>NC_042629.1:47461013-47761458 GCF_901001135.1 Rhinatrema bivittatum
TTTATAAATTGTGTTCCTTCAAATAGCAATTCGGCTGATCTGAAGGTTGCAAGCATTATTCAAATGTTATGCATATCTATGCACATAGCATTGTCTAGTTCTGTTACTCCTTAGTAGAGCAAAGTGGCTTAAACATAGCTATTTTCCTCTTAATTTGAATACATTTTATGAACTTGGAATTGTTTGCTCCCTTCTCACTGGTCTCCCTGCTTCTTACTGTTTGGAGTCCTGGGCTTTGTCAGCAACTCCTTCTAAGGCAGTAGTTCCCAGTACTATCCAGGAGTATGCCCAACCGGATGGGTTTTCAGCACAGCCAGAATTAATTTTCTGTGGTTTGCTTTGTTTTGTGTTGCAGCTTTGTAATTTTTATTTGTTGGTCACTTTCTAATAAAGAGTTCAAATTCCTCAAATGTTCAGTGCAGCACAGTAGCATGCAAACCCCGCTAAGAACTGTTTATATCAACAGTCCCGCTGCCCCCAGTCTCTGTGAAAAGTGTGGTGTTTTTTCATATGCATTGGTATAACAGTTTTGGAACATGTATATTAGCAACTTGTCTTTTATGTTCTTAGCAATTGCATCTGAATTTGAAGATGTCGAACCTAATTGCTGCTAGCTGTGAATCTCAGACAGGGAGTCCTGAAGCCCAAGAGAAGAAGCCCCTAAAACCATGCTGTGCCTGTCCGGAGACCAAGCAAGCACGGGACTCTTGGTAATGGCCTTCCGATCCCAGGGTTTTCCCAGTCCTGAGAGACTGGGAATGGGTTCAAGGCCCAGAAAATTACATTTTTAGAGCTCCAGAGTCTAGTACCCTAAAACATATGAAAGTAAAGTAATAAATACTTGGAGCAGTCTGAAAACTTAATTGTCAGGACAGCCATGTTTTAGTTTCTTCTAAAGTTAGTGGCTCCAAATTATAATGGGGAAGTGCCTTGTTTTCAGTGAATGGAAACATGGGTCTTTGGTGATTAAGCCAGGTTTACAATTAATATTTTGAGTTATTGATGTGTAGCTGCTTTGTGACTCTGGCAAGATCTGCCCAGGTTAGTGGTTAAAATGGCCTCTTTGGCAGTATTATGGACTGTAGTCTGTTAGACAATGACAGTCATATCCAATGGTATAAGCTCTGAAAAGAATATCCTGAACTCCCTATTGTAGTTTTTCACTGTGATAGAGAGACATTTATTAGTAAATATAACTGATTTGTCACAGGCAGCAAAGCAGATACAGGTAACCTAAAGACCTTGGAGAAATAAATTCTTACATGTTCATATTTCCACAAGAATATGTGTTTTCTGGACATATCAATTGACAAACGACTTTCCCTTGCGAGATGTCCGATGTACCACTAATATACAGAGTTGACCTCCATGCCCTGCTAAACTTTATTTTTCTTAAATATAAAAGTAATACTACATTCTGAACCTAGCATATTAGGTGATTTGGTTATTGTATTCTAAGCAACAAACAAAAGCCTGTGATGAAAATCCCTCTAAAACAGAAATAATCAAGTTCAAATCAGGGATAGATGAATATATAAGCCGATTGCTTGTCTTGAGGAATGACCATTTTTAAAGGTGCATACTCGCTAGCAAGCCAAGTACCGCTTTGCTATATTATATAAATATATGAGAAATTTTTTTTTATATAAACTTTTTTATGCAACTAAAAACTCTTATTAATGTTTACATCACCATTCCTTTAAACACCTAATGTGAAATATGTTCATGTTATAGAGCAAAGCGGTACTTGGCTTGCTAGTGAGAATGCACCTTTAAAAACGGTTGCAACCAAAGGCATTCTTTAACTTTATCTGGCTAAATGCTCAGGATGAGTACCCAAAACTGAACCCCATATGGTCTGCTACAAGTCCTTATGTGGTTATCCTGTTCCGTGCATACACACGTGCCCCAGCTTTTTCTATTCCTGCTTGGTTTTCTATATGCATTCCCCATTTTATTTTCAGATAATATTTCCAGCTTTTTTCCCTTGTTACTGTTAGGAATACAGAGTTTAGTACTAGCTAACAAAGTTTTATTTCACCTGCTTTATTATATAGTCCCTGATGACCTCCATTGTTAGATTGTATGGGGAAGGATTTGTTTCATCTATTTAGTGAGATGTATGAAACCAGATTTCCTTTTTTTCTTTTTACCTTCCAGTATCATAGAGAAAGGAGAGGAGAACTGCCAAGCACTCATTGAGGCTCACAAGGAGTGTATGAGAGCCCTGGGATTTAAAGTATGAGTGCGAGAGGAAGCAAGAGCTCTGGGTGCTTGGTAAGTTCCTCTAAGCTACAGGGGTAGAGGCCCCTGCCACTACGCAAATGGAGGCAATACTTTATCCTCTCAGCTGAGATCTTGCTGAGAGGATAAAGAGGGTTCTGTTGCTGGATTGTTTCGTGCTGGTTCTTGATGCAGCACTAAGAATCCAGCATGGAGTGATCTGCAGTTGAAAGGAGCATATGTCAGTGCCTGCGCCTGCATTCCCCTGCTTATTTACAGATAGGAAAGTCATAATGATGGGGAACTATAAGCAGAACATGAAACTGTAGCTAATAAAAAAAACAAAAAACATTCAGGCCCGGAGAGGGAGGAGGATTGCTACTGCATAGGCAGCCCTGGTCCCTTAGGAGTGATTTTGGTAGGGAATGCTTTGGAGGAGAATTGCAATCAGCCAGCAAGCAACTCATGAAATGAAAAAAAGGCCTGATCTGTTTAATTTGCTGACGCTATTCTCCTGCTTTCCTCAGCAGGCCTCATATTGGACACCTGTATGTCAGTATAACAGATGTGACCACGTGGAGGATTATTTTTCAACAAAACAAATCTCCACTGTAGAGTGACAATATTATTAATAGAATGAAACACACACACACACACACACCCACTACAATTATGTAGTGAGTGAGTGGGTGGGTTGGGTGGTTGCTATTTTATTGGTAGTCCTGGATAGTACTTCAGTTGGACCAGTTATGAAACTATCACCTCCCATAGTTTGTATTGGCAGCCATTTTGTCCATACATAATTGTAGTAGGGGGTTATTTTTCAGCCCTTCTCAATTGGCTACCCCTCTCTCTCTCTGTTCCTAAGTCAGTGTTTCGTGAGCCAGTCCTGGTGCCCCATCAGCCACTTGAATTTTCAGGATATCCACAATGAATATGCACGAGGTATATTTGCATATACTGGGTCCTTATTGTATGCAGACTTCTCGTGCATGTTCATTGGGGAGCATGCGTGTGGGGTCAGCAAGACAGGTTTGGGGAGACCCCTCCTAGGTCTAAGCACAGCACTTCCTAGGATGACTTGTCCGGCTAAACCCCACTGTGGATGGTGGCACAGGCGCCCTTTGGAATTGTGCGTTGTAAGGAATTCAGGGGCTTAGAAGAAAAGTAACTATAGAAAATCCTGTAAATGGAAGAGATGTTTCCCAAGTGACCTACATTTTTCTTTTCTTTTCCAGAATGTATGCTGTGGTTTTGGCTAGATGTGAAAGAGAAACTTACTGCATTTTTATTAATGTTGGAGAGAATTGCTTTTTTTGTTTGCCGTGACATTTTTGTACCAAAAAAATACTCCATGTCCCTTGCACTATTTTGAACACTCGTACTAAGGGACTAGTACATTTGATCCTTTGTTTATTATTGCTCTGATATTTGAATGGTGATGAATGGCTCATTCTATGCCTAAGATTCATATTCTGTGGCAGATGTATATAAGAGATTTTATCTATTAATAAAATTTATAGAAATATTTAGTACTCTTCCTTTTTTTTTTTGTAACCCCAGCTAAGGACATTAAAATAATCCCATCTGATTAACTCTACCTTTTCTATTGCTCTGTAAAAGCCATCAATTCAGGGAGGTGGTCTTTTTTTTACTCTGAAAAGTTTTGAGGATTTTGTGTTTGCCTGTGATTATTTTGTGGCAGTAAAGATAAGTTATCCTAGTGAGAACACATGCACATCGGCTGATGGAGTTTATTTTTATTTATTTATTTCGGGTTTTTATATACCGGCATTCGAGAACGCAGTCCCATCATGCTGGTTCACATAAAACAAGGGTGTATCGTAAACATAAACTAAAACAATGGTGCGGAAAAAGGCAGTTACATATAACAGGGTTATATGTAACTGCCTTTTTGTAATACTGCCTGTGAGCACTGGGTATGGGGGGGGTATATCTTTTCTAGCAGCTGAAAAATTGTCACATGCTCGCTATTTCCTACCCTAGTGTTCTGTCCTTGGTAGGCTGTCTGGGGTCTTGATGCACTATAGTAGATGAATTGCATTAAAGAATTCTACAGTCTGTTAAATCCTTGTTGTGATATGCGCTGTGTTCTTTTGTTGTTTTGTTAATCTCACTTAAAAACATTCCCTTTTTAAATATCACCATTGTATTATACCTGGCACAAATGCTTTCACTGTAGGCACTTGAGTTCTGCATCCTGCTTTGACATTCTTTGTGCCACCTTAAAACAGTATGTTTTGCTGGAAGGCTCTCGCGGGACAGAGTAAACGTCCTATTGATCAGGATATCTCATGCTTTATAGCGTTTCCCCCCTCTTCATGCCCAGGAGAGAAGAAAAGGACAGAGCTAAAGACAGTAAAAATGTTATCAGTTGGAGAAAAGGGAGCACCAATCTGAAATCTTTACTGGCTGGGGCAGCAGGTAATGTGAGTATCACAACTGCACATTTACAAAAAAAAAATAAAAAAATAGGGTTTTATGGATGTTAAAATGGTTTTACCTGTGCTCAGACTTGTCACCAGAATAGCGCTTGCTTTCTCGGGCTCTCACTGGTATCATTGCCTTGCATTGTAAGTAAGAGATCCTGATGGAGCCAGATTGTTTAAAGTCTGCTCTCTTCTGAGAAACCTAAAAACACTACCATTCAAAAATCTGCCAGGCTTTCCTAAGAAGGGGAAGATAACATTTTCCGTGAGATCATGGAGGAAACGCTGCCGTACTTTAGAGTTGTAAATGCCTGGGAGCAAGCAGAAGTAAGTTGAGCCACACTAGGACTGAAATGGGATGGGGAAAAGGGCAGGAGATTTTGGGGGAACTGCAGTGAAATACTAGGTAGGGATAGCGATGTGGGCCTGGTGGACCAAGAGGTCACTGGAACAATTGTTTGATGTTTTAAAAAAAAAAAAAAAAGGGGGTGTGCACTTGTAGAGTTCCCGTTCGTCCCTGTTTCAATTCAGTTTATTAAACCTTACTTTTTGGGACAAAATGTGGAAAATATTTCAATGCGGATTACAATAGAGACATTAATAAAACAAATATTAAACATTACAAGACAAAATACAAGGACTTCAAGGCTGGAATACATTGACTCTGCACCATCGAAGAGGAAATTGCAATCTCCTAAAGACTGCAGATTATGCTGTTCCATCTAAGAACATAAGAACATGCTATACTGGGTCAGACCAAGGGTCCATCAAGCCCAGCATCCTGTTTCCAACAGTGGCCAATCCAGGCCATAAGAACCTGGCAACTACCCAAAAACTAAGTCTATTCCATGTTACCATTGCTAGTAATGGCAGTGGCTATTTTCTAAGTAAACTTAATTAATAGCAGTTAATGGACTTCTCCTCCAAGAACTTATCCAATCCTTTTTTAAACACAGCTACACTAACTGCACTAACCACATCCTCTGGCAATGAATTCCAGAGTTTAATTGTGCGCTGAATAAAAAAGAACTTTCTCCGATTAGTTTTAAATGTGCCCCATGCTAACTTCATGGAGTGCCCCCTAGTCTTTCTATTATCCGAAAGAGTAAAAAACCAATTCACATCTACCCGTTCTAGACCTCTCATGATTTTAAACACCTCTATCATATCCCCCCTCAGCCGTCTCTTCTCCAAGTTGAAAAGTCCTAACCTCTTTTTAGTCTTTCCTCATAGGGGAGCTGTTCCATCTAAACTGTAAGCTTGTTTTTTTAAATAAAGGAAGTCTTTAAAGATTTCTTAAAAATGTTAATTCTTCTGTTACTCTAATGGAATCTGGAAGAGAACCCCAGAAATGAGATCCTGCGATAGAAAAAAAACCCTCTGTCCCTCATGCCCAGCCGTGCCAGCTTCGCAGAGGGAATTTCAAGCAGACATTTTCCCGAAGGTCTTAATGGATGCGGGGGTTTATATAGTCTTAAAGTAGTGGTTTGCCAGCAGCCCATCTCATTGTGAATCACTGAATTATAGAGTTGCAGCTTTGGACAGCGAACACCTCTTTCCCTCAGCTCGCCAGATGATTTAGCCAGGTACAATTGTCATAGATAAGACCCTGTAGCTGCTAGAATGAGAAGAAGCAGATATTAAAGTTGACTCTCAGTTTATTTTATTTATAAAATGTAGATCTCGCTCAATAATCCATTCTTGGCAGGTAACAATGAGACATGAAGCATACAACGAATTAAAAAAGCTGGTTAAAACTTTTCTATTCAACGATGCATACAATTACAGTACTATCACCTAAATAAATATCCTGAATTATCCATATCCGTTTGACACTTGCTATGAAAGAATTATTTTATTTTATTTTCTTTATGTATGTGAATTATGTTTGTGTTATACTTAAATTTGTTTTATTATGTATGTAAACTTGTAAACCGTCAAGACGGACACGTAAGTGACCCCATGTGCGGTATATAAAAAACTTTTAAAATAAATAAATAAAAATACAAGTTTTTGTACAAAGTGCATGTTCTTTTCCTGAAATTAATTCTAATCCTCTCAAGACCTATAAAAACTCTGGAGTGGGAGTAATGAGGCTTTTATTGCTACTGTTCTTCCTCCTAATCTTTGAAAGGCGGTCCTGTCCCTTTAAGTGGGGGATCGGGCCCATCTAGAACGGCATGTGCAAAGGATGCTGGGAATGTGTCCTGAAACATGAGCTGCTTTGGCTGTAATCCTTTCTCTCTCTCTCTGCCTCTCTGCCCATTCACTCACCCACCCACCCCTTGCAGCTTACTCCAGCCTTCTAAATTTGCCTGTTTCCTGCACTCCAGAAGGAGGGTGGATGGGAGCTGATTGTAGTGGAGATTCTAGGCACAAGGGCAACCGGCAGTTGGCTTAACTTTCCTGCACTTGTAACCCAATACTTTAATGAGAGCTGAGGCCGAGAAGATGGAAGGATTATTGTGGAATGCGACAATGATGCTGTCTGTGCTTCAGTATCCCTCTATGCCCAGGCTGGGAGAGATGCCTCTGTGATTTCAGTGGCCCATAAAAAGGCTGGCACTGAATGACCAGATCTGCCTTTCAAATACTATGAAAGTCTGCTTCTGAGGATACCAAATTATGCATTCATTCAAAATTTTTATGCAAACGCACCTTGGGTAAGAACCATCAATATTCTGCAAACCTAGTTGGCTGACCAACCTCTAGGACTTGATTAGGCCATGCCTGCTCAATGGCACTCAAATGACTTCAGGTCATGAGTGGCAGGGTTGTCCTGATCTGGTTTTCCCTCTTCCACTGGACAGTTTCATGGATTTGTTACTCTGCTTTATCTACTGAGAATTCAGATCACAAAATTTTTATCTATCAAATTGCTAGGTAAAAATGCAGCAGCAGTGAACAAGGCTTTCTTGGTATTGGAGCTGTGTGGCTCTGTCAGGGCAGTCTGCCAACATGCTGCTAGTTTGCTCTGGGGCGGGCAAGTTGCTTATTTATTTATTTATTTTTATATACTGACATTCGATATCAATCAAGATATCACACTGGTTTACATTCAGGTACTGTAGGTATTTCTCTATCCCCAGAGGGCTTACAATCTAAGTTTTTGTACCTGAGGCAATGGAGAGTAAAGTGACTTGCCCAAGTTCACAAGGAGCAACAGCAGGACTTGAACCGTGGTCTCCTGGTTCATATTCCACTGCTCTAGGCTATTTCTCCTCCCTATGGCTAAGAGTAGATACCTTGTCCAGGAAGATCTGTCTTTTACTGAAATGCCCAGTTGTGGTGAACCACCTGTATAAGATTCTTACAGAAGCACCTGATTCATTTCCAGGGATGAGCGGTCAACTAACTCCCGAGCAACAAGAATCACTTGTGAATATTTTTACCTCCTGGGTGTTATAGAATGCCCCTTCTTACAGTCACAGGTAGCGCTTTCTCTGTGGTTTGGATTCTAATTCTGTATAAGGTGTTTCATTACACAGAGCAGCTCCTGTCTGCCGATGAGAAATGACGGCATAAGAATGGCATGCATTTCATCAGGGGATTTTACTATAACTTTTATTTATTATTTTTATATACCGACATTCAATCTCAATCGAGACATCACACCGGTTTACATTCAGGTACTGTAGGTATTTCTCTGTCCCCAGAGGGCTTACAATCCAAGTTTTTGTACCTGAGGCAATAACCACTAGGCTATTCCTCCTCCCCTTTTGATCTCAGTTTCCTTCAAAGAAGATAATAGTCTGAAATATATTCTTTATATAGATAGTGCATAGTGGTACCCCTATTTCTAAGTCGTTTCTGATTTTCTTATGCTTCTGATGCACATGTGACCTAGGCAGAGGCCCTTCTCATCCATGCACATTCTGCCTGAACATGCTTCTGGCATACGGTCATTTCAGTTTTTGGATTCTCACATTTCTGGTGTGTTCATGGTGCTGGTATATTGCGTGCACAGTGTATGAACCATTGATGCAGTTCTCAGATGTGGAATCGGATACTGTCTGTTGTTTGCATGCTTCAGTATAATGCACGTCCTGGTAGACCACCCAGTACAGGGCATACTGATTCATACCAATTATATTTCTTTCACCCCTTGCCATCCATGTTCAAGGTGTGGTACAACAGTATTACAAAATGTAAAAACATAGGATTATGATAGTCAAAACATCAGCTGATAGCAATTACCTAAATAAATACTAAACATGGTGCTACAAGTATAAACTAAAAACAATTAAGAGAAATACTGTAATCTGATCATAGATCTAAAAGATGGAAGTGGATGAGTGCAAATAAAAACAAGATATCTTTCAATATAATAATCTTTATAAGCCCATAAAGAGTCATGGTTCTATTAAGGGTTTGATTTTTCAGAGTGACTTAGGTATGTAAAAAACCTGTTTTATGTATGTAAAATGGGGCTGTGCAAATTAAGCGGGAGGTTGTGTGTGCAAAAGGCCGCCTGAAACTCCTTTACCTGGACTAGGAAGAGGTGTTCTGAGGGTGGAGTTGGGGCATATACATTTTGATCTTTGAAAGAATAGGCGGAGATGTACCTGCAGGAAACTACACCTGCTCAGGGCATAGTGGGACACTACCCATGAATGTGAGCTGAAATCTGCAGGTTCAAAAGCACACAGACCGCTATAAAATCACCCCCCCTGGGTTTAAAATGCAGAAGGCGGTTCCTGAAAACTAGGCCACAGTCGAGGGGAAAAAGCAGGTGGGTGAGTTCTAGTTTAGGGGGCCTGTGAGAAGCACATTGCTTGACAATTTAGCGTTCAAGATGGTAAGTACAAGGTGAGGTGAGTGCATGGATAGGCAGAGCCCTGGCTATACAGTATTGTGAAGCCCAAACCAAGACTTCTGAAGTGGGCATTGCCCGTGCAGTTTTTTAGTACAAGTGTGACGATATCTCTAAATCTGCAACTAAGTCTTAATTCAGGTGTGGAGACAGCTTGAATAACTGTCAGGTGATGGTGAATGGGAGCACTGTTATAGTTATTGTTGTGGTAAGTGATCACCACCTGGAGTGGCATTGTCTGGTTGCCTTGTTGAAATAAGCCTGCAGCCACACTCCCCTGGACACATTTGAACTATGATTATCTTAAGGAGCAGGGTCAAAGGATCTCCTTATCTTTGGACCTGCTTCTTTAGAGAAGAAGATTACACCACCTAGGATCAATGAACAATCCAGATTCAAACTGGACTCCTGCTCTACCTTGAGCATTTCTGTCTTGACGGTTGATTTAACAAACTGTTTTCTTCTCAGCCGAAGTCTACCGCCACCCTTGAGATACTGAGTTACTAGTCATGGGTAGGTTTGGGCTTAATGGAATGTATGGGCTTGGAAACATCATCAGCTAGAGGTGTCAATAAACATTAATACAAAGGGGGAGGAGGCAGACAGGGAACTGAACAAACTTCATCAGTGGGCTACCTCATGAGAATAGTCCTCTAACAAGTTTTATTTATTTATTTATTTTTTGTAATTACAAGATTTTTATTGAGCAAACAGTGAATCAAACATGATACACAGGCTGCATAACAGGATAAATATAACACAATGTCAAAAATAGAAGAACAGCTATCTTGATTGGAATAATGATACTAGTCATAGATTCACACTCATTATTAACAAAACAATTTATTATGTCCCTAACCCTCCGCTTTGCCTCTTGTGTATATATCACATGTATCGAGACATTCATAATATTTAATGGGAGCATCATAGAGGCTTGGATCATATCTGGGTCCGATCCCCTAATTTAGGGATACTAGGGCCAGTGAGGCTACCGACAACGTGAGGGTAGATGAGGCTTGTGAGGACTTCCATATTTGATAAGCTTGCCAAATCTCTTCAGATTTTAGGATACTGTTATGCTTAATAGGCTGTGATATGTGATATAAATATATTTTATCCACCTTTTGTTGTATGACTGCTTTTGGTTGGTACCTTTATTGACTTCCACGCTTAGCTATTTCACAGCGACTGGCTGTCGGAATATAATGAATTAAACGGTTATGGTCGTCCGGAATCCCTGGGAGTTTTGGCACCTAGCAACGTCTGGGCAGGATTGTGGACCAGGCAATCCCGGAATCATTTCCCCCAGCCATTGAAAGATCCCTTGCCACATCTCCTGTATGTAGGGACAGTCCCACCACATATGGAAAAAAGTACCCACAGCCGCACAAGCCCGCCAGCATTTGGCTGAAATTTGTGGAGTCAATTTATGTAGCGGAAAAGGGCAGATCTACCACTGGTATAATAGTTTGTAGGAATTTTCTATGAGGGAGGTAGCGATGTCCCCTCTGCCCAAGTTCTGAAAGATATACTTCCAGTCCCGGGGTGACCAATCGAGCTGTCTATCCTTCTCCCAAGCCTTCTGGAAAGCGGATACAGACCCAGCATGCAAAGGACCTTTTTAAAACTATTTGCTTTTTGGCAAACCGGCTCAAATTCAGACATGCCCAGGTTGAGGTGCGAAGCAATCATGCTGCCTTGTGAAAAATGAGCTAATTGTGCATAAGGGTAGGCTGCTGACGCAGGCAAATCGTAAGCTTGTTGTAGATCTGTAAAAGAACACAATCTGTGTAGCCCCCAGACCTGCTCCCGGATCCAAATCCCCCACTGTCTCCACACCTGAAATGCCGCACTCGCAAAGCCAGGCTTAAATGTTTTATTTACATATAAACGGTGCTAGCGTGGTATTCCCGCCGACCCAATAGGCGAGTCCTGAGTTGGTGCCACAAGTTTAGAGAAAGGAGGAAGACGGGGGAAATTTGGTTCCTGGGTGTACCAGCCAAGTCCCTTTAGGCTGCCACAGGAGACTGCAAAGTGGAACTTGTCTAAGCATTTCTTGCATATTTTGCACCCATTGCTTAGGCTGTCTTGTGACATGCCAATCTACCAACTTCTTAAATTGGGCGACCCAATAGTATCTGGAAAGATCTAGAACATTAAGTCCCCCTAGAGATTTAGGTTGGAACAATACCCACCGAGCCATCCAGGGCCTACGCTCTGCCCAAATAAAGGCCACACATTTCCTCTGCCATTGCTTTAAAAGTGGTATTGGGATTAGAATCGGAAGTGTCTGAAACAGATATAAAAGTTTTGGAAGTATTGTCATTTTTGAAGACAGCCAGACGGCCCATCCAAGAAATATAGTAGCGGCTCCATTCTTCCATATCTTTAATTTATGCCATAAGGGTGTGTAGTTTATGGAGAGCAAATCCTGGGTATCACTAAGGTATACTCCCAAATATTTTATGTGTTTGCGCCCACTTAAATTTGAACAGCCCTTGTAAATGAGTGGCCTCATTGGGCGAGATAGTGACATTGAGTATCTCCGATTTTTCCCAATTAACACGAAATCCCGATACTCGACTAAAAGCCTCCATTTCGCTGGTCAAATGCATAAGGGAGGATTCAGGATTTGTAATCATAAGTAGGATATCAGCATACAGGGAAAGTTTGGAGGAGGTCCCACCAATGGTCAACCCAGTCGCTTCAGCGTTCCGTCGAACATTAACTGCAAAAGGTTCAAGGAAGAGGGTGAATAACAGCGGTGATGGAGGGCACCCCTGCCTTGTCCCTCTGCCCACCATGAAGGTAGGTGAGTAACCATTAATCTTAAGATATGCCTTAGGAGCGCTTTACAACTGCCAAAGCTACTGAAGGTAGGGGGCCCCAAATCCCATTCTTTCCATGGTATGAAAAAGGTAAGGCCAATGCATCATATCAAATGCCTTTTCGACATCTATGGATAGGGCTATAGTGGGTATCTTATGTTGTTTCACCTACCAGATATTGTCAAGATCTTGTGGACATTGTCGGCCATGGTTCTCCCAGAATAAACCCCGCCTGGTCAGAATGAACCAACTGAGCTATAAAACAATTGAAACGATTGGCAAGGATTTTCGCCAGTAACTTAACATCAATATTCAGGAGAGAGATGGGTCGGTATGATCCGCAAAGTGTCGTATCTCTACCTGGTTTTACCAGAATGGTGATCCCTGCCGTATTGGCTTGTGGCGAAAGAGAGGTTCCCGTTCTCAAAGAATTAAAAAATTTTAGGAGTTCTGGCGCCAGTGCAGTGAAGAATTGTTTGTTTGTAAAACCTCTGGGTATAGCCAGTGATGCCCGGTGGTTTGCCAGGTTTTAATGGTGTCATGGATTTCCCCTATCGTGATATCTTTGTCCAAAAATTGCCATTGGGAAGTAGTCAGCTCTGGGAGAGGTATATCTGACATATTCTACAATGGCCCCTTCCTGAATATTCGGGTCCCCACTGTATAACTGAGTGTAAAACTGATGAAATCTTTGTCTAATGGAAGTATTATCAGTTAGAAGTTTACCCTCTGAGGTTTTGATTTTAGGGATGGTAGCTTGCGCCTGTCTATGCTTAAGCATTTGCGCAAGATACCTCCCGGCTTTATTCTCCCCTTCAAAAAATTTCTGCTGGGCCAGCTCCATCTGATGCGCAATCCGTGCCGAATCGAGCGCTACAATTTTGTCCCGTATCTCCTGAATATCCTGTCTTAGGTGGGTATTGAGGGTATCCCGCATATGAGTAATTTCAAGCTGGCGTAAAACTGTCATCAGGTAGTGTCTTTCCCTCTCTCTGTTTTTTAACGAAAGTGGCCCTAGCAATAAAGAAACCCCGCAGCACACTTTTCAGACATTCCCACATGGCCCCTGGGTTAGTATCATTTGTGTCATTAAAACAGAGATATTCCTGTATGTCCCTAGTTATGTGTTTTTGAAACTCACTGTCCTCCAACAGGGAATCATTAAGTCTCCAGTAGCGCTGACCGGTATCACAGTTTTGTAATTGAAACCAGACTGGTGCATGATTGGACCATTCTATTGGTTCAATTTCTACCGCTCGAACCATATTTATTCTAGTTTTGTCTATCAGAAACGTCTAAGCGGGAGTAACAATTGTGAGGTTGAGAATAGAATGAATAGCATCTAGATGTAGGAAAACGAGACCTCCAGACGTCTATCCCAGCAATAAATGCGATTATATTTTTGAGGGCCTTCCTAGTCACAGTCGAATCGGAGCTGTTCCCCGTGGAGTTATCTATATGAGGGTTAAGAGTGACATTAAAATCCCCCCCCCCCCCCCAGGATTACGCTCCCTTCCACCTCATCGGCTAGGGTAGTATAAAGGGTAGCATAGAAGGCCTCTTTATGAGAGGTGGGGTCATATATGGCACAAAATGTCAAAGACACCCCCCCCCCCCCCTAATTCACATTCAGTAAGAGGTAGCAGCCCTGAGGATCATGATATGAGTTCAATAGTTCAAAATGCAAATTCTTATGAATTAAAATACCAACCCCGGAATATTTAGCGTCTTTTGTCGCCGCCGCCCAATATTGATGCAGATATTTGTCTGATTTCATTAGACCCTCGTAACGTTTCTGGAGATGTGTCTCCTGTAGATAAATCACATCAGCATTTAAGCAGCCCATCTCCTGGAACAAAAGTCGTCTTTTACGACCCGAATTCAGACCCTTAAGATTGAGAGATACAAACTTAACGGTAGTCATCATGACCCTGATCAGACCCCGTCCTCTGCTCATGTTGCAAAATCTGTAATGACCTCCACATCAGGTGTAACCTGTAATGGTCCCCAAACCGAAACTGAGAAAAGTAACCGCCCCGGGTCACCCGTGGAAAAAAACTGCTCACATATGTGCCAGAGCTCCAGTAACTCCCCAGAGTTAAGGTATGTGTAGATAGGATGAGGCTAGACACCCAACCCCCCCCCCCCCCTCCTTCCCCACTGAAACCCTTGGGAAAGATTCCATCGTTCCCAGTATCTACTGGAGGAAGAACCCATGCTGGTGAGCGGAACTTCCCCCCCCCCCCCCCCCCCACCCCCCCCCCCCGGAGCAGCTAAGAGTGATTCATCATATGTAATTGAGAGAAACCCTGCTTATGATTACCCAGAAATCTAAGGCAGCAGACATTGTAAACAGAGATTAGAATAATCACTCTTTGTCCATCTGGCACTTACTCCCCTGGTCATATAGAAAACCAGGAACTCCACGGAGGAGCTCTAATAGGCAAACCAGTTCAGGTGAGAGTATCAGCCTGCGCACTGTCACCGGTATTCCTCCGGAGTCTGCGACCTCCTTTGTTTACGCGCTGCCACCGCGGTGTCTCGGATCTGGTGCCAGCAGAAGCGATAGTATTGGAAGCAGGGATCTTCACCGAAAGTCCAGCTTCCTTCAAGGCTTGCGCAGCTTCATCTATCGTACGGGCCCTATGTGACTTCCCATCAATCTGGAACCACAGTCCAAAGGGGAACAGCCAGCGGTAGTGAACTTTCGCAGACACAAAAGCGGAGGTGATAGGTTTAAAATCCAGGCATTTTTGCAAGGTGGTAGTGGCTAGATCTGCGTAGATGGCAATGTCATTCTCCTCCCAGCGCCCAAAGCGACATCTCGCTGCAGCTGCTATCCTTCCTTTATAGGCGTACGAGTGGAAGCAGGCAATGATGTCATGCGGCTTATTCCCTACCTTGGGTCCCAGTGATCTGTGTGCCCTTTCAATTTGCGTGTCATCTTGGGATCCCGCATTGTCAGCAGGTATCTCATTCAGTATCTTAGTACAGATTTTCTGAATAACCAAGGTACAGTTAGTATCGTCTTCTCTTTTGGGTATTCCTTTAAAGCATAGATTACAACACCTGGACCTGTTTTCCAGGTCTTCAGGTTTGTCTGCTAGATCAGTCTGGGTGGATTGCAGCGAGGTTAGAGCCTTTTGCTGCTGATTCCACGTGTCTTCGTGCTCCTCAAGCCGGATGTCTGCTTCATCAAGCCTCCGGCCTAACTCCGCGCTGTCCTTGCGCATTTCCTGGAGGGTGGTGGCTATTTCTGCTTTAAAAGGTTTTATGTCCTGGTGGATCTCCATGAACCAGGAGCGCAGTTCCGCTCGGGAGAGAGGCTCTGTATCAGGTCGCCACTATCATTCCCTGGCTCCTCTGTTTCATCCTCTGCTGCCATTTTGTGCGCCTCAGAGTCCAACTCTTTTCCCCCCTTTAGTGTAGGAGAATTTCTTAAAGTCGACCGCTTTTTTTTTTTTTTTGGTCGCCATGCCCGCTGTGAGTTCCGCTATCGGGCGTGGGTTCGTCTCACTGCGATATGCTCGGATATGCACTCTATTTCCCCTAAATTAGCCCCGGCGGTCGAGGAGCTCCAATTTAGAAGACCAGCATGGGAAGTTGAAGCACACAACTTCAACCTCATACATCCTCCAGACCCATCAGAAGCGCCTACAAAGGCACACTTTATGCCCCACCTGCAAAAACACTACTAAGGAAACGAGCACTATCTTCAGCAGGCCCCCACCAATGGAACGCACTCCCCCCAGATCTAAGACTTGAACCTAGTCATCAGGAGTTAAAAAAAAAACAACTAAAAACCTGGCTCTTCCGCCAAGCCTTTCCAGACACTTAACGCTGCCTAGATGCTAGCATTCTCGCGTAATATATATTCAGTAATCAATCACATCAACCCGTCCCCTTGTTCCCTATTAAGATACTATGCTTTATTGTATATACTGCGCTTATACATATTTTATCGTATTTAATATATACTTTATTGTATAAACTGTGCTTTATTGTTTTACTTTTACTTTATTTTTATTTTTCAAAACTATGATACCCATTGTTTTATTTGTTACTATAATATGATATTGAGTTCAAAAGTTTTTCTTTTTCTTGTAACTATTTCTATGCCATGTTCAATTTGTACTTTGTTTTATAGTTATATGTAAAGCCCCTCCCTTTTGGGCATCTCACTGTTTTATGTAAACCGGAGTGATTTGTATCTGATACAAGAACCTCGGTATATAAAAATTAAAAATAAATAAATAAATAACGTCACCTCCTCCCAGTCCTCTAACAATTTATTCAAGATCAAGATCCATGAAAATTCTGTGATCGCTGGGGTAAAAAGCCACAGTCAAGTAAAAGTAGTGACATGGGCTCTTTCCCCAAGGATCTGAGTGCATCGTCAATGAAATCAACTGCAACCGTTTCTGTACTATGGTTGGTTCCAAACCCCTGCCTGGATGGAGATACACCCAATCCACATCATCCGTCCGTTTCATGATTTGCAAAGCTCTTTCCATACGCTTAGCTGAAAGGGGGACATTAGAGACAGGACAGAAGCTGTCAAAATCTTGGGTGGGGAGAGGGGGAGGCGTGATGGTGGTGGTTGAGTGTGGATTTCTTTATTATGGAGCAGATAATTGCCAGATTTAAGGAAGAAGGAAAGTAGCCTTGCCTCGAGGAGGCATTATTGCTACTTCTGACCACATAAGAACATGCCATACTGGGTCAGACCAAGGTTTCCATCAAGCCCAGCATCCTGTTTCCAACAGTGGCCAATCCAGGCCATAAGAACCTGGCAAGTACCCAAAAACTAAGTCTATCCCATGCTACTGTTGCTAGTAATAGCAGTGGCTATTTTCTAAGTCAACTTAATTAATAGCAGGTAATGGACTTCTCCTCCAAGAACCTATCTAATCCTTTTTTAAGCCCAGCTACACTAACTGCACTAACTACATCCTCTGGCAACAAATTCCAGAGTTTATTGTGATACAATATTCTATCATTCTTATTGGGCTCTCTGTAAACTGAATCACAATAAGTTTGCAAGTAATAGACTAGCAATGTGATGCACGCTCTCATGGCCTTTTTTATATAATTCATTTTAAAAAAGAAAAGAGTCGAGGTACTTTGTGGTGGCCTTTTCAAGACAATCTAATCTTTGTTTTAGGAACTTGGCATTCAGAAGCAGCAAGAAAGGTTTTTCTGCAGACTACATCACACAGATTGTATCCTTGATGATAAACTTGGGGGGTTATTATATATTTTTTTTTTTATTTTTTTTTAGATTGATGGTGCCAGCTGGATTCGTAGCTCAGGGCTAACTAAGCAGAGCGAGGCATGTTTTATCGTCTTTGCTTCTACCCTCTGCTCTTATCTGCTCGTGCTTTGAGTTATGTGAAGTGGCTGGGCCTCTCCACTCGCTCGCTCTCTCTCTCTCTCTCCTGGGCACTGCCTGCCTTTCCTCCTTGGATTTCAATTCCAAACATGGTTATCCAGGGGTCTCGCTCCCTCCTGCTGCCAAGAGGTATCCATTCCAAATTAAACACCAGTTCTCTCGCTCTCTCTCTCTCACACACACACACAGAGTCTCTATTTACATGCATCAAGAAGGAGCAACAGAGAGAGAGAAAGAAAAGAGGAACTCTCTCATTGCATTCTCAAATGAATTCTTTAGTTAAATGCCAGTTTTCTCTGCGCTCCAGCATCTAAACTAGGCCTTTTCTTTGTTTGGCTCACTGGAGAGCAAACATGAGGCCAGCTCCTAGTGCAACTAGCAACTGAGAAGATCTATTTTGTGGAGGGGGAGGATTCACTTATTTATTTCTTAATTTAAGAAAATACCATGAGGCTACTTTGGACTTTCAATTGAACCATCAAGCCTTGAAAAAAGGGGAATCACACAGCCTGGAGCTTTATTTTAATTTTCATATATAATTTTTTTTTTCTTGACTTAGGGCAAGAAAAACAGAGAGAAAGAGGAGGCGACATGAGTCATAACCTGACCCTAGTGGAGCAGATTTTCCACAGCCCTCTCTGTGAGGGCTGGAAGCCTCTAATGGAGGGGGCTATGTACCATTTGGCTAATGTCCTCTTTCTGCTGGGCTATATGGGGGGGAGTGGGATATTTGGCTCCATCTACATTTTTAGCTTGCTGGCCCTAGGCTTCTTCTGCTACGCCCTGTGGGGCTGGCTGGATGCCTGCGGCCTGGATGTCTTCGCTTGGAGCCTGCTGCTGGTGGTGTTCTGCTTGCTTCAGCTGGCCCACCTGATGTACCGCCTTCGAAAGGACACCTTCCAGGAGGAGTTTGACGCCCTCTACAAGACTCTCTATCAGCCCTTGCAAGTGCCCATGCCCGCGTTCAAGGAGATCGTCAAGTGCAGTGAGGATCGCGTCCTCTCGCTGGTGAAGGACCAGAACTATGCCGTGGAGGGGAAGACCCCCATTGACCGCCTATCACTGCTAATCTCTGGCAGGTAAGTGCCTTAGCAGACCCAGCTCATGGTTTGTCATCCCTCCCCCCCACACACATTCTTTGAAACAAAAAGTGTTATTTCTTTTTGGAAAGGCATTTTGCTTTTCTATCTTTTGGGATTTCTAAGCATTTGGGTTTCAGGTCAGCAAAGTTCTGTTAGGTATGGGGGTCCGTATCAACAGGGCAAAACTAGTAGCCTTCGACCCGACTCAAATATCTATTTGCAGCAGGAAATGGTGCTGTGGGTCGAATCGAACATTTACAGATGTTTTGGCCATTTACAGGGCTCAGGAATTTTGCAGAATACAGGCTTTTCACGGATTAGAGCAGGATTTGAAGACATGAAAATGTTCAGAACTGGGTGTTTAGCACTACTGTCGGTTAATAAAGGAAACCCATAGCTTTGAAACGGTTTATTACTGTGGTCAGGCTGGTTCCTTTTTATTCTGCTTCCTTATCAGCATGTGGTCATTTAGCTGGCTTGGCCTAGCTCCGAAAGCTTTCTAATCAGCAGTTTAGTCCTATCAGGAAGAGGAGGGGGGAAAAAGGAAGACGCAATGACTTTGTTATTTATTTATTTATTTGCCTTTAGCGCAGCTGCGGTAGAGCATTTCACTAGAGGCAGATTTGATTTTTGCGATCGCTTTTTATCCCTCCATCTCCCCGCCGCTCAGGCATGCCTGGACAGCTCTCCGGCATAAGTGGCAACGTTGCCAGCATGCCTTCACCATTTTAAGCTTTCAAACTTCGTCCGTTCCTGAGATAAATAAAAAAAAACAAAAGTTTTCAACAAGTGACATGCCAAACGTTATTCACACTGCGCTAATGTTAGTAGTGAACACGTCCTCCTTTTACCGAGGAAGTAGTAATATTCAATTCACCGGTACGGTTGAAAGCAAACAAAAGCAGGGGATCTGAAAGGGTACAGAGCAGAATATGGCAGAGGCTGACGGAGGTGAGGACTGTACACCTGACAACTCTATTCAGTTTATCGCTTGAAAAAGGAGAGGTTCCAAGTAACTGGAGAAATGTAAAGGTAGCCCCACTGCAAGGGCGAGAAGGAGGAGGAGGAGATGGGAAAACTACAAACTCGTTAGCTTATGGTGGTGGGCAATGCAGTGGAGCACTGCTGCAGGACAGAAAAGCACAGCAACTTGAAGACAGTGGCTTAGGATCCCAGGCAGTGAGGTTTCTTAAAGGGGAAAATCCCACTAGGTAAACGACGGCTTTTTGTAATGAAGTGCATGGGGGCTGTCGGGGTAACTGCCCCAGGCCCTATATCTTTTTTTTTTTGGGGGGGGGGGGGTATGTCATGTGCCACTGCAATAGCAGCAGTTTTCACCCAGGTTTCTGGTCCAGTGTGCTACATCTGGGAGGAGGCAGGGTGTAACACCATCAGGCTGCCACCTCCTTTACGATGCAGCTGTGGGGCTGAGTCCAAAAAATGCCTCCATCCTTTCTGCTGCAGCACATTGAGGCCAGGGAGGTAAGCCTGAACTTCCCCCACCCTTCACCCCCAACTCATGCCGTCTTTGCAGAGGATGAATCCCCCTCCATCATCAATGGCATGAAATATCCATGGAGCCCTGCATCCCCTCGAGGATCAGCCCTCAGCTTGAGATGTGCCCTTTGGTCTAGTGAGCAAGCAAGTTGGAAAACAAATTGTAAACTGGGTGAGATGTTGGTTGGTCCGAGGGACTCGGAGAATGATAAGTCAATGGATCCACACTAGTGAAGGGAACGTGACGAGTGTGTGCCACAAGGACCTGCGTTAGGTCCAGGCCTTTTCAGTGTCTTCACAAGTGACAGTGGCTGAGGGATAGGCGGGAAGTGTGCCAATTTGCAGCAGAGTAGACTGCTCATAGAGGACTTTAAAAGCCTGGAAAAATGGTTAAAGATAGGCAACTACTCTCTAACTAAAAAAGAAAGTAAAATCATGCACTTGGGACACAGAAATCCAAGGGCCAAGAACTTTTTTGGAGGTGAAGAATCAGCAGTCACCAAATAGGAGAGAGATCCAGGAGTGATCATCTCTGATGACATCAAGGTAGACAGTCAGTGCGACGGAGCAGTTGGGAAAGCTAATATTCTGCAAGAAGAAGGAAGAAAGTGCATTTATACTTCTGTGATTCTTTGATGAGAGAACGGTATTCAGTTCTGGAAACCACATCCACAAAAGGACATTGACAAGGTAGAGGCAACTGAAAGGAAAGCCACCAAAATGGTGCCTGGCTTGCACTATATAAGCTTTATCAGAGAGAATTAAAGAGCCAAAGATGAACGCTAGAAGAAACAAGAGAAAGGGAAGCTATGATATGATATGATAGTGAGCAGGCTTCAATAAAGTATCAGAAGGAAGCATTTTCCTTAGAAAAGCTCAAGAACAAAGGGATATCTTATGAAGTGTACAATTCTGGTCGCCGCATCTCAAAAAAGATATAGTTGCGATGGAGAAGGTACAGAGAAGGGCGACCATAATGATAAGGGGAATGGAACAGCTTTCCCTATGAGGAAAGACTAAAGAGGTTAGGGCTGTTCAGCTTGGAGAAGAGACGGCTGAGGGGGATATGATAGAGATGTTTAAAATCATGAGAGGTCTAGAACGGGTAGATGTGAATCGGTTATTTACGCTTTCGGATAGTAGAAAGACTAGGGGGCACTCCATGAAGTTAGCATGGGGCACATCTAAAACTAATCAGAGAAAGTTCTTTTTTACTCAACGCACAATTAAACTCTGGAATTTGTTGCCAGAGGATGTGGTTAGTGCAGTTAGTGTAGCTGTGTTTAAAAAAGGATTGGATAAGTTCTTGGAGGAGAAGTCCATTACCTGCTATTAAGTTCACTTAGAGAATAGCCACTGCCATTAGCAATGGTAACATGGAATAGACTTAGTTTTTGGGTACCTGCCAGGTTCTTATGGCCTGGATTGGCCACTGTTGGAAACAGGATGCTGGGCTTGATGGACCTTTGGTCTGACCCAGTATGGCATGTTCTTATGTTCTTAAGGGAAGGAATCTTTAAAGCAATGTAAGTAAATACTTTTTCACCGGGAGGGTGGTGGACTAGAATATGCTGCCAGTGGAGGCTATGGGAGCTGAAACTATGGCAGAATTCACGCCTGAATGGGATGGACATGCAGGGACCTTGGTGGCGGAAGAAGAGGTTGGTGGAGGAGGCCTGGAATGCCCTTCTGGAGGAGGTGGTGAAGAAGAGAACAGTCAAAGAATTCAAAGAGGCATGGGATAAACACTGGATCTTTAATGGCTACAGGATGGGAATGAAAAAAAGAGTACTTGGGGTAACTTGCTGGTACAGTGGTTAATACCCTTAGCAGAAGGCATGGAGATTACTACCCTTAACCAATGTGCTTTGATGCCTTTTAATGCAACTGTAACATTGCTCCCCGCTTAGACAGCAGGGGGGAAAAAGGAACTGAATTCAGTGACAACTGCGCCGACTTCCATGGACTGGGATACTGATAAGCAGACATAAGGAAAAAAGCACAGGACTACTTCTATGGCAAAATCCTAAAGGAATCGAAGAAAATGTGCATGGGGATAACTTGCTGGCGGGGCAGTTACTACCCTTAACCCATAAGCCTTGATATTTTTGATGCAACGCCAACATTGCTCTCTGCTTCAATGGCAGGGGAAAAGGGGAATTGGATTCAGACAGCAACCAACGAGGGCCTCGACTTCTATGGTCTGGGGAACTGATAAGAATGGGGGTAACCTGCACAGAGCAACAGTTACTGCCCTTAACAGAAGTCATGGGGATTACTGCCCTTAACCAATAAGTCTTGATGCTTTTGATGCAACTGCAACATTGTTCTCTGCTTCAAAGGAGGGAGGGGGGGGGGGGGGGAAGAAAGAGGTTTGGATTCAGAGGCAACCGCCACGAGCCCTGACCTTTTTTTACACTCAGGAGTACTGATGCACAGACATTAAGGAAAAAACCCAGGACTTCTTCTGTGGCCAAGTCCATAAGCAAAGCACATCCAGCAGCGCTGACTGATACGTGGGGGTAACCTGCATGGCGCGGCAGATAGTACCATGGGAAGCTTGCTGGGCAGACTGGATGGACCATTGGTCTTTTTCTGCCATCATTTCTATGTTTCTATAAGAGGGAAGGCCACAGATGGAGTAGAACCTTTAACAGCAAGGCAGATGGGTATAAAGTGGGTCCTTTTCTGTCAGCATCTATGTTTCTATGTCTCAGTGAACATACCAGAAAGCATTTTGAGTACAGTATACATATCTTTAGCATTGCACTGGCTTCAGTGTTGGAACAATGTTGTTTTCAGTGGCTTGCAAATATGTTGGCTAGAAATCATAAATTGGTGTAGATCACATTAACCCACTGAATGCCAACTTCCAGCACCGTGCGCACTACAGTTCGCTCTGGGCCCAAATAGAAAAACACTCTTAACTATTTTATTTATTTGTTGATGATGAACATTTATAGTCTGCTACAGCCAAATAGCTTGTTTGGAGAAGATTACTGCAGCCGGCATAATAAAACTGCATCACCAGAATTGCAAAAGCAGCACGTCTGTCAGTCAGGATAGAAACGGCAAAAACAAACGCAAAACAGAAAGGTTAAAAAAAAAACAAACCAAAAAATGTGCTTCCTCCCTCCCTCACCTCTTGCTTTCCTCCTCCACGCAGGGTCCGCGTGAGTCTGGATGGCCAGTTCCTGCATTATGTCTTCCCATACCAGTTCCTGGATTCAGCAGAATGGGAATCCCTGCGGCCCTCCGAAGAGGGGATATTTCAGGTAACGAGAACGCTTGGGCTCACTTTCATGGCTCAGAACCAGGAAGGAAGTTCATAGAGGCCATTCATGTTGGGGAGGAGGAGAGAGACGTAGAATATTCTGCGCGCAGCCTTCTTAGGACACACGCAGAGCGATGCCTGAAGCACAAAGAAGAGCGACTTGTCACAGCAGTGAGCAGTACATAAGTAACACTTAAGTCCATATTCAGCTGCTATCCAGTTGAGCTAGTTAGCTGGATAAATCTATTCAGCTAACTTAGGCAGGATATTCAATGGTGCAGCTGTGCCTCGGAATATACATGGCTATCTAAAAGTTAACCAGATAAGTTTATCTGGTCAACTTTAGCACAGGTTTCCGGCATGACCAGAGTTAGCCAGATAAGCTCTGAATATCTGGATAACTTGTCTGGCTACCTCAACTCCTCTGTTAAGCCCCCACCCCATCTACGGGCTAACTATTTAACTGGATAAGTAATTAAGAGGTGGCCATTGATCCCAGGCAGATATTCAGCTGCCGCCACTTAGCTGAGTAATTCAAAACTCATCCAGCTAAATGGCGCTGAATATGGACCTCATGGAGCCTCATTTTAATGTCTATCAGAGACAAAATGGAAGGCAAATGGGAGCTTGAGCAGTTTGCATGGTATCTGACATCAGAAATAAGCCTTTGATGACCCGTCCGACGATGCATGAATGGTTCTGGGCGCTGCCATGCGAAAGATCTGGGTTTGATTCGTGGGTCATGCCTTCTGCTCCCTGGGCAGGTCAAGGCTGGGAATGCAGCAGAGATGGGGGTTCACAGCCTGTGCAGGCAGGAGGAGAGCCTAGTCGTCATGCAACAGTGACACCTAGTGGCCAGACCTAGAGTCTACAATTGCAGGGCTCTGGAAGGAGCCCAGGGTGCATAGGCTCTGGGCGAGCTCTGTCTCTGCAATGGTTGGGCTTTGTAAGTTGAAATGGGATATAAAATAGAGGGGAAAAAAAAAATCCCAAGACAGTTGCAAGTGTAGGCTCGTGGCCCCTCAGTCTGAGCTGGAAGTCCAAAGGAGCAGGAGCAAACTGTCTGCCCTCTCTCCCCCTCCCTCCCGAAAAAAATAAATGAAAACGAGCCCTTGAAAACAATCCAGAGTGCAAAAGGACTTTAATGATCACATTTAGCATAACATTTGATGAGTGGCCTTGTTTCTAATGCCTCGAACGTTAAATTACAGCGCCCTCATAATTACTTTTGTCAGGAAAGGTTTCTCATGGCCGTTTACCCAGAATGATTGCCAGGGTCAGGCCCTTTTAAACCCCGCGTTTGAATCTGTTATCCAGATGTGTCGTTTTTATTGTTTGGGAACTGATGCATTCATTTTGTGACAGCCGCCTGTCTAGTATCTGAATAAAGTTTCTGCAGTGCATCAGAGGACGTGCAAGCGAGAGACATTGACTTTGTTTGGTGTTTTGGTCTCGTCTCCCGGGTCACAAGAATATCATATGACCTTCCAGTCAGCTTGATGCATGGCAAGGCGTTGCAGCCTTGGAAGTCACCCGTCTCGTGTCCCTCTCTATTATTCATAGAACAGCATCGACACAGAAGGAGAGGGCAAGGTCAGAGGTCCCCTGGTGCTCTGCTCCCAGGTCCGATAGAACAGTTTGCGGAATTTCCCATCATTCCAGGCGGCCTCTCGCCAGGCGCTGTCTCCTTTGCCCGCGGGTATCATTTTTCCATACTTAGTCCAAAGAATATCACAGCTCCACTCAGGTGCTTGTTTTTTTGTTTTTTTCCTACTGCCACAGTACCAGTGCATGTGCCAGTGTCCCTCTGTGCTCCAGAGGAAACACTGGTCATTTGGCGTGCCCAGCCTGGAAGGGGACGTGCCCTGGCCTCTGCGTTCAGAAAAATTATTTCGACACAGGGAAGAGAGAATGAGGTGAAGTAATACTATAGGTATTTCACTGTCTCCAGAGGGCTCACAATTCAAGTTTGTATCTGAGGCAGTAGAGGGTAAAGTTCCGGCTTGAAGGACAGTGCTAGGTCACTTTATAACCCTGCAGTGGTGTCCTGTTCTAGCTGCAGTACCTCGTCCGGCGGAGGGAAATGCTTGCCTGGCAGGTGAACTGGATACTGGGCTTGAGAAGAAATGGAGGCTCTGCTGTGAGCTTTTTTGGCATCCTGCGGAGGATTGTTTGTTTGTCAGTAAAATCTTGTTCCATCTTTGACGGCAACCAGCCATCACAGTGTAAACTGCTGTTAATTATGGGTTGGTGTTGTCCAGTGCTCCCCCCCCCCCCCCCCCCCCGTTCAGCGGGAAAATCAATACAATCTGTCACCAGAGCCCAGGGATGTGTTGCTATTTATAAAGAATACAACACCAGCAATATTTGTTTTCTATTTGTGTCATTTCCAGCTGAAACCACACTAAAAACCAGCAAAATATCATTAGTGCTGTTATCGGCGAAGGCACTGGGAACACAGGCTCCTGCTGCCATCGCTGTGCTGGATAAAGGGGCAGTAAGCCCTGTCCCTGTCCTTCACACCTACTACAAACTCCCTTATAAAGCCAAATGGTCTCCGCTCCTCACCCCGCTCCCAGAAAGTCCAAACATCCCTCCTCTTCTCTCTCCCACCGGACATCCCTTACCCTAAATCCAAAGTCTTGGTTCTCCCCCATGGGCAGAAGCGATCCCCACTCACTTCTGCCTCACTGGTGTTAAATGACACCCCGGGTGGGGATCATTTCTGCCCCCCGAGAGGCCCCAAAACTTTGAATGTAGGGGAAAGTAAGAGGGGGGGAGGTGCCGCAGGGGTAGTGGTGGTGCAATTTGGACTTTTCAGGTAGAGGTGGGGTTCCAGGAAGGTGGCGTGGATTCACGGGACATTTCTCAGGTGGGGATGAGGAATGGGGGGGCATTGGGTTTTATAAGGGGGTTTGTGGGGAGAGGGTGGGGTGTTCTTACTTGGGGCTTGCAAAGCCAAAAAAAAAAGAAACAAGACAAAATGGAGGGAAATGAAAAGGAAAAATTAGACAATGAAATGAAAGGAAGAACAAAAGACATTCCCGCTCCCCCAATGCACAAGCCTGTCCGAACCCCTAGCTCAGCAGTTTCTCGGGAGTTGTTTGCGAGTTTGTGTAGAAGAGCAGGCAAGATGCCACCCGAGCCGAATCCAGCCAAGGGATCCTTCACTCTCTTGCTTCTGAGATTGTATCCCCCCTCCCCCCCCCCCCCCCGTCACCCCTTCCTGTTTTAAGAAGGTGAAGAAGAATACAAATGTCCTTCTGCAGCTGAGCCAGACCCAAATGCCTGGGGCACAGTCACTTCACATTTCATCTCCCGAGCTGGGGAAAACCCAGCTTTCTGGCAGGAAAGCCAGCTCACGGTCACCCCCAAAAAATGAACGCCCTGGGATGTGTCTTCTTCCGCCAAGGAATTTTGGAAGAATGCATTCATTCCCCATCCCTGGCTCTACAGGCGAGTGGCAGGGAATAAGGCGGCACCAGAAGAGATCCCGTTGCTCTTGGGTGTGCGGGCAACGCAGCTGGATCCCCTCTTGAGATGCATGAAGGGAAACTGTGCGCCTGCAGCCGGGTGAGCTGAGGAGGAGAGAAAAGATCTGTCCCCCTTTATATGCCGAGGACAAACCAAGGGTGGAATTTTATTTGGCTTTTTTTAAAAATAGAGTAATTTAAGGTTTGGATGAGCCCAACTTGCCTGCTCCTTGCTTTTGTTTTCTTGCTTTTTAAATCCACCCATGTCCATCAATATACAAGATCTGCTGGACCTTTTGAAAAGGTCCAGGACCTTTCTCTCTTCTGCAGTGGGATCAGCCCAAAGTAGAAGGTGACATCAGTGCATCTCTTGGTCCCAGGATAGCATGTATTGGACACAGGGTAATGGACCCAGAAAAAGGGGTTGATTTAGCACAAGTCTGAAACTTGTGCATGAGTAGCGCCAGTCGTCAAGGCTTCAACCCTGACTACTGTCCATTCACAGGTCTTTCATGTTCATTCATATTTCAACTCTTTTTAAAAAAAAAAAAAATGCTACAGTGGAAGTACCGGTACTTCTTATATTCACTGACTTTCAGGCTTTGCATTAGGAAAGGCTAAGCATCCTGGAAACGGGGTATGCAGGAGGATGTGATTGCCCAGGGACACAATTGAGATGGGCTGGGAGAGATGCATTTCTTTTAAAGAAGGTGGCAGAGATGCTGACCTTGGGACTGATGCTAAAAAAAGATCACTGAAATATAGCAAGCAACGTACACCAGAACGGATTCTATCGCAATACTTACCATCTCCCTAGATAATTTTCAAAGCTTGTTTAATTCTGTTTTAGGCTTTAAGATTGTCTAGTTTAATTAAAAGTACTCCTGGCGCTCTCACAGCCAAGTGTCAATCTCTACCCAATAAGAGCACCCATTTCCTTAAATCTCCTTAAATCTGGGTACAAATGCAATATTCACCTTAGCTGTAATCTCCTAGAAAGATATGTGGGCACCAATGTGACAGGATGAATTAGCATGAGTTTGAAACTTGTGGGCAGTTGCACCCATTGTCAAGGCTTCAATATGAAAAAAATGTTAGGTTCCATATTAGGAGCTACCACCCAAGAAAGAGATCTAGGCGTCATAGTGGATAACACATTGAAATCGTCGGCTCAGTGTGCTGCGGCAGTCAAAAAAGCAAACAGAATGTTGGGAATTATTATTAGGAAGGGAATGGTGAATAAAACGGAAAATGTCATAATGCCTCTGTATCGCTCCATGGTGAGACCGCACCTTGAATACTGTGTACAATTCTGGTCGCCGCATCTCAAAAAAGATATAATTGCGATGGAGAAAATACAGAGAAGGGCGACCAAAATGATAAAGGGGATGGAACAGCTCCCCTATAAGGAAAGGCTAAAGAAGTTTGGGCAATTCAGCTTGGAGAAGAGACGGGTGATTGGGGGATCTGATAGAGGTCTTTAAGATCATGAGAGGTCTAGAATGGGTAAATGTGAATCGGTTGTTTACTCTTTCGGATAATAGAAGAATTAGGGGGCACTCCATGAAGTTAGGAAGTAGCACATTTAAGACTAATCGGAGAAAGTTCTTTTTTACTCAATGCACAATTAAACTCTGGAATTTGTTGCCAGGGGATGTGGTTAGTGCAGTTAGTATAGCTGTGTTTAAAAAAGGATTGGGTAAGTTCTTGGAGGAGAAGTCCATTACCTGCTATTAATTAAGTTGACTTAGAAAATAGCCACTGCTATTACTGGCATCAGTAGTGTGGGATAGACTTAGTTTTTGGGTACTTACCAGGTACTTGTAGCCTGTGTTGGCCACTGTTGGAAACAGGATGCTGGACTTTATGGACCCTTGGTCTGACCCAGTATGGCAATTTCTTATGTTCTTATGATCTTAAAGAGAACAAATTAATCTTACTACTAATTGCACAAGTGTTATGCTTACCTGTGCTTTGCCTCGGTAGCACCTTCTGTTAATGTCATTCTTGTTTTTTTTATTCTTCCAGGTCACCCTGATGGCGGAGACTGACTGCAGCTATGTCAGCTGGCCCCGGAAAAAGCTCTACCTCCTCCTGGCCAAAGAACGCTACATCGCCCGTCTCTTCTCCGTGCTGCTTGGATTTGACATCTCCCAGAAGCTTTATGCTCTCAATGACAAGCTCTTTGCCAAATTTGGCCTCCGCTTTGACATCCGGCTACCCAGCCTCTACCATGTCTTGGAGCCTTCCCCAGAGGCAGAAAAGGAATCTGGCGGTTCTTTGGAGCCGTCAGCGCCCCGCCTTCAGCCTCTGGCCACGCCTATCCAGAAAACCGCCCCGCCTCTCCCCCACGCCCCTCTGTCTTCCACCCATGGCAGAGCCTCTTGGCCTGACAGCGATGCGCTGGGTGAGGACTCTACGAGTCTTGTGCTGGAAGATTTTGCTGAAATGCCAGGGTCTTTTATGGATTATGTGAGCGAAAGGGAGTATATGAAGTGAGGGCGGTTCCTAAGCAGTTCCCACGTCACCTTGTTTAGGAACCCTGCGTAAGTAAACGCTGTCTGTGGAAGGCAAGCTTCCACCGTGCCTGAGCCTGTGTGAGGCTGCTCCTGCCTGTGCAAAGCTTACAGCATGTGTCCTCTGCTTCAAAGGGAGAAGCAGGGCCGGTGCAAGAGTATCTGGTGCCTTAGGCAAACCTTCGGTCATGCAGCCCTACCCCCCAGCTATTCCAGCACAGCGCTCCCTTCTTGGACAATATTGGCTTTCCCCTTTGGGCCTCCGGCTGGCGGGATTTTGCCACCCCCCCAAATTTTGGCACTCTAGGCAACCACCTAGTTTGCCCAATGGAAGCACTGGCCATGGGGAGAAGACACTCCTGCTTTCTTTCTCCAGATTCTCTTGGCCCTGCACCATATTTAAATAGCTTTGACTGATGGGGGTAAGGATTTTCCCCTGAGTGAGGGGTAGTGCCCTGCTGGAAGGCAGACAGATTGGTTTTCTAGCAGCAGAAAGCGGTACCCTAAAACCAGCAGGAGCATGCACCTCTTTAGTCTGGATAGTTGGAGCCTTCAAAAGTTGGCATCCTAGCCAGTTGCCCATGTTGCTTCACCCTAAGTCTGGGCCTGCCTGATGCTAAATCCTCATTGCCTGCCCGGCCAGTGTGACCGGGGGTTTCTGGCTCCTGTGTACACAGGGGGAAATTCTGAGCAGCTCTTCCTTCCTCCCCACACCTGTTGCAAGGTCTGTTGCACTTTTGTGCCTGGGTCCTTTAAAAATTAGCAACGGGAGAGTAAGTAGGTACCAAGTATTGGCGTTCTTTGCACTTCCCATTTGTTTGGGAGGCCAGTTGAGGACAAAACGGTCCCCGTGCATTTGAAAAAGAAATGGACACGTGCTACTTACTCCTGGGTCTAAATCCCCCCTTCCCTCTTCCCCCCCCAGCTATGGAAGCCTGGGCAAAGAACAGTTTTCAGGCAGGTCCATTTGTCCGGGGTAGATGGCTGGGAAATTTAGTCTCCCCACGTTTACAAGTAGTAATTAAACGTTGTGAGAGGTGGAACATCCCAGCTCAGTTCTGTAACGAGAAAGGGATGCACCCAGTGTCCCCATAGAAGAGCGACTTGGGAATGAGTTGTTTGTGGGATAACTTTGAGCCTGAATGGACTTCTCTGGCAAAGTCATGTTGTCGGCACATGGCAGCATAGTGGAGGGTCAGAAATGAAAGATTGCCCAGTGAGAGAAAGCAAAGTTAAGACTGTTGAGTAGCGAGGGCCTCCAAGCACTGGATTACAATGCCTGCTCTCCTTTAATTATATTCTACTTTTCAGATTTTGCCTCTTCAAAATCTTGGTTTGTGGTCTCTCATCATCTTAATAGCACATCATTAAAACTAGCAGATAAGTTGAGTAAAGCCAGGCTTTCATGCTTGGGGGGGGGGGGGGGGGCGGGGAGAATGAGAAGAGAGGTCATTAAGGCAGGGTCTCCAAAACTTGTGCTGTTGATCCCACAGTCATTCTGGTTTTCAGGATATCCACAGCGAATATGCATGAAATGCATTTGCATACATTGGAGACCCAATAGATGCATGCAAATGTATCTCATGCATATTCATGTGGGGTGAATAGGAAAGGCTTAGGAACCACTGTAGTAGGAAGATAAGTTGACATGGATGTCTAGGGCCTGATTCACAAAGGCTTTTCTCCTAGTCTGGGTCTATAGGAAAAGACCTTGATGAATCCGCTTTCAGTGTTCATAGTTCCAGCAACTCGACAAGATCTCGCAGCACTTATATTTGCAGGTGCCTAAAGACTGAATCTTTGCTCTGACTTAGCTCTTTCTCTTTTGATTCTCCTCCTCTGCCGACCTGTAGTCCATGCTGTTACCTGGTGTATCTATGCCTGGTCTTAAACGCCCTAAGGGAAGCTCATTTACAGTTGCTGTCCAACTGAAGTGTCTCGACAAGAATCCTAAATCACTTTTGACATGGAACTGTGCCGAAGACCTGCGTGATGAGATTGTCCGGCTCAGGTTCCTTTCTCCCTGAGCATGCCGTCATTAGTCAAAGGAGTAGCCATTGATTGATGTCAGGATCAGGAAGAATTGAGGCTGATAACAGAGTGCGTTTGCTGAGTGATAACTGTGATATTAAAACTGATTTTATCTAGAAAACTGTCAATGGTACATGACCAGGGTAGAATGAGAAGAGGAGAGATATGAGCAGCCAGGTTAGAGTAGATGCGGTTTGTCTTCTAGCTTGGCTATGGGAGCTGCATCTTTAGCTCAGTGGTAGATTCTCTGGTTTGGAGCCAAAAGGTTGAAGGCCCAGGTCCTGAGATCTCCAGTTGGAAATGGGGTGCTATGATGCACCTTAGGAAGTAGTGAAAGCTGAACTCTCATGTGTGGTCCCATAAGTAGGATAACAAACTGAGCCTTGAAGAGAGGGTGAGATTTATAATACTGAAATGGCTGTTTCTTGAGCAATAGTGTGTGCGATAAGGGTAGGGATACGAACAGCTAGAACCTTTTGCATTCTTTACATAGGTGTAGTTTGGAAAAGTCTTCTATGAATATAGCCTCCTAAGCTGAAGGGAGATCAAGGTTGTCCTATGAGCACAGCTGGTGAAGCTGGTTATTTATCGCAGTAGCAGAGTATTGTGTGGAATTAGAAAATTGTAGTTTAAAATCCCAAGGTCTCTGGCTGGTGAAGAAGCTGCCATCCTGCCAAGTGGTTAGTGCAGTTAGTGTAGCTGGATTTAAAAAAGAATTGGATAAGTTCTTGGAGGAGAAATCCATTACCTGCTATTGATTAAGTTGACTTAGAAAATAGCCACTATTACTAGCAACAGTAACATGGAATAGACTTAGTTTTTGGGTACTTGCCAGGTTCTTATGGCCTGGATTGGCCACTGTTGGAAACAGGATGCTGGGCTTGATGGACCCTTGGTCTGACCCAGTATGGCATGTTCTTATGTTCTTAAGTGCTGCAATAAATGGGGAACTCAGTTTCAGAGGACCCATATGTGTTCACCTTTTAGCTGGGTCAAGCACATTAAGTTATCCATCTATTCTGCACATTGATGTCAAACAGCTTCACTGGCCATGCCCACTTGTCGATAAAACATTTTCAGACTTGCCTGCTAATCTGGCTTTCGCATAGCTCCACCCCAATTTTCCATGATTCACTGTGGCTGTGGCCCAGACAATATTCTGGAACAATTTAATGAAGTGCTTTTTTCTGTTTGTGATGCTAGCAGCAGATTCGGTATAATCCCTCAGCCTTACCGTGCCTCAGGAAAAGATAGCTCGGGGCAGGAAGCCCTGGAGCTCAATCTGAAGCAGTTTGTCCATGGGTCTGTCTGATGGTGTCCATTACTGCATGTGTACCTGCCAGTGCATATGCACGTGTATGAAGGAGTGTCTATGCATGTGATTACACGTGTGTATGTGTTTACAGCTGAATCTGTGTAGCTGAGCAGGTGCAAATATCTAAAATCATGCCGCTTGTGTGTGATTAACCACATGAGTTTGTAAGCAATAACATGCATGCATATATGGTCTTTAGATCTCATGCATATTCATTAGGGATAGCCTGAAAAGCAGACTGGCCCGATGGACCCTGAGGACCGGGTTGAGAACCACTGCCTTCGAGAATTTGACAGAGCAATTGCAATCCATTTAAGCAGTGGAGTAAACCAGGCTCGGATCAAACCATCCTGAGATACTGGAGCCAGTTTACCACCCTAGGATAGAGGTGACCAAATGTGATCCTCGAGCCATAAACAGGCCTGGTTTTCAGGCTATCCACAATGGATATGCATGAGATAGATTTGCATGCACTGCCTCCACTGTTTGCAAGTATCCATCATGCATATTCATTAAAGAGAGCCTGAAAATCAGATTAGCCAAGTTGGCCCTGGGGATTGGGTTGAGAACTTGTTGCTCTAAGGAAAACAGAACTACATCTCCTTGCATGCAAAGGAGTAAAACCAGGCTGGGATCGGCCTGTCCACCAAAGAAAATAAAGTCAACTGGCAACCTTACCCCCAACCTCTCTTTAATTTTATCTCTACAGAGCATTGTTCATACAGTCATTCAGTCAACATAGGAGTACACCGACTTATACAGCTGCAAAATATCACATGCATAAACATTCAAACAACTAGCAGTATCAATAGTAAAAGAAACTCAAGGATGGGGTCATGACATAAGGCTGTAAGGAGAGAGGAAATATGAGATCATGCTTCTTTACTAAGGGGGTAGTGGATGCCTGGAAAAGCTTGTTAGAGGAGACAATTCAATTACGGTTGGGGCAGATAGAGAGGACAGTGCTAAGGGCAGGATGGGAGATGACTGGAGATCGAGTGTAGTCTGTAGTGGCACAGTAGACTGTGGGCCAAGAGGTCTTTATCTGCTGCCAGTTACTATCCTCCTGTGAAAACTATTCAAATCTTCCAGGGAAATTTTTAATTATTAAAATATCCACATCTTGCATACTGGATATCAGATGCAACCCTTGTCAAAAGAAAAGCTACCCGTGTGGTTCATGTATCTAAAAAACTTAACATAAAATACAAAAACACACTGGTTAATCAAAAGAAAGTCAGAGATACTGATCAGAGCAGACCAGTTACAGTGATAAGACTAATAAGTTCTCTTCTTTTCTTTTTCTCTTCCATAGCTTCTGAATGCCTCCTGAGGAGCTATCCCCGAGTCTTGGCAAAAGCTCGAGCACCACTGGCTCCAACGCAGACCCCAGAACTGTAGGAAACAAACAGTTATCACTTGAAGATGTGTTTTTGCATACAACTCACACACACACACACATACACACCTGCACCGGGCCCACGTGAATCTTTCACACTTGCACTCACAGGCATTTGAGTGGCAAGACACTCGCCAATAACAGTGCACAGACTTCTGCGTGGCTGCATGCCTACAAAACACATTGTGGAATAACATATCAACACCAGATACCTCCTGCACTATATCCCATTTATCTCTGATGCTAGAGTCAACTGTGGGTTGATATATTTATTTTTTTAATATTTCTAGGAACAACTCCTAGTCCTGACTCCATGTCTCTCATCAGGAGCCCAGAGCTTGCTGGGATGTTTTTAGAGATACTTTTGAATATGTGATGACACACTTTCACTGCAGCCTCTTCCATTATTAGGACCATGTGCTGATGAAAAGGGATCATTTTTTTTTATTCCAAGTGCAAATCACCTGGACATTAAATAGTATTTGTATAGTGTAGGTGAACTGAGTAGTAAGGTTGTATCTCTTTTCCAGGGCTGGCCTAGTATTAATTTCACATTGGGCATTGCAGGACGAGTCTGGGATTCCCCTGTAATCAGAGATGGGAAAAGTATGGCCTAATGAATTCTAAACTATTCTTAGAAATAAGGATCACCAAACAAGTTGTAGGTGACTCCTTTTTATTGGACTAACAATACATCTGGGGCTACCTTTTTTAACTTTTGTATAAAACATTTGAAATGAAGATGATCAAACAGTTTGAAACAAACACAAAAAGGCCTTCTTTCCCCATTATCAGGTAATGTGAGGTTATCAAATTTGTGGATGATACAAAATTATTCAGAGTAGTTAAATCACAAGAGGATTGTGATACATTACAGGAATACCTTGCAAGACTAGGAGATTGGGCATCCAAATGGCAGATGAAATTTAATTGGACAAGTGCAAGGTGTTGCATATAGGGAAAAATAATCCTTGCTGTAGTTACACGATGTTAGGTTCCATATTAGGAGCTACCACCCAGGAAAGAGATCTAGGCATCATAGTGGATAATACTTTAAAACCGTTGGCTCAGTATGCTGCAGCAGTAAAAAAAGCAAACAGAATGTTAGGAATTATTAGGAAGGGAATGGTTAATAAAACGGAAAATGTCATAATGCCTCTATATCGCTCCATGGTGAGACCACACCTTGAATACTGTGTACAATTCTGGTCGCCGCATCTCAAAAAAGATATAGTTGCAATGGAGAAGGTATAGAGAAGGGCAACCAAAATGATAAAGGGGATGGAACAGCTCCCCTATGAGGAAAGGCTGAAGAGGTTAAGGCTGTTCAGCTTGGAGAAGAGACGGCTGAGGGGGGATATGATAGAGGTCTTTAAGATCATGAGAGGTCTTGAACTAGTAGATGTGAATCGGTTATTTACACTTTCGAATAATAGAAGGACTAGGGGGCATTCCATGAAGTTAGCAAGTAGCACATTTAAGACTAATTGGAGAAAATTATTTTTCACTGAATGCACAATAAAGCTCTGGAATTTGTTGCCAGAAGATGTGGTTAGTGCAGTTAGTGTAGCTGGGTTCAAAAAAGGTTTGGATAAGTTCTTGGAGGAGAAGTCCATTAAGAGCTATTAATCAAGTTTACTTAGCTAATAGCCTCTGCTATTAATAGCATCAGTAGCATAGGATCTTCTTAGTGTTTGGATAATTGCCAGGTTCTTGTGGCCTGGTTTGGCCTCTGTTGGAAACAGGATACTGGACTTGATGGACCCTTGGTCTGACCCAGCATGGCAATTTCTTATGTTCTTAAAGGTCTTTTTAACTGTGAAGCTGTATTACCACAGCCACCTCTGTCAACCCCCCTGTTCCTCCCCTCTTCTTCCTCTTTGCTGAGCTGCAATGGCAGTGGTAAACAGTCTAAGGCCCAGTTGACTCTGCTATCCAATCCCGGTACAACTGCACTGTTTCCTCTCTGACCCAGTGAAGACCGCAGAGCTCTTGAAAGCTCATCACAAATGTATTAAGTTAGTCCAGTAAAAGGTATTGCATGCAACTTATTTGTTGACCCTTGTTCCTACATATGCAAGTGCATACCTTGCTTAAGCTATTCTTACATAGCTGTCAATTCAACGTTGCAGCTGAGTCCGGCCACAGTATTAGAGTGCTGGACTTTAACTGGTTTCCTTGCGGGTTTTAATGCCTTGTGTTGGATCTACATAAGTATTATCCAGTGCTGATGCTGGACATGAGTTTTCAAGAATACGTTTTCTAATAACATCTGAAGAAGGGACCCACACTCTATCAAAGGTTCATGGACAGTAACCGCCCTGTAATTTTTCTGTGGATCATTGCTTGTAAAGAAACCAGTTTTCTCTTATTGTTGCCTGAACTCTGTCCTTCAGCAGATAGAGGTCTTAGTTTTTTCTACAAAATAAATTCCTGGTCATTTCTCAGTCCCACTGCCTTCCCTTCCTATAGGTTTTCACATTCTGTTTCTCATTTCCTATTTGATTTGAAGCCTTGAGTGCCCCGAGCACATTTAGTCTAGATGGTACCGTGTAGTGAAAATGCATACTAAAAATCTCTAGGGGAGATGCGCACCTCTGTGGGCGAAAGGACATTTTAAAGGCCTGACTACAACCCATCCCTGCACTTCTTGGTTTTCAGATTCTAGCAATGGATGTGGAGGTCAGGGGGGGAAAGATGTGTTAAGTGTCTTTTCCATAGAAAAGAGAAAGCAATATACGTCAGGGCTGAAGATAAGCCAGAATCATGCCACTGGGGTTGACCTAACAATAACCTCACAGGGAGCCACGGCAATCGGTGTACCTTCAACTTCCATCTGTATGATACTTTGTAAACAAGACATCAACCTTTGGGTTGTTTGCTTGTATCATAGTAGCATTAGGGTGCTCACCTTGTTTGCCGATGGGCAAGGCCCTCCAGAACCTCTGTGGATGCGTTTTTGAAGGTCTGCGATGATAGGATCAGTTTGATATTTACCAGCTATAAAATATGAAAAGAAGCTAGTCTTCCCCATCCCCCCATATATTTTTCCCCTTCAGTTTGACTACTGCTTAGGTGTGTCTGCTCTTGACGTTATGGTCATATTTGTTGAATTGATAAAATCAGATTTTTACACACTTTCTGTTGCTGTTCAATAAATACAGGAGCTGTGGTTCAGGATGTATTCTTTTCCTGGAACTGATAACCTAACTTATGTGGATAATGTCACGAGACAATAGCTACCCAACCGCCTGACGATACCAGCTCTTGGGGGTCAGATTCCATGTTCTCTGTCTTAGCTACCGCGTGTATAAAAAAAAAAGTGATCTGTAAATCATAACGCAGACAGATGCAGGCAGCATAATGCTCTTGTTTGTACAAAGTGACTCAGCGGCGAAGTGGCACCTTCTCTCGCTTCCACGCGACGGCAAGTGTAACGCAGCAGGTTTGGCCCACAGGGAATTCTGTTACATCGAGGTTGACACAGAGCTGAAGGGCCCGTTTCTACCCGTTCCATAAACATCTCAACAAGTTACAGTTCTCAGACTTACAAAGTCAGAAGCCTTTGAACTAGCATGTGTGGTACAAGAGGGCAAGGTACTTTCTGGGAGGACTTCCACCCTGGAAGAGAAGTGTATGTTCTGGTGATTGCTACCAGTGGTTTTCTGAGAATGAATGATAAGTGCTGAGCTTTAGTGGGAAGCATTTTTTTTTTTTTGAATGGGTACTTGTTGAAAGGGTCATCTGAAATTATAAAATCAATAAACTCATTCTAAAGAAAAATATTGAGCAAGACACTTTCTGAGGCTGTCTTAATTCCTTCTTTGGGGAAAAAAAATTAAAACGTGTCTTCATTTTAATCATCTTCCTAACACCCAGCCTTTCAATGCTCGGTACACATTCCCCCTTCTATTTTTAGAGCTTCGATCCTGATTACAGTTTAACATTCCTGCAGCAAAGAGGTAGGGTTACTTATCCATGACTGGTTGATGGGTTACATCACAGGCACAAGCTACTTCATCATCTAGTGCTTTCTCATCTTTATAATGTATGTGTGCAACACTGAAAACCTTGCAAATCTCAGCTTAGCCAATAAAGTCATCGTGGGTGAAATGAATAGGCTTTAATAAACATCGTCATTTTGGTTGGTTATATAACCTTTAAAATACTGCGGTTATTTGAATGCCTTGCGAAAATCAGCAAGAGAGGACTCCATATTTCACTGAATTAGTCACCTGGATAATTTTTTTTAAATAGTTTGTATATTGTGTGTATCGGTGTCATGGGCACGAGATAGCACTAGAAAAGCGGATGGGCTAGGACTGGAAAGTGCAGAGTTTGACGTGATGCAATAAGGATATTCAGGCTTTGTGCAGCCTGTTCATGGAATGTGTGCAGCAAAAGTAAAGACATTTTCTGTTCTGGACCCAGGCTTTCAACCTCAAGCTAAGCAATTTTAATATGAAGAAACACAGAGAGTAAAACAGAGATTAGAGGAATTTATAAATAAACACTTTGTAGAAAATCCAACACAGAAGGTTCCTCCTGCTTTTCATTTTTGAAGCTGTTGTTGGCGTATGGACCTAAGTCAAGCACAAGCAGACTCCTCTTTGGCATCTTCAAAATTCGGGGTCCTACGCCGTTACTTAATTATATGCAGGCCTGTCTTCCATGTGGGCTATGGCCATCTCTAAACCCTAGCCATACAGGCCAAGCAGAAATAAAATGGAAGATCTTTACCAGCACAGGGTTGTGGCTATCAAGAACGCACCACGGAACATTTAATAACCCGCTGCTGGATCCATAAGTGCAAAGAAGATATTAAAATGATACAGTGAGCTGGCTTCAGAAGCTCTGTAAACTTATAGCTGCTGCTCAGCCACATGCAAGAAATGTTAGAAACGCCAAGCCCTGGAAAGCAGAGCAAGCAAGAGAGAGAACTCATTTCAATAAAGATACCGAGAAGTTCCTTGTTCCATGACAGCTGAGTGTGAGAGCTGTGGATTATTTATTTATCTACAAATATTTCTAACTCACCTATCCACAATTCTGGATGGGGTACAACAGTACATTCATAAATACACACGTGAACATAATAGAACTTGTATACACATTAGAATTATAATACAAATATATATACCATAGTGCATATAAATTTACTTGTTTAATTAACTACCAAGCAAAATTTACACATGAGTGTTCATGTTCTGCTATTTTGAAGTATATTATTACTACTGGAACACTTGATTGTATATTTGTACTGCCTCATTATTGTTCTTATATATATATATTTGAAAAGTGACCACGCCTGCCCTCTTGTGCAAGACTGCACTGGCTTCCAATTTCCAGTCGCATTCGATTTAAATTAAATTGTCTCCCGTTCAAAGCTCTTTGCTGGGATAGGCCGCTGGATCCAACAAAACTCCTGGGTCCTTATCAACCTGCCAGAACCCTACCCTCTTGGCAACAAGAACTTCTCAGGTTGCTGTCTCCCCAAAAATTGTGTTTAGAAAGCACCTGGGCAATGCTTCTTCCTTTCCTAGCTCCCAGCCTCTGGAACAGCCTGCCAAAAGAGCTTTGGACTTGATTCCAGACCACGCCTGGACATAGATGCTATTTTATTGTTATTGTTATTTTATCATTTATGCATGGTGATAATTTATTTAACATGTATTGCTATTTTTACCAAGGATGGTGATTTATCAAATACGATAAGCTAAACTTTTCACTCCCCAAGAGAAACGTGCGTTACTAGCAAGCCATGGCCAGGTCATGAAGCACCGGCTGGTTCTCTGTCAGGATCAAGTTTTGGGACAGGCACCATGTCGGCTCACTGCAAGGAAAACAAAGGAAAAGACCAGTTACGGACCAAGGTGATGGGCACATGAAAACACCTGGCCAGTTCTTTCGAAGAACTAAGTAATGGCATGGCCTGAGTGATGAATACTTCTTTAAAAGGTACATTTGTGTCCTCGACTTTTCTACACCCAGCAAAAAGAAGGCAAATATCAGAGAAAAACTGTGATAGCTTGCCGAGTGGATGCATTGTATGTGTGCGTGTTCTCGTAGGTGCGCAAGCTGCTTAGGATTGTGTACAACGTGTGTGCCTGCACGGGGCTGGGTGAAACAATGATGGAAATATTTATTTTGGTTGATACACTTATCTTCAGGAGTACCTACCTCACGAAATGATACAATTTTGATCAGCAGTCCAAACAGCCTAAAACATTTTATGATTTAGACTCATGCTGAGATTTGGACAGTAAAAGAAGCATTAGTGGGATTAGGAAGGATAATAGTTCAAAATCTCTAACTACAAAGCCATTATTCCTGTTCTTCCATTCAAGCGTCACCAGAAAGTTGACTAACTTGGCAACCACAGTACTTTGCTCAAGTTGTCCTACGTGGCTTCCAGGGTTTTCCTTGCTTTCCCACCAGTCCTCTTCTCTGCACGCGCTAAAGACGGCAACACTGAACCCTTTTGAAGTTAAAATCCAGTGATGCTTTTTAGCCAACGACCAGGTACCAGAAACAATTCCTTCTTTCTTCCCCTCAAGGACACTGAGCCCTTTGTCGTTGCGTCATCTCTGAGTAGCTCAAGATGTCTGTGCCAGGTTGCCAACCTCAGTCTCCTGTACGGCAGCTCAGAGAACTAACCGTCAGAGACTGGGAGCCTTCGCCAGTTGTGCACATGCTGTTAGTAGGGCCAACCTCTAAATTTTGATTCTGGTTCTATCTGGCAGAGACATACAGAAGGCTTCTACTGTTTTACAGCAATTCGTCTTTTAAGCGTTATCGAGTTTAAAATTGAAATCACACTAATACCATTGCACGATTGATGATGCTCCTAAGGTCCAAAATTGACCTTATAAAAGTCTGCTACAGTATTTAAGCACTAAGGAACGGAAAATAGTCATTGGGATCATTCCTCCAAAGGTTAAAGATGCAAGCCAGAGGGGGTCAACTCTACCTTTCACCAAATGATTAAGTGTATGGATAGCCTAATCACAAGAAGTATGCATGGAGTGCAACCGGAAGGAGTAAGGCTTGGTTAAACCGAGAACTCATGTAGTGTCTAGCGCAAAACTTGCTGCCAGCTCTGTAAACCTAGAAGAGTGCTCTGACCGACGGATCTTCTTACCTGCTGTACAGAGGCAGCGCTGCGGCACAGAACTTGCCGGTCACCTGAGCTTTGGTTCTACTCCAAAACCTCTGCATGGATTTCTTGCCTAAAAGTTTTAGTCCAACGATATCTACCTGGCAGAGTGGAGCATGGTGGCCGATTATTCCTTTCCCAAGGTGGCTGCCTTTAGGACTGCAACAAAGAGGGAGTGACAAGATAAAACATGAGATTTTGGTTTGGTTTTGTTTTTTTTGTCAAGTGCCTGCTTGCAGCAAGTACTACAGCTTTGGGCTGGGATTTCTGTTTATCCTGCATCCAAAGGCTTCCCTTTTTTAAACTTTTGCTCGCCTAGGATGGTCAACATACTTCCTCTGATGCATAGGCCAACCCCAGCTGTGCTGCCTCGTGGCTGGCACCAGGCTGGCACCTGGCTAAGGGCTGCTGCACTTTTGCCCCTCTCTCTCACCATAGGAAAAATACTTTGACTCCCCCGCTTCTCCCTACCTCAGGAGACTGAAGTGCCTCATTTCTGTAAGAGTGGCCATTCCCAGGCTCCAGCCTTTCTTAAATTACTTGTTGGCCGCTTTCACATTTATTGCAACAGAGTAAGGATTAATGGATGCAAGTCATTCCATAAATATTAAATTAACCAAACAATTTCAGAAAACAGGATCCTGGCTGCAGATGTGGGTGGTTAGATAAAAGAAGGAGATGAGGGTAGGACAGGTAATCGGGGAAAGGAGAAAGGGGAGTCAGGAAACTCACATTTCAACTTTTTTGGTTGTGGTGAAGTTTCTGCTGTGGACTGTGATCTCAATACTGGTGTCTGTGTTTCTGGGCTCCTGCAACTTAAACTCCAGCAGGCTGTGATATGCTGATAGGAAAAGGGAGACGAGAGAGGTTTTGTAACAGCCGTGCATGTCCTGGAAATGCTTTAATAAGCACAGAGTCCTGGGCATTGTGGGCATTAGTAAGGCAGAAATGGAGCTGGAATTTGACAAACTCTGCCTTTAATTCTGGAAAACTGCACGGACGGCCTGCAAACCTGCATCGTGCTGGATTTTTAATGAATTCCTGTTCACAATGCATTGTCTTTTGCCTGTGCACAGGAAAAGCGGGCAGGGGAACAGACTGATCCGCAGTAAACAACTCTCAGATTTAGGACCGCATATAGTTCTTTACGCATCTTTCTTCCCCTCCATCCGGAGTTTTCTGCATTTCTTTCCTTTTTAATTGTAACTGGAGTTCATTTTTTTAGTTAAGTTGCCTACAGCATTTTTGAATTTGGTTGACATTGAGCATTTTGAAAACTGCCCCATACTAGTGGTTAATGGTTATAATAATGCCAAAATCCGTGCCAAAGAAGTCAACCAGGCATCATGAAATGCTCACGCACTTGACATATCCCATCACCTCTCGCTTTGTCCTTAGGGTTTAGTCATTAGGCGCGCCAATTCCGTTATAAAGCAGGAAAGAAATGGCTGCAACCTGGGCCGTGTTAACAATGACTTCTCAAAAAAAAAAATAGATTTAAAAAAGAATTCTGAGCATGAAAAATGGTCTGGGACTGCTTAACAGGATGGGTGATTAATCTCTGCATGCCTCATGCCCATTTAACCAAATCTGAGGGGGCATCTGTATGCAATACTGTTGCTTTAATTTTCAAAATGTAGTGACTTTGGACATCAGTAGCCAGGGTGGGCTCTGTGTTGACGCTGATGCTCCTAGATATGGGGGAAACACGGTTCTAAGTTCTTTAGATTCCTCAGATTCTAAGTTTCATCTTTTCTCATTTTGTGAGGTTGGGAGGTTTGCTTTTTTGCCACCCACCACAATAAGGTGCTTCAGATGTGGTCATCATGAAGACCTGAACTCCTGTAGGAAGCTTTGTCATGCCAATGCCCCCGTGATCCAACAATCCTGCGAAAAAAAAACCAAAAAAGCATAAAGATTATGAAAGCAGGAAAGAAACAGTATTCCTTCTGACTTTAACCCTCCTTCCCGGGAAGCAAGAGGCCTGAGTGATTATCCATGGGCGCCTCACCGAGTTAACACAGTGAAGTTCAGAACAGGGCTTGACATTTGATGCTGAGAATGGAAACATTTGCAGTGATTCACTGGTTAGCATGTTTTCTTCTGCATTTTGTGACTCAACCAGAAATAAAGGTCAATGGAAAAATATTAGGTGATACTTTCTTATTGGAATGACTTAATGCATTTTTGGCTAGTTTTCTTTGTCAGGTTCAAAAAACTGTACTCAAACTCAAAAGATAATAAAACATGGTAGATAAGCCTCAGCAGATAGTGATGTGCTTGAGGGTCTCAGCACACATGTTGTTTCTGTTCCTGGATCCTGGGCCATGAGATACAGTGGTTGGGCTGGAGGGAAAGCCTATATCAATCTGCCCTTATGGAGATGACTTTTGCATAGGCCTTGTGTTCTGTTTTCCGCAAGAAAGGTCACAAGACATCAGTGAAAAGGGTACTGCATACGGAGCGGCACAAATGCTGCTCATAACTCTCCGGATGAATTGAGCTGGATGCAGTAGACCAGGATATTCGTGTTGCTAAAGTTCCAATAAGATAAAGCATTGGGGGGGGGGGGGAGGGGGAGGATCCTTACTTGCAAAGACATGAAGGAAAAGTCAAAGATTAATTGAGGTCTACGCTATTGCAACAGGAAGTAAACTGAGCAGATGGGCCTTATCCACTAGATTAGCCAAGGACTGGCGGTCCTTCTGTGCTTCTAAGTGAGAGAGGAAGGTTCTGCACGTACAGAGTTCCAGGTTAGCTAAACAGTACCGAGATGCAGATCACAGGCATTTACACAGCTTTCTTCCCTGCCACCACAGCAAAATCTACTTTACCTATCTGGGGACAGGACAGCAGAAAGGGATCAAAACAATCCAGGCAGTCTCCATCAGTGAAGTTTTGGTAGCTTGAGCATGGAAATGCCATCAATGAACATGAGTTTTCCAAGGAACTGATGTAGATATTAATGGATCTCATGTGGTCACAGATTAAATAGTTGTACGCTGATAGAAAATTAAAGAGAAAGAGGCAAGTCAGGATATGAAACAAAAACAAAATCCATTCCTCAAGATGACTGCAAGAGTTATTTATTTATTTATCCAATTTATATACTGCCTGCCCACATTTTCAAACAGTATATTTAAAACAGATGAATTCATCTTGAAATATATATGAAAAAACTGGGACCATTTGTATTCAGGCACAAACATGCAAGGTTTCTATGCAGCTCTATATTTTAGCACCTGTAGAGGGCACTTCCACCTAACCAACTCCTTGAAAAATGAAATGGAACAAAAAAAAACAAAAAAAACACGAAACAAGCTGAAAATATCAATAAAAAGAAAACTAATTTCCAGGTCGCCATCATTAGGAAAACGTAACCTTTTGAGTCTCGGTCCCCCTTCCATGCATACAATTTGTTGGGCCCTCCACCCACCAAAGTTGGGTTACATCGTGATTATGACATAAATATATATATATATGTTAAAGTTTCTCACCAACCAATCAGCTGTTGAACCAGGTTGCTGATAGGAGCAATCAGATACCCACAAACACAAAGAGAAGCAGATACCACACCATATCCACATCCAGACAAGCATCTCACAGTAACAGCAGCACAAACGCTTTCCATTGCCAGACACATTGTGAACAAGACCCTCAAAATCTATACAGCAAACTTATCATAACGTAACAGTAGTAACACCAAGAACGCAAACCAGAACCCTACCTGTGAAAAAGCAGCACCGTAAATATTACACTGGGTCCCAGAATTGCTATAGATCCCTACATCTACACAGACACTGCATGCTAGCAAAATCTTTCACTTTGTCACACGCACAGAGCAGAGACAGCCCCTCACCAAATACAGAATAAAGGATCTCAAATTAGAACCAGCAATATGCAGACAAAAACTGAAAAGGAAAACCCAAGAAGCCAGACTCTATCTACAGTGTAACAATGGAAAACAGAACCACCATTCCTCATAAAACAATAAAATAAAAAATCATAAAACAATTATAATAATAGAATTATACTAAAAAAAGAATATTTCCAAACTGCTGTCAAATAGAACATCTATTAAAGTCATTTACGTTTTTTCTTACATTTCACAAGCACCAATAAAATATTTCAAAACAGCACTCAAATAACATCCAATAATTAAAACTAATGAGGATTAAAAAAAGCTCCTGCTGTCCATCCCTGGAAACTTGATTTCCAGTCACCCTGAGATTGTTGAGAATCAGGGGGCTAGGGGTAACCCAAACTTTATCCTCTCTCGCTCACATACATACTCGCATATTCATTCTCTCTCACACAATCATGTTCTCATATATACCCACACACTCTCACACACAGGGTCTAAGTCTCTCTCCCTTCCATGCACACAAAAACTCTTACTCCCCCAGATTCTCTTATACAACAGGCTCTCACCCACACAGACCCCCATTCATTCTCACACAAACAGCTGGACCCCAGGCAGGCACCCATACACACTGTTGTGGAGCGCTAGGAGAGCGCTAGGAGAGCGATCCCACTCCTGGGTGATGTGTGTCCTTGGGCCACGGCTCGACCCCAGAGGGCTCTGAAGAGGTGCCGCGGGAGGCGTGGCATGCCCGAGCATGGGCTGGACGGGAGCAGGGCGGGAGTGACATGGAAGACAGGCTCTCCTCCGGACCTGCACGCTTCGGAAGACCCAACAACGCAATGTTGGTCTTGTGAACAGTCCTCCGACCGTTCCTAGCCCTTTCGGACCTGCCGCAGGGTACGGCACGAAGCGGCAGGCCGGATGGAGGCCAGGGCAGCGAAGACTGGAACATGGATTCAGACGAGACTCAGGAACGACGTAGACTCAGGCAAAGACGTGGACTTCAGGAACGACGTGCAGGATGCAAAGACGTGGACAGGCACAGACGTGGACTCAGGACGAGGTACTGGATGCACAGAGGTGGAGTCAGGAACGAGGGCTGAAGGAAGACATGGGCACTGTCCCTCAGGGCGCCCTACTCAGACCACCCGCGGGACTGAGTCGCGGACCACCCTGTGAGCGGGAGAGCACAGGGAAGAGCAGGTTGCTGCACTCCTGGCAGCTTCGAGGCAAGGATACGCTGCACTCCCGGCAGCTTCAAGGCAAGGATACGCTGCACTCCCGGCAGCTTAAAGCATCAGGATCGGGAACAAGGATTAAGACAGACCTCAGTGCTGGAACAAGGACATCTGGAACAGCAGGAACAACAGGACTGGAACAGGAGACACACCTCAGGGCTGGAACATGGACATCTGAAACAGCAGGAACATCAGGACTGGAACACAAGTACTGGATCAAAAGACAGACCTTGGGACTGGAACGGCAAGCAGACATCAGGACTGGACGAGGAGCTCCGATAGGTAACAAGAAACACAGGACCTTGCAGAAGTGCTGGAACACGGACGACTTCCTGGAGCGAAGGATCTCAGGAGTGACCAACTCCTTGCGAAGGCAAAGACAGACTGAAAGCTGAGCCCTTTAGTAGGGCTGAGGTGGACAACGCCCAGGGAGGGGTCAGCAGGGGGCCACACCTGGCTGGCCCTTGAAGAGGAGCAGAGAGATGCGCGCTTGCGCCCTAGGGAGCTGGAGAGAAGAGCTGGAAGCTGGTGGCGTCCTCAGCCACGTGGAAGGCCAGGGAAGCAGTGGAGCAGCCCTGGGCTGGAGCTGGGTGAAGGCAGGTCAGTGGAGCAGCTCCCAGCTGCAAGGACAGAAGCAGGAAGAAGCAGAGAGAGGTAAGGCTGGCTGCAGGCACCGGCAGAGAGAACAGAGAGCTGCAAGGACTGAAGCAGGAGAAGGGCTGACTGCAGGAACGGCTCCATGCCGTGAAGACAGCCCCAGGAGGAGAGGTAAGACTGCAGGCAGAGCAGAGAGCTGTAGCAGGCTGCAGGCACTGGCAGGGACGGCTTCCCAGCCAGGCAAGGACCTGGGCTGTAGCAGGCACCAGCAGAGACGGCCTGCTGACTGAAGGGCCCGGGATCGCAGCAGCACGTCGGGGGAAGGCAGGAACAGAGAAGCCGGCCGCATGGGAACAGCTGCGGGGACAGCCCCAGCTGATTCAGGGAGAAAGCATCAGCAGCCCGACTGGCTGTCTGTGAGAAGGTAAGAGCCTGCCCACGCTTCTTGCGGGCAGGAGCATAACACACACACACACACAGACCCACACACACTGACCCCCCCCCCAGGCAAACACCATTCTCTCACACACCACACACACAGACCCACAAGGAGGCACTCATTCTCTCTCACACACAGTCAGACCTCCAGGCAGGCACCATTCTCATACACACTGAAGGCAGACCCCCCTCTCTTTGTTTTGCCGGCAGCCTTGGAGCCTCTCTAATTCCTGCTGCTGCTGTTACCGCTGCTGCGTGGCCGCTGGGGAAGAGCTGATTGCTCCTCGCTGCTTCTGACACTGAAGCCTGTTCTGCTGCCTCCTCCTCCTCCACGCAGCCCCCGCCATATTAAAAACTGGTGGGACTAGCACTTTCTCCATGCTGATCTCATGCACCGTGAGATGGGCATAGAGAAAGTGCTACTCTCGCAAGTTCTAATACCGCAGGCCTGCGCAGATAGCGTGACCTTTTCTGCTCAGCCTCTGCTGGGATGAGGTCCAGTGGCGACTGCATGGCCTCTCTCTCTGGTTTTTTGGCAGCTGGTGCGATTGGGTTCACTGGCAGCCGCGTGCACCTTCCCCCTTGGAAGCTCGTTTGCGGTTCTCCCACCCCCTCCCGTTTGTACACCCCCTGCTCTAAGGCAAGCACATCAATAGGCATTTCCAGTCCTTGAGAGCTGCAAACAGATTGGGTTAATCAAAATATGCCAATTTGCCAGCTAGGCCAAATGCTCGCAGATATATTTGATGAATAGTCACTGTGGGTATCCTGAAATCTGCACCTGTTTGTGATTAAGGACCATAGTTGCCCACCCCTTGGCTGGTATAGTTATAGACTGGAGAGAAACCAGTCAATAGGGCTCAACGGTTACCGAGATTTTGGTAGAAGATTTCTAACCTTTGGCTCTATATTTGCACATGGATGAAAGTGTTTCTCACTGCATGCTGTGTCTTGGTCAATCACGTGAAATGACAGCAGAAGATGACCAAACGGCCCATCCAGTCTGCCCAGCAAGCTTCGCACTTTTTTCTTCTCATACTTATCTGTTTCTCTTGGCTCTTAGTAACCTTTTGGTTCTATTTCCCTTCCACCCCCACCATTAATGTAGAGAGCAGTGATGGAGCTGCATCCAAGTGAAATATCAAGCTTGATTAGTTAGGGGTAGTAACTGCCACAATAAGCAAGCTACACCCATGCTTATTTGTTTACATCTTTGCAAACAGGCCAAAGCGAGCGCAATGTCAATTTTGCACATATGGGGAAAACAGGACGCTCCACCCAGAACTAAAAGGAGCCTTAAAAAAGCAATTTCGGAGGTGCCCCACCTGCTGATATGATGCAGTAAACTAAAACTCTCACATCTGGAAATTTGAGCAAAATTGGAACATGAACATCACGAGTGCTTTTCTTTATTCTGATGCAACAAAAAAATAAATCCAACATTTTAAAACAAATCTTCATATATTAAGAAAATGTAAGATATGAATAGAATACAGCATAATAAATTCCTAAAAATTAAAAAAGAAAGACAAAGTAAGAGTACATTTTTAAAAATTTCAAAAAAAAAAAAGGAATTTTGGGGGCTGAAATATTATTTTGCACAAATGCTACTAGTCTGTTCAAGTACTTGATTAAATGCAAAATAATCTATAGGAATGTATACTGCTAAATTAAGGACTTTTATTGCTATTTTAGGAAACGTTTGCAAATTATAGTCTGTGCAGAGAAAAATGATCTGTGGGGTCCACCTGAAATGTATTTTGTGAGTGTTTCCATTTGTAAATAGTAATTTATGCACTTTTTGCATCTTGTGCTTCCTTTTTGTTTAAAGGAAATACATGAAAAAAAAACCCTTAACAAAAATACAAATATAGCCTTTAATACTTAACGATTTCTCAAAACTGAACACCCAGGTTGATCTTTGCCTCCATTTACGAAGTAATCAATATGTCCCACTGGTATCCGGATACCAAATCCTGGAAGAAAATTGCCACATGAATTTACCACCACATAAAATGATCTCATTCTGTATGTACGGCTACATCTACATCCACATCCACATCCACGTATACACACATAGCACTTACTAAGTGCCACTTATTCGCACCCAGCACCATCCAAGGTGAGCTGTGAGGCACTGCTAGATCTTGGGCCTATTTAACCAGTAATGAGGAAGTCTAGAACTTGAACTGTTGAATATAAAGGCAAAGTTTTCTGGAAATATGACCATATGTTAATTTTCCCCACTGTAATATTTTGGAGGTCACCGAAGAATAAGATAAGCTTTAGAGGTTTTTGGAGCTCTGAATGACTTTTTATAAGGCGCTTCCCCTGTCCCTGATCCTGAGCGTGTCACCTCACTCCACGGATGGTCATTGCCAGACACCGCTGCTAATCCAGGGGTTCTTTGCTTTCTCCAATGAACAAAATCGTGGTACACCTAAAGTATTGTCCTCTGTACACTGGAGTTTGGAAGCCAGGCTCAAACTCCGAACTGAACAGTTTTCAACTACCTTGGGATGCACTTAAAACTGGTTTCATCTTGTGCTGTCAAATGTATTGCAGAGAAGCCTTAGTAGGGTTTGTGCAATATTTTATAGTAATGGAGACAGATACTTTATAAAGGTTAAAATAAGATTACCGTCGGCATCAGTGTGAATTGCTTCTACAAACAGGGCATCTCCTGGATCCAGGCGCTCCTCAGCACTGGCCTTCGTGAATTTATACGCCGCAGGGTCCAACCCTGTAGAGGACAAATCAAATGTCTTCAAAAGTAACCCCTGACACATTTACACTTCATTTCCAACAGAATACCCTTGTTGTGTCACACTCAAACCTTGCCTAAAGTATTATGCTTCCTTCTATTTGACTTGTAATGTTTTCCAAGATTTGGTGTGAAGTCAGATTATCCAACCATGATTCTGTCATGCATTCCTAGTAGATATAAAGAAAAATAATCCCCAGACATGGCCCTGTGGATACATCTGTTGTAACAAGCATTCATTGTACCTGTAATTCTTCCAAGCTTGCCTTCCAGGAAATATCCCACCAGCCCACTGACATGTGCTCCTAGGCTGATCCCGATAAGATGGATAGACTTTTCTGATATGCCTCTTAGTGCCTGCAGGTTGAACAAGACGACATTCATAGTTTTGGAGGTTTTTTTAAACTAGACATGGTGAGCTTAAATATCCTAGTAGAACAGTCTTATTTGTACAGTTGGCTCCAAAATTGGCTTCAATATACAAAAGTCCATCCTAGCCATCCACCCCACTCTTACAATCAGACAAGAGAATTCCTGCCAGATTCATTTCCTTTCCAAAAATTCACTGTAATTTAAGCTTGTGTGCAGGTTCCCAGCAACAAGTTTGCTTAAAATCTGTTGGAGGGAGTCTGATGCCTGACGCCACAATGGGATTCTTGGAAAGGCACCAGCAGGCTTAGTAAACAGGCCCTACCACTGAGACCTGTACACCCCCGGGAACATCACTTGACTTTCTCTTATGATATTTTGGAATGAGAGGAAGTGTCATTTGCTCCAGTTGCATCTGTCATCCCATAATAAGTAATGAAGGAATTATCGCCAGATAAATGAAATGCTTATGAAGTTAAATCTCCAAGAAGGCCATTCCTTTGCCTGAGATCAAGCTGATGACCCAACAATGCAGTACAACCTTTCAGGATTCCTGCATTAAAGTACCATAAAAGATATTAGCATAGTATTTGTTACTGAACTCCAAACATTAGTCCACACGACAATAACTTTCCTTCTTTGACTGTCCTGCATTTCTTTCACTTACGATTAGTCTTCTGATGAGCACAGAGATCCGCAGTGCTAGCTCCATCATGTTTTCTACGGCACTGTGGTACTGGACCGTGGAGCCATAAACCCAGTCCACAGCAATCACGTTTGCCTCGCCCGGCCGAAGCAGAGCGCCGATCATCCCATCGATCCAGGAAGGCTTGGTTCCCAGGGCCCTGAAAGTCAGTGAGAGTTGGGAGATGGCATCAGGAAACCAGGGACTCCGGTACAATCCATTCAGGAAGATTCACCTCGGAGTACTGAAGTCTTTCATGAAAATACGGACCTCCTAGCTGGAGCAGCACGGATGCAGCTAGAAATGATCATCGGCATATGGTGGTTCTACCTGTCTGCACATCAGTGAACTCCAGGACTGGAAACCAGAGCAGGCTAAAAGTATACGATCCAGGGCTGGGGGAAGGACTAGGCAGTTGCCTAGAGCGACAGCATGGCCTCTTCTCCTTTCCGCGGCCAGAAGTGCTGGGTCCGCGTGGGCGGAAAGAAGCAGCATCGGTCCCGGCCCGGGCGTAGGAGGAGGACTAGTGGCAACTGCGGCCCCTCCCCCGGCGCAGGAAGCAGAGCAGCAGCTGCCGCCCCTTTGGCCTCAAGAAAGAAGAAGAGTCCCTACTGTCAAGGGAGCTGAAAGAGGAGGCTGCTGCTGTGCTTCTGATGGGGAGAAGGGAGGAAGTGAGTGAGAGAGAGAGTGTGTCAGGGTGTGTGTCTGTGGGAGCATGTATGTGTGTGTATCAGTGTGAGATAGAGCATGTGTGTGTGTGTCTGTGAGATAGAGCATATCTTTCTGTATGTGTGAGTGTGAGATAGAGCATGTGTGTGTGAGTGTGAGATAGACCATGTCTGTGTGTGTCTGTGAGAGCATGTGTGTGTGTGTCAGTGTGAGATAGAGCATATCTTTCTGTGTGTGTGAGTGTGAGATAGAGCATGTTTGTGTGTGTGTGTGTGTGTGTAAGAGCATGTCTGTGTGTATCTGAGAGCATGTATGTGTATGTGTCAGTATGAGATAAAGCATGTTAGTGTGTGTATGAGTGTGAGACAGAGCATGTCTTTTTGTGTGTGTCTCTGTAAGAGCATGACTGTGTATGTCTGTAAGTGTGAGATAGAGCATGCCTGTGTGTATGTCTGTGAAAGCATGTATGTGTGTTTGTCAGTGTGAGCTGGCGCATGTATGTGTGTGTCAGTGTGAGATAGAACATGTCTGTATGTTTCTGTGAGAGCATGGATGTGTGTGTGCCAGTGTAAGACAGTGTGCCTATGTGTGTGTGAGTTTGAGATAGAGCATGCCTGTGTGTGTCGGTGTAAGATAGAGCATATCTGTGTGTGGCAGTGAGAGCATGTATGTGTGTGTGTCAGTGTGAGATAAAGCATCTCTGTATGTGTGAGTGTGAGATAGAGCATGTCTTTGTGTGTCAATGTGAGATATAGCATGTCTGTGTGTGTATCTGTGAGAACGTCTGTGTATGTCTGTGAGTGTGAGATAGAGCATTTTTGTGTGTGTGACTGTGAGAGCATGTATGTGTGTGTGTTAGCGTGAGTTAGAGCATGTCTGTGTGTGTGAGTGTGAAATAGGGCATGTCTGTGTGGATCTGTGTGGTAGAGCATGTTTGTGTGTGCATCTGTGAGAGTATGTATGTGTGTGTTTGTGAGAACGTTTGCATGTATGTGCATGTGTGTGGGTGTGTAGGTAAGAACATGTTCTGTGATTGAGCATGTGTGTATGTATGAGAGAAAAGAGGAAGACTGTGATCAACAACCCCTCTCCTCTGCCCTGCTAATCCACAACAATCTCAGGGTATCTGGAAATCAAAAGATCCAAGGTATAGGCAAGGGAATTTTATCCTTTTTAAGTTTTAAGTATTCAGTGGAGTTTGTGTCTGCTGTTTTGAAATATTTTATTAGTCTTTGGAAAATGTATTTGAGTTTTAAATTATTGGTTGTTATTGTTTTTGTCAGCTGTTTTGAAATATTCTTTTTATTCTATTGATGATTTATATTTCCTCATGTTATTGTTTGATATTTATGAGGAATTGTAATGCTTCTGATTTTTTATTGTTGCATTGTTGCATTACTTGTTGCTGTTTATAATTCAGTTTTTGTCTGCATGAACATAAGACTATAAGAACATAAGATAGGCCATACTGGATCAGACCAAAGATCCATCAAGCCCAGATTCCTGTTTCCGACAGTGGCCAATCAAGGTTACAAGTACCTGGCAGGATCCCAAGGGGCAGAGAGATTCCTTGCTGCTTATTTTTGCAACTCCACCTTAATAATCGTTGATGGACATTTCCTCCAGGAATTTGTCCAACCCTTTTTTAAATGCAGCTGCACTAATAGGGGCAGATTTTAAAAGGTACGCGCGCGGCCTACATTTGTGCGCGCTACCCGGCGTCCACAAATGTAGGCCCGATTTTATAACATGCACGCGCAGCCATGCGCATGTTATAAAATCAGGGGTCGGCGCGCAAGGGGGTGCACACTAGCCCTCGGGGAGACCAGCTGGCTTTACCCGTTCCCTCCCCATCTTCCTCTCCCTTCCCCTACCTGTCCCGCCCCAGCCCGAAACCCCCCCGTACCTTTATTTCACAAGTTACGCCTGCCAGAGGCAAGTGTAACTTGCACGCGCTGCCCTACTGCCGGCACGCAATCCCCCAGCCCAGCGGCCGTGGAGAGGCCTCTGGCCACACCCCCACCCCACCTCCGGACTGCCCCACCCATGCCCCTCCCCGGACCGCCCCGCCCATGCCCCACCCCCAGACTGCCCATTTTTTCAAGCCCTGGGACGTACACACGTCCCGGGGCTTTATGCGTGCCGCCGGGCCTTTTGAAAATAGGCCCGGCGCGCGTAATCCCCTTACGCGTGTAAATCCTCCTGGATTTACGCGCGTAGGGCTTTGAAAATCTGCCCCATAGCTTTTATCACATTCTCTGGCAACAAATTCAAGAGCTTAATTGCGTGTTGAGCAAAAAAGTATTTTTTCTTATTAGTTTTAAATGTACAACTTAGTAACTTCATTGTGTGTTCCCTAGTCTTTGTATTCTTTCAAAGCGTAAAAAACTGATTCGTGTTTACCCATTCCACAAATCAAGGATAGATCCTTGGAATCACGGCAGGAAGGCCCCTGCATGCATTTCTGATATGTGCAGGTGACTTTTATAATTGTGTTCTATGGACATTTCCAGAAGAAACTGTGTTTTCTGCATCTTGCTACTATCCACGAAGCTTTTCACCAGTGAATTATATTGATTTTTAGAACAACTTCCTGTGTGTCCTGTCTTTATTTCAAGACTTCTGGACAGTGTCACCAGCGGCCTAAAGGCCTATGAAACAATGCTTTCCCCCCTGCTGGAGGAGCTCTAGAGAGCCCCACAAGTTGAAGCCCGCAGCTGTACAGCTGTAAACACACATCCAAAAAAGTGCTCTCAGCCAATTGGAAAGCTTCCGTAGACACACCCATGTTTTGAAACTGCTCACAGGATGCACTATTGATCTTCCCTTTTTAGGAGGTTGTTGTGAGGGTCCCATTCTTTTTGATGGGCAGCAAAATACTGGAAGTTTCCCTTGTTTATAATATTGGCAGGCAACAAACTGTAAAAGCAATTTATGTTGTCCTGTGCACAAGGACTAGACATTATGTTTTGGCTTCACTTATGTCCTTAATAAAGTTGAACGCAGTCTTCAGAGAAATTGACTTTGTTCTTTGCTGTTGACAGTCTTGAATTGCCACAGCAGGGAAAATGTTCCCATGAAAGCCATTAAAACAATCAGTGTTGATATCTGAAAATAAGATATATATAATGTTTAAAAATGTATGACTGATCTAATGATCACCTTATTTGTATTTGGGATTGTTGCTTTCATTTTTATGTTACCCAGGAAAGGTAGAACATTTATTCAGCTTCCAGGACTTTCATGCCTCAGGTGCTTTTAGCAGGATATCCGGTTAATGATTGCTCAGTTCTGGAATCATTAATAATATTTTTACAGTTTCTCCCAGGCTATTGATGACATCCTTGCATCTGTCATCGTGGACCAGGGCAGTATTTGCTAGAGCATTTGGAATGTTATGCATGAACTGGGACTAGCTTTGTTAAGCTAAGTTTAGATCTAGCCAGACAAACTGCAGGATTTGAATTTCCTACCACGCTGACCATTGCTGATTTATCCAGGAAAGTTTTTAGCTCTGGGGGGCATTCCAGGGTGGGGCTACCTTAGCTGGTGTTGAGACGGGGCCTCAAAAGGCCTTGCATTCTGTTAGAGAGGGGCCTCGAAAGGCCTTGCATTCTGTTAGAGAAGGGTTGTTTTAGTGTGCCCTTGGGCCTCAGCCCGACCCCAGACGGATCCAGGACCGAACCGAGGGTTGACGGCGTGTTCCACCATGGCTGACGGTCTTACCCTCTGCCAGGCTGGCAAGCTCCCAAGGCCAACAACAGGATGATGTTGGAATGTGAATGGTCCTCCGACCATTCCGAGCCCTTTCGGACCTGCTGCATGAAACAGCATGGAGCAGCAGGCCTGGCCTGAGGTCAAGGGCAGATGGGCCTTGACAGAAAGACATGACAGCAGGATCGATGCAACAGCATCGCGGACGAAGACATGACACCAGGATCGATGCAACGGCATCGCGGATGAAGACTTGACACCAAAGCTGATGCGAAGACATCATGGACCAGTGGTCGATGCGACAGCATCCCGGACCAGGGTCGATGTGACGACATCAGGAACAAGACATGATACCAAGAGTGATGCAACGGCATCCAGGACGAGACGAGGAACTGACAAAGTCCAGAGGAGACGAGAAGCTGGGCAGAAGGACCGTGGCACTGTCTCTCAGGGAGCTCTACTCTGCCCACCCGCGGGACTGAGTCGCGGACCACCCTGTCCCACTGCGCGCCCTACACAGCCTGAGGAGGCTGGTCACGGACCACGCTGGGAGCGGGACAAGCGCAGGGAAGGATCCAGTCGAAGCAGAACTCCAACGACGGAGCCGATGTCGTCCGAAGCTCCACCAACGGCTGGCAGGGCATGACGGCTCAGGAGCACAGGACACACGTCCACCTGTAGGCTAGTCCACGCTCGGGCAAAACATCATCCGAGGGACTCCCGGCCTAACAGGAACCAGGAGGTTCAAGAGCGCTAAAGACGAAGACACAGGAGCAGGACATCAAGGAACCTGGAATATCAGGAAATGGAGGATCAAAGCGAGACACCAGGACACCTGGACAGGGACCTCAGGCAATGAAGACATAACTTGACATGGCGTGACAACAAGAACTCCATGGAGAAGATGAAGAAGACCTGACAGAGCTCTGGCAGGCAGGAGCCTCCAGAGTGAAGCAACTCCGATACAAGGCAAAGACTGACTGACGGAGCAGCCCTTTATAGGGCTGAAACAGGAAGTCCACTCCCTAGGTGGGGCCAGCACACGTCCTGTGCCTGGCCCTTTAAATCTTGCAGAGAGGCACATGCCGGAGCCTAAGGAGCAGGAAGCAGGGCTGCGCAGGACCGTGGACAGCGGCCTGCACAGCGTCATCGTGTACAGAAGCAGGGCTGGCCTGAGGAGCAGGCCCGATGATGGCAGCAGCTCCAGCCACTGCAGGAGGCCCCAGGGGCAACTCCAGCTGCCACTCAACCCCGGGGATGCGGCCTCCACGCCGCGAAGATCAGGTGACGTTGGTGGCGGTCCTGGCCACACAGGGGACGGCAGGAAATCCGCGGCTCCAGCCACGGCGAAGAGGAGCAGCACGGGCGGCCTTCGGGCCACAGGGAAAGACATAGTTCGCGGCTCCGACCGCGTGGGAGGCCTGACTCTGGCGGCACCAGCCACGTCGGGCAGAAGGCAGCATGGGGTGAGTGAGCCTGCTCGCGGGGGAACCCGCGGGTAGCGAATTCATAACAGCTGGATAACATTTATTTATTGAAAAGGTTTTATAGCCCACTTATAATGAACCAGTCGGGCTACGCAGGTTACAATATAGTAAAAATGAATAACACTAAGACATTTCATACACCATAATAACAATTTAAATAAAACAATAATAGTAACAATAAAAACAGTGCAACATTCTGCACTAAAATCCAAATGGCCGCAAATTGACTAAAGCAGACTCTTTACAGATATCTCCAAATGCTTCTCTAAAGCAACTTTTTTCTAAAAATCTTCATATCAGTAATTGCTCTAGGAGGTGCAGGTAAGGTATTCTTCATTACTGGACTTCTGGACTCTTTCAGATGTATTGATTTAACGGAAGGGATTTCCAATAGGCCCATCCCTTGAGGCCGTAAAGATCTAGAGGGAGTATAGGGTGTTGGTAGCATCCCCAAATAACAAGGCCTTCCATTTTTACTACTTTAAAAACTAATACCAGTATTTTAATTGGATCCGTTGCTGAGGTGGTAACCAATGTAGGTTGTACAAAATTGGACTAATATGTTCCTGAGGAAGCTCTCGCACAATTAATCATGCTGTGGCATTCTGTAATATACACAATACCTGAATACTTGAGGCTGCGAGCCCAGAAACAGGTTGTTAAAATAATAAATCATCAATAGCATGAATGACTGCACCAAAATGCGGAAATATTGTTTATCCAAAATATACCTTACATGGCGCAATGTCTGTAATTTAAAAAAACCCAAAACAAAACAGATTTAAGAATTGATTGCAAATGAGACAGGAACTTGAAATGTAAATCGAAAAGCATTCTCAAATTTTTCACCACTGTTTTAATTGGGAACCTAATTCCATTAACTAAAATAGGGTAATTCTCAATATTGGATAAAGGCCATGTCTTACAAGAGAAACAAACAACCTCTAGATTCAATAATAAGTTATTCTGTTCCATCCAGGAATTAATTCTTGACATTTAGAAATTTTACTCACAGTGATCGCGAATGAGTCCATCACAGGGAAGTACAGTTGTAAGTCATCAGCATATGCCCTAAATTCAACCTCCAGATGTTCAAGTAAGATACATAGAGGGAGAAGATATACATTAAATAAGGCAGCTGATAAAATAGAACCTTGTGGTACTCCTCAATGAAGCTCATACCAATCAGAACATGACACTCCCATGCAAACGCACCGTTTCCTCTCTGATAAGTAGGATGTAAACCACTAATGGACAAGGCCCTTAGTTCTCAACTGTTATGATTCCTGCCCGCGGAGCCACTCTCCGTGAGCAGGCCTCTCACCCTTCTTGGTCACGCTGGCTTCCCCGATGCTGCTGGGGAGCCGCCGGGGCTCGGACATCGCCAGACTCTGCCCACGAGGCTTGGGACCACTGCTGCCGACGCCATCTTCATGCAGCCTAGAGGCCGCACCCACCAGCTCCTCTAGTGGCGAGGAGTCGCCGCCGAAGTACCTCCTGAGCGACAACAGGAGGCCACTGCCGCTCCGACGTCATCTCGGGGCCTGGAGGCCGCCCCGAAGCCTGCCTGTCCTTCTGCGTCGACTTGCAGGAGAGCGCCGCTGTCCGTGGTACTTCTTCCTGTTCCTGCCTTAGGTGCCGGCGTGCACCTCTTCAGGGTATTTAAAGGGCCAGTAGCAGGAAGTGCTCCTGGCCCCACCGGAATCCAGCTGGTCCTTATTTCCTGCTTCAGCCCTTTATAAGGGCCCTGCCTGCCTTCAACCAGTGCCTCCGGATTGGGTTCCACAGTTGTCTGTATTCCGTGACCGGTCTAGGTCTTCCGTGGTCTTCTGTTTAGATGACTTCGTGTTCAGTGTTTTCATGTCCCTGGTCTCGTCCTTCGTTGGAGCTCCTTCACTACTTCCTGATGTTCCATGTCCTGATGTTCTGAGGTTCTGCTCATCCATTGTTTGCTCCAAGTCCAGATGTCCTGATGTTGCACGCCCTGATGTTCCGGTTCCTGATGTTTCAAGGTCTCACTCCTTCGTCGCCTTTTCCAAGACCTCGTCTGAGTCCTCCTAGTGCTCAGAGTTCCTCCAAGTCCTCGTCTGAGTCTTCCTAGCACTCAGAGTTCCTCCAAGCCTTCGTCTGAGTCTTCCTAGTGCTCAGAGTTCCTCCAAGTCTCTTGACCTTCTAGCTTCCTGAGTCCTCCAGATGGCCATCCCGAGGGTAGTTCCATTTCATCCAGTTCCTGTTTCCGGTCATTGGAGCCTCGTCTGGCTGGGTTCCCTTCCTGCACTTGTCCCGCTCTCTTTGAGGTCCACGACCAGCCTTCCAGCTTGTGTAGGGTGTGAAGTAGGACAGGGTGGTCCGTGACCAGCCCATTGAGTCTGCCTGTGACGTTGGGCTGTGTAGGGTGCTCTGAGAGACAGTGCCAATGTCTGAACCTTTCAAGCTCCTCATCTCGTCCAGAGTCTTCCAAGTTCCTCGTCTCGTCCAGAGTCTTCCAAGCTCCTCGTCTCATCTAGAGACTTCTATGTCAAGGTCTTCGTCTGCCCTCATCCTCTGTCCGGCCTGTTGCTTTTTGCCGTTACCCAGCAGCAGGTCCGAAAGGGCTAGGAACGGTCAGGGGACTGTTCATTGATCAATATTGCGTTGTTGATCATCCTGAGGTGTGCAGGTCCGGTAGAGGTTCAGCCTTGCTTAGCTCTACCCATGCTCGCACTAGCTCACCTCCCACGGTGTGTCTTGGGCTCTTTCCTGAGTTGTGCCGAGGCCCAAGGGCTCACAACACCCGATCCAGAAATGACTACACCTTCGCATTCATAACAGTATCCGAAGGCCTCGCATCACAGCATCAACTGTTGTAATTGTTGCAATACAATGTTATGGGCTACTGTGTCATAAGCCTCAATGATGTCTAAAAAGACCGCTATTAGTGGTCAATTTTTATCTAACTAGCATAACACAAAGTCAAAGGTTGAAACCAATTACGTTTCTGTGCTATGCTTCCAGTGAAAACTGCACTGAAAGTGGTGTAAAACTTTATCAGTCAAAAAATCGTTCAATTGTCTGTAGTTGATTTTTTCCATTACCTTACCCATGGTATTTAAGTTATCTATAGGTCTATAATTCAAGAGGTCACATATGACTAAGATATTTAAAAATAAAAGGGGCGAACCGTAGCCATTTTTAATGCATTTGGTAAACAACCTTCAAGCAGTAATTGATTATATAAGCTGGTTAACCCACCTGAAAAAACATCCTTTAGGTTATATAATACAGAAAAAGGACATTAGTCCAATGTGCTAAAGGAATTTTTCAAAACTGTCATATAGCCTTCTACTTCAGTTTGGCTAACAGGATCAAAATGGTTCCATGTGACCCTAACTGGGTCATCTAAAGCAAGCTCAATTTCCGAGTGAACGCCCAATGCTATATAGGGGTCTACTTGGGCTGAAATTTTTCTACCCTTCTGTGATGGAGTATACCGACAACTCCCACATTCTACCTTAAGGAGTCTGGTTCAGACTTTTAACTCAGAAATTCTTAAGGAAGAAGACTGCAAGGGATTCTGGGTGAAGGGAGGTTCTCTTTGCCCTGCCCTAAGATCCCAGGCCTAGAGAGCTTGAGCAGGCCCCAGGGGAGCTGGTAGGCCTCGCTGTCTATCAAATCTTTTCTGCTGAAGATTTTTTGGTACGGTGAAAACATTTGTTGGAACTCTGAGTGTGGAGACTGAGTTTTTCTGTGTCCAACTCATTGCATCCCAAGGACCTAGAAATGAAACTTCCCCCAGTATCCTGCTCCGTAGTGAGGGCCTGGGGGAGCAGGGTGTTATGCATTAATAATCTCTACAGTTCTATTTTGAATCATTCTTCTTACCTGAAGCCATGAATGAGTATCTTGGTGCCCAATGTGGAGTTAAAACTGGAGTTCTGGATACTGATAGGCTCATGAACATTAATGAGTACTCCGCAATTTGGATCCTGTGGGGTGAAGAGTAAGAACTGGACACTGAGGCTACTTCCATGGAGGAGTTCTGCTGTTCGGAAGTCCGTGCAATGGTTGGAGAGATGGACCTTGTCTTCTGCAATGTCAGAGAGACAGGCAAATAATAGCTACAAAATAAAAACATTAAAACATCAAAATAGCATAAAAGAAACTAAAATTAATTCATATCCCAAAAAAGCAAAGCACATGGAAATACTGAATTACAATAAAAGCATAAGAGACATTAATATAGTTGATTCAAATCTAACCTCAACAGCAAAACAGTTCTGAGATCAAAGGTTGGAATGGCTCAGATTAACATTTTGGCTTGTGATGTTCTCTGCTCAGGTCTCCTGTCCATTTCCTTCTCTTGTTCTATTCCCCCACGGCTCTGTTCCTAAATGCCCTTTTCGTCATATTGTACCTGCTCGTGCTAAGCTCAGCAAGAGTAGGATTCCAGGGATTAGGATCATCCTATTTCTTCTCCTCTCCTCCTTGGCCATGTTTCTACCCGGGCAGGATGCATGAAGAGAGCAGCAAGGACAAAAAATATCTTTAAAAGCTCCTCGTTCGATGTGATCAATCATTGACAAAACTTACCTTTTTGGTAGACAGCAAGAGCCCGATCGACTTTGCTCTTGTTTGTTTAAATGTGTGCTACAGCGACTTTGCTTCTCCTCCTCCCTTTGGCCAGTGTAAACTTTCAGTGGCATGCCGAGGGTTTTCTTGGCAATGGTCTGACATATGAAAGATAGGGAAAGGATCGGCTATGGTTACCTTATGGTTTAAAACAGGGGTGCATGCCTTCAGACCTCCAGCTTCTGCAAACTGGGCTTGCCCTTAGGATATCTGTAACTATTCATGATGTACACAGATTTACTCTAAAAGAGGCAAGTTAATTTGCAGATTTTGAGCCTAGGTTGCCGTCCCTCCTGAGGGACCAGATAGGCCTCCGGGTGTCCTTCCACGGGATACTTCAATCTCTCAAAATCTAATCCTGGTGGACAAATCAGTGCAGCCACTGCAACTATCTTAGGGATCTACCACTCACTTTAGGGATCATTTTCAACAGGTTTTATGTATATATATATAACCCCTCATTTATCCACACAAAATCAACCCAGGGGCTGTGTGGGGAAAAAGTACACTCGTACTTTTCCCCACTCTCAGTGAGTTCCAAAAAATATGCGTATAAATGTACATGCAGGGAGTGATACCTGCTCAGGAGCAGTTGCAACTCCCTGCACACTCACTCATGCGCCTACTGGCACGGCCCATGAATTTTCCAAGGAGACTTGAGCACGTAAGTCCACTTGGAAAATTCGGACAACTGAAAATTCCCCTCCTTCAGTCCATCATGGAGGAGGTTTATGGAAAGGTCTATGGCGTGGAAACCACTTTTACCTTAAGATTGTCACCGTACGTCATCCAGTAGATGCTGTGTTCAGGGACAGGCAGTATTGTGAGAAAGTCCAGCAGGCAAATTAAGTCAGCTGTCTCCCAGGGATGAAAAGGTTTGTTTATTTAATTATGCAACTCCACAAGGAGCAGGTCAGGCACAGAATCTAAACTAGGGAGACCCTTTACCTCCAGGACAGGCTGTGCCAGAAACCTTAAGAAGCTAGACCCACAAATCTATCGATACAATGGGAGTAAAACCAGGCCTCGATCAGCCAGTCCCTTTTTGACATGGAGCTATAAAGTCACCCTGGACTGAATTAAATTTTGGATCCAGATTTGACTGCGTGATTTGGAAGCCACGGCATGCCTGCTTATTATTATTCATATTTCTGGCCCATTAGTACCCTCCTCTCTCATTTTTATTCCAGCTCGATTGGAAACAGTGCTAGGATCCTGGCTCCATGAATCTTCGTTCACAAATAACTGGGAATTTCCCTCCGCACCCTTCCTTCCCCCCCCCCCCCCCCATTTTAATCCCACTGCTCTCTAGTCTGGTCACTGGGAGCCATGCCCAGGGCTTCTTCCGCAACCCTCTATCATGGGAATCCTAAATTCTGCGTCTTCCTTCCCATCACCCACCAAGGGCTATGCCCAGCATTCCCAGACCCGTTCGACCCAGGATGCAAAAAAACCCGACCTGGGAGCTAAACTGGGGATTCTTTGTCTACAGCACCGCCGCTGAGCCCCTGGGCCGGCCCCCCATCCCCTATGTGAATGAAATAATAATCCCCAGCATTAAACTCCTCTCCTGGATTGGTCGCTTTGTTATAGTTCCACATTAATGGCGTTCCTCTCCTGGGGTGTTCCTGCATCCCTGATTCTTGGTGTCTGGACCTTCCAGAGCAGATTAGAGTCATTTATTCCATGCAATGGCATCCCATACACCTACTGAGAAATCCTAGGTGGAGCTGGACTGCGACGCATGGGTACTGAGCAAAGAAACTTAAGAGGGCCCAGTCCGGTATCTCAGGGCCAGGTGGAGCGACCTGGGTGCGATTCTCGCTGCGGGTCTTCTGCTCCCTGGTTCATCCGTTGTCTAGGGACGCTGCAGAAGCAGCGCCAAGACGCCGCCAGAGGTGAGGGAGTCCAGGGCCTCACACAGACAGTACCCGCCTAGCAGCCAGATCTGAGACCCATGACCGCAAGGTTCTGGAGGGAGCCCTGGTGAATGGACTGCCACTGCAGCGACTGCCCTAAAGACAATTGGAAGAGGAGATTAAATGGGGGGGCGGGGAGGGGGAATGCTAGGAAGAAGACTGACTGTTGAACAGGAGATGTGCTTACAGATAGGAGCTCTGTGCCGACATGCCTTTATATTAATGCATGAAGAGAGTGGGCTGGAGCCTCTGAGTTTCGGCTCAAGCTTGTGAATGTCCACCTGCTTCACGTTTAACAGAATTTGTTTTAGATCTTCTCTTCCTCTGCCCGATTCGCTGTGGACCAGGTAATGTGTGGGGGGAAAAAACTCCTGGCAAATCTGGATGAAGGAGAAGGAGTGTTGCTAAAAATGAAACAGGTTTGAACGTGGATTCGCCACTAATTTCTGTGTTTGCTGGTAGTGGACTTCCCGAAAACTGGGCAAATGTACTTGATCTCTGGGGAATCCACACTGGTCTAACAAATTTGTAAAAAGAGTTTAAAAGAGAACTTGCTAAAGGAACTGAATTATAGTGTAAAAGCTTATGTGATTTCCCCAAATCAGACACACTGTAAAGTTGGTACATCCCTGGGCCCCCCCCTGAGAGAGACTGCATGCAGTTCGTCCAAGCTGTATCTGATGACCAGTCTGAGAAAAGGAGCAACACCTCCTAAGGTGGAAATGTAAAACCCTTCTCTTATCATGGCAGGGGCCTACGTTCAGGTGCTTCTCCTGAAGGACAACTTTTAAGCCTGGAAAACAGGATGCTGCTTGTTTGGAAAAGAGTTGTTAAACTTTGTGGGGCAGTGCAATTACCAATGGGAGAAATGGACTATGCGATGTGCGTTTCCAGGGCTGTCCTACAAGATCCAGTAGAGATTGTATTCTTTTTGCTGCTGTGGGAAGCCCATGCGGTAGGAGAACCCACCATCCAGGTGTGAATGCCTCTTGGAGCTGAAATGCCAGTAGCTGAATTCAGCACCTGGACAGGTCATAGGGCTCTAAGGCCAGCCCTGGACTGAAGGAGATCTGAAGCCAAGATACCTCTGAGCCTTATTGGACATAGGCAAGGAGAATTTTTCTTCATTCTGGCTCCATTTTTTTTTTTTTTTGCAAAAATTAAAGGCTATATTGCAGGTTTGGACTCTGTTTTGAAGTTTTTTTTGTAATAAAATGCAACTGTGTTTGGGACTCGGTACCAGGATGGCCTGCTGTTTTTGGAAATCATAATGGAAATTGGAAGTAATGGTTCCCTGAGGACCCCGCATCTGTTTGCCACCAGCGCTGCACTTCAGGAAGTGGATGACCAGCTCCCACGGAACCTATGCAGTCATTCTGCCAAGCACTGAGGAACAAGGCTGCACTTGGTCGCTATACCCAGAAGGGAAAAGGGCCGCCCTTGACATTTTTGTGGCATGCAGACTCTCCCTCTGCAAGAAGCAGACCTCCCTATTCTTCAGTCACTTTTCTGTTTTCTTCCTCTTATGTGAAAGAAAGTGAATGGGTGACAGAGGAAGACATGGTGGAAAGCAGTTTGTGCTTTCCTGCTCATCTTAACATTACATCAGAGAGGTTCAGAAAGTCATCTACCAGTGGAGCCAATGTTGTACCCAAGAAGTCCTTTTGAACTCACTTCACGCAGTACAAATATTTTTACTACGTTTTTCTATGTTCCACAGGTAATCATCTGATTAAGAGGCCTCCAAGATCCTCGAATACCATGTACTGCAACATCTTTTTGGCTGGATCTTTTAAAGGTATCACAGCAAAGACTCCATACAACTAATCAGCACTGTCTTTCTTGGAATAAAAGGCACTGGTACTCACATGTTTGTTTGTTTTTTTATTTGGAGGGATCACAGGGCAAATCAAGCAGGTAGAAGAAAAAGGTGCTGGTACTCAATATTGGCACCTGCCCCCTGAAAAAAAAGTCCTGCAACTAACCAGAAAGTTTTGTGAGATGAACAATTATTTTATTTACATTCCTGAATAAAACCTAGACCAACCACATGAAGCTTTTTTTTTGTTTTTTTTAAAGAATGATAACTCTCAGGCATGCTGTTATCTTTCTAGGACATCACACTAGCACCATGACAAGTGATTTATGTAAGCGTTGGGTTTCATTTTGCACTTTTGTTAATAGGTTTTTAATGGGGTTTGTTTTTTTTATATCATGTGCACCTTGTATTTTTGGAAGGTCTATGTTGTTTTTTTGTTAGGGCTATAGTACAATGTTTAAAGACTCATCTTATTAAATATTACCAATTTCATAAGTTTGAAGGGATGATCCATATTTAAAAGTGAGATTTGAATTTAATAGTCATATTCCAAGTTTCATGACTGCTCAATCACTTGAAAGCAGGTAATATTCAGGTACCTTAGGCATTTCCCTGTCCCCAGAAGGCTGATGGCTTGATGTACTAAGCATTTTTTCCATAGACACAGAATGGAAATATAGTCTTAGTTAATCAGGCCCTAAGTTTATACCTCATGCAGTGGAGGATGAAGTGACTTAAAATGAATATGCATTAAATCAAGACTAAATAAACTAAACTCACCTAAAATCACAGCAGGATTTAAATCCTGCTTTCTCTGGATCTTAGCCTGGCGGGCTAATCACTAAGCCACTCTTCCACTAATCTCTTTTATAGAAATATTTAGAAATGAGAAATGTTCAATTTGTTGTATTAGTTTGATCAATACTTTATAGGTGATTAAAAGAAATCTTTACTTAAAAATTGGGTTATTTGATTTTTTCCCTTTTGATGTAAGTGAAATTTGTATATGTTCATTTACTTTTTAAGTTTTTCTATTAACTTTGACCATTCTCCTCCAGAATTAACACCTATGATGGATGTGTAATAATCACTGTGTAAAATAATAGTGGTTGATAGTTGAGTTCTGATGTGTTAGTTTTGCTTGAGTTATTGAGTCTTTTTCTTTTGTACTGTTGTGTATATAGGGGGTTTTTTTTGTATGTTTTTATATTATTATGAAATGTATTATTTGTAGGATGAATTGATTTATGTTCATTTTGATAAATTCATCCATTTAATTTGTAGATTTTTTTTTCATTTTTTGTGTAAGATTACCATCCCTTATTTCTAAAAACTAGACAAACCATGTGAATTTTCTTTTAATGCTGGAAATGCATGGGCACTTTGTGATATTTCTTCCTAGGAAATTACACCAGCACCATAACAAGTGATTTATATAGGAGTTAGGTTTCCTTGTGCACTTTAGCTATGAGGTGTTTTTAACATCTTTTATTTCATTCTCCCTTGCCCCTCCCCCCCCACCTTGTCTTTAAGTGAAATTGGACAAGAAAGATGATCCAGACTTTATTTTATCTTGGATCTCTGCATAGCCTACAGAAACAGTTGCAATCAGACCTACACCAGGGATCCTCGTTCATGTGGTGATGCGGCAAGGATAATGTATGAGCAGGTGAAGTGTTCCTTTAACATGATGAAGCTACGTGCACATACTAGCAGAAGGTAATTTACATTTGCTATTTCCTTTTGGATCTATTCTATGCACCTAGACGAGTCTCTGACTCTGAAAGGAGACATGGAAGACGTAGACAGAAAAGAATCAACTTGGATCTATCCCCGTCTACTCATTTGTACTTGCCTAATGTGTTGTCACAGGTCTTCTGCGATCTGTGGTTTTTCTGCCTCTGACGTGTCATATCACCACGGCTCCTCTGGTGGCAATTATGAGACTTGTCCCGCAGACCTTGCAAGTCTAATTTTCAAAGGGAAACTCTCCGTGGAATTTCCCTTTGAAAATTCATGGGCCAGCAGGGATCACATGGATTCTGCGCCTGCCTTGTAGCAGCTCAAAGTGCGTGCAGTAAATGAAATCCCCATGGGGGCTTTTCCTTCCCCCATTACCAAACCTCCTCTTTTTGCTGTGAAAAGTGTACATAATTCTTCACCACTGGGGCGAGGGCACTTTTTATGCCAGAGACCTTAGGCCTGGATTCTTCATTCTCGCACAGAACGGTGAATCCAGCGGTAACGGGGGGTGGGAGGGGGGGGCAGGCCTACGAAAGCCGGCAGCCATCGCACCACCGCGGTGCTATCGCTGCCGGCTTTCGCACCCAATAGCGCCACCGTGAAAGGTGGTGCTATTGGGCGCGCTACTGACGGCGATAACGTGGCTTACCTTATCGCTGCCAGTGAAGACAGTGCCGAGTCCGCCTCCTCGCTGCCCCGACTCCTCCCCTCACCGCCCCGACTCCGCCCCCACTTGCTATCGCATGCGATAAGCCTTACAAAATAACCCCCTTAGTTACCCAAGCACATTCCTTTGAAAATTGTCCTTTATGTTGTCCGTCCCAGGCAAGCTTGAATTCTGCCACTGTTTTGGCTTCTCTGAATATTTGTTCCAGGTGTCCAGCTCCCTCCCAGTGAAAAAGCAGCTCCTTACCTTCTTTTTCAGCTTCCCTGACTTCAGCTTCATGTGAAGATCCCTTGTCCTTGAGCTTTTCGGCGGAGACAATATAGGCAACTGTCTCTGGAGCCAAATTTTCATAGGTACTGGAATGCTGCCGCCAAGTGGCTATCTAGGCCTGCTGCCATCCCCGTTGTCCTGCAGAGTGGCGCCCGCTCCGAAGCAGCAGCAACTCCAAGAAGAAAATTCAGGGCGGGGCCTGTGAGCCATCACACGCTCACAGGCCCCTGCACCAAGTAGGGGTTTTCATGGTAGCAGGAAGTCCGTGCGCAAGGAGAGGGTGGGGCCGCTGCAGGGCCTGTCCGTGCGTGACAGCTCAAGGGCCCCGCCCTGAACTTTCTTTCTGGAGTTGGTGCTGCTGCTGCTGCTGCTGTGGGACGGGTGCTGCTTAACCAGAACGGTAGTGCAACGACTCTTGAGGTGTCACTGTGAGTCCAGGAGTGCTGCTTTGTGTGCTACAGAGCCTGCAGAAAGCCTTCCAGGAATTTTCCTGGCGGTGGAAGTGATGGGGGGGGGGGGAGGTGTTTCACATTTTGAGGTTCAAGACTTACCATCCGGTTCCACATCTGTAGGAGGAGGCAGAGCCAGCACTGGTTTTACTCTCGGTTCCCCCCTTTTCTCTCTAATTCTAATTCGGTCGGGGGCCATTCCTTTTTCAGGGAAGCCCGTTCTGAACATACATGCATTTCTGATGCATGTATGTAGTTCCAACTGCTTAAGATACAAAAACTGCAAGCCTCAGCATGGGTGGAGAACCTGGTTTAGCTGAAGATCTCTGTAATGACCTGGAGCTGTCTGACCCCCCTCGTCTGGAATACGCAGGTTTTCTGTGAATCCTCATACCAGACAGTCAGGCAGCGTCTCATGATAAGACAATGACCCCCTACAAAATTAAAATACAGGGGTGTGCATGGGAAAATCTTTTGCTTTGGTTATGTTTTCATTTCATTTTTCTTTCTGCGAGTCGGCGCACTAAAAGGCAGAAGCAAAACATTTTTTTTTGTTTGTTTGGGTTTTTTTCTGCCCTTTCAGATGGGAACCGTCACGAAATGAAGCCATGAACGTCGCTGCCGTTTTCTGGTCCTTTATCAACGACAGCATGGCCCTATTAAAATGCCAAGGCCCTGGTTGGCACCCAAAAGAATGAGCGAGACGTAGGTTCTGGATCACAAATTTATTACAAAGCTCAGAAGAACTAAAGTACCTTACAGTGCGTCCTCATTAGAGAGAAAAGAACAAGTTGTGCTGAGCATTGCAAAGTACTTACAGTATAGAACAGACAGTATAGAAGGAGGATTGCACCACTATTTACTATTCAGTATTTAAAGAACAAAACTTCCCTGGCAGAGAAGTTATCTTTAATGCATAACTTACTATGGCCCTGCAATTTCTCTAGGCCTTTATTTTTTAGTGATGATGGAGGAAGGACAGCATAAAATGTATATATATACTATTTGCAGTTTGAACAGAGAATATTATTTTAGAGCCTTGAACTCTAATATTTAAACTATAGGAAAGGTTGCTTATAATAAAAAAAAATAAAAATGAAATGTTTGTTAGCTCCAATAACAACTAGAGGACCTGAATTGTAACTCGCCTTGAACTCAGGTTTGAAAAAGGCAAATGATTAGATACAAACCAAAGTGAGGGCCTGGACACCCAGGGGATTAGTCGGGTAGATTTGCTGAATCCGCAGCAGGGGATTTTCAGTGGTTTGGAAGTCTGTGCCTATTTTTGTCCAAGATAAAAAGAAGGTGCTACAGAAGTGGGGTGATGTGGGGGGGGGGGGGGGGGAGAGAAGGAGGGGGGTAAAGACATCGTGGTTTGGGGATGTGGTTAGAAAATGCTCGTGCACATTTAATTCTGAAAGTTGTCTATGCTGTTAACGTGTATCCCGCACGCCCTCATCCAGCACTGCCCTGAGTGGCCCACACCCACATTTAGCCAAACACGAAGCCGATACTCAAACACAGTGGAGGTGCTTGGCAATCGGGGGGGTGGTGCATGCGGGCTTCTGCAGTTAGGAGCCCTACTAAAAATGTACCCTTTATTAAAGCTGTCCCAAACCCATTGCCCAGTAGTTCACAATGAAATCCAATTTGGGGGTTAACAGAGGGTGATCGTGTGGCCCCCTCCCCCCCCCCCACATGTCAAATGGCTGATCCTGGCCTGTTTAATCCCCCTCCTGAGTGCAGGCTTGCAGATGTAGTTCGTACTTTTAGGGAAATAGCAGTAGTTTTTCATTCATGAAGCCAGGCCTGGATCAACCTGCCTCCTTTCACACGGCATGCCTTACAACTAATGCTGAAGAACTCCCGTTGGTTTCCTTCTGCTGTGCCGCTGTCACGCCTGCTTAGCATCGCTTGCCGTTTTTCAGGTATTCCCTGCGCTGTGGAATCACTGAGGCTATCCAGCTGGCTGTTGATTGCTTGGCTTCCTCCCAGCTGTGGAGTGGCTGGTAGCCAAAATCCCGCTGGGCTTTCTTGTAGGAGAAAGTGAACGGTGTGTGCATTATGTTTAGCAGGTGCCTGTTGGTAGGAGGGACGTATTTCAAGAAAGGTTTCAGCAAGGCGCTTAGCATCTGCAGCAGGAAGGCGAAGATGTACTGCAGGGGCAGGGGCATGATGAGCCTAGACGCAATCCCGAAGCCTAGCTCCTTGCCCAACGAATGGTAAAAGTCCGAGTAGCTGACGTGGGGCGTGTCATCGGAGATGAAGTAGAAGTTCCCTCCAATCTGCTTGGCTTTTTCAGGGCTCCTCATGGCCTTGGCGGCCTGGATGTGGGCCCAGGCAATGTTTCCTACGTAGACAGGATTTACAGTGGCCTCCTTCCTGGAGAACCTCGGAAAGACGTCCTTGTTCAGAATGGCCTCATCCACATGATACATAATGAAGCGACACCCTTCCCCGAAGATGTACATGGACCGCAAAGCGCACGTCACCAAGGCACCACCATTGCCTAGTGCCTCTCCGTTTGCCCTCAAAACATGTTGCTCAGCGGATTTCTTGCTCTGGCCATACGGGAAGTAATGATTGCTTTCGTATGCCGTATCTTCATTACCATTGATGATGGGGTCCCCTCGGTAGTTTGGACCCATCACCTCCACGCTGCTGGTGTAGATGAAATACTTCACATTGTTCTGGATGCAGGCCTCCAACAGCAGTTGCGTACCTTTAAAAGAGTTACTTGTTACTGAGTGAGAAATAGTGAGTCAGGAGCTATAATGATTTTTGGATTTGATGCCAATGGCACAATGAGGATTTTTGTCACATTCCTCGTAATTGGATCTGAACACTCCCTGCTTGCTATTGGTGGAGACAGAGCACTGGCTTGCATAGATCTTTGCTCTGATTCTTAAATTTGGGGACCCTTTTGTTGGACTACAACAAACCTTTTGAATTATAACAGAAAATCTACAGTTTGAAGGCAAAGCTCTGTGAGGAGATCTGAATTAACATAAAACCTTTGGTGTTGTTTCATGTTAAAGTGCCCTTTTGACAAATGCATTGGTTTGGCCAATAATAACTTAAAATCTCAATTAATATTGGCTCATGGCTGCTGAAAACGTCTCCAGGACCTTGCCATCTCTCTGCTAGTCATACTACCGGTATGATTGGTCATTATTAGAATCATCCAATATCAGCTAATGTGCCTCAACTGTACTCTGGGGGAATCACCTGTAGGGATGAGAGGATGATTTTGTCTCCATGCCAGTGCAATCTGTGGCCTCTCTGCTCAGATGCCAGCAGTGGTACCAGTTAGCACCAAATTTGCTGGTGGGTTTTTGGGGGAACGTTAAATACATGCTCGCTTGGACCAGCATCTCATTTCAAATAAGTTTCCAAAGGACTTTCATATGGCGATCACTTGCACTCTCAATCAACCCTAGCCGGATCTGAACTGGTAACCTTGTATGTAAAAGGCTCTGTAACCTTTTGCCGATCACCTGTGCTATCCTGTGCATCCCCTTTTATAATACCTTTCACGTTGACTCCCATCAGCAGCTCCTCATCCATTTGTCCTTTATGGTCGATGATGGACGCAACATGAATCACAAGGGACAAGCCCCGGCAAGCTTTCTGTAGAAACGCTGCATCTCGGATGTCCCCCATCATGATCGTCACTTCAGTGTTACCATGAAAAGCTGCAGTCGCAAAAGGAGAGAACAGAATCACTGTTAGGGGGGGTACATGTGCGCCTTCTCTGATCAGTAAGCATAAGATACAGGAAATCGGTCCCACCTCACCAACTCCTCCTGTATTAATGTGGGACTATGAAAGCTGCTTAATTACAAAACTTGTATTTCTATGGCTAATCAGTAGTATATAAATCCAAGGAAATAGCCACACTGCATTTGGTTTGACCAAATTCAAATCATCAAAAAGTTCATGTAAAAAGTTATATGCCAGGGTCAGAGAATAAAGGACATTATAGCCTACATTGAGAATACCTGGTTCTGACACCTGAGTTTAAGTGAAGCTCGTGAAGAAGTAAATATAGTTGGGGCTGAGGACATACGTGGGCCTGTCTGTGGCTGGAGTGGAGGTGATCAATGGAGTTCCTTATCCAGCACCCACCAAATAGGTGAGATGGGAGGAAACCAGCTGGGGACTGAACACTGGTGGGTGGGTAGGAGGAGGAAAGGAAGGAAGGGAGAAGGTGTGACAGATATGGAAGGAGAGAGAAGATGGTGGAGGGGAAGGAGAGAGCATGGGGCAAGTGGAGAAGGGGAGGAGAAAGAAGGGGATGGAAAGAGAAGTTTGGAGTGAGAGGGTGAGAAATGTGGTAGAAGGAAATGTGAGAAATGTGAGAAATGTGAGAAATGTGGTAGAAGGAAATGTGGTAGAAGGAGTGGAAATCCGAATGAACTGTATTCGATGGGGGGGGAAAGGCTGATGTGCACGGAGCAGGAGAGAGACCTTGGGGTGATAGTGTCTAATGATATGAAGTCGGCGAAACAATGCGACAAGGCGATTGCAAAAGCCAGAAGAATGCTGGGATGCATAGAGAGAGGAATATCGAGTAAGAAAAGGGAAGTGATAATCCCCTTGTACAGGTCCTTGGTGAGGCCTCACCTGGAGTACTGTGTTCAGTTCTGGAGACCGTATCTACAAAGAGACAAGGACAAGTTGGAGGCGGTACAGAGAAGGGCGACCAGGAAGGTGGAGGGTCTTCATCGGTTGACATACGAGGAGAGATTGAAGAATCTAAATATGTACACCCTGGAGGAAAGGAGGAGCAGGGGTGATATGATTCAAACTTTCAGATACTTGAAAAACTTTAACGATCCAAAGACAATGACAAACCTTTTCCAACAGAAAAAAATCAGCAGAACCAGAGGTCACGAGCTGAGGCTCCAAGGAGGAAGACTAAGAACCAATGTCAGGAAGAATTTCTTCACGGAGAGAGTGGTGGATGCCTGGAATGCCCTTCCGGAGGAAGTGGTGAAGTCCAAAACTGTGAAGCACTTCAAAGGGGCATGGGATAAATATTGTGGATCCATCAGGTCCAGAGGACGCATATAAAGAGCAGGTAGTAAAATACTGCACGGAGCGGCAGTAGCCACAGAGGCATTCACGGAGCGGGATGCCAGTGGCCAGTGGTAGGTGTCCACCTTCATGGAGCGGAAGGATGTAGGGCTGTCATCTCCCAATTAAATAAAAAACAAAAACAAAAAACAAAACAGGGATGGGATCCATCAGGTCTAGAGGACACATATAAAGAGCAGGTAGTAAAATACTGCACGGAGCGGCAGTAGCCACAGAGGCATTCACGGAGCGGGATGCCAGTGGCCAGTGGTAGGTGTCCATATAAAGAGCAGGTAGTAAAATACTGCACAGAGCGGCAGTAGCCACAGAGGCATTCACGGAGCGGGATGCCAGTGGCCAGTGGTAGGTGTCCACCTTCACGGAGCGGAAGGATGGAGGGCTGTCATCTCCCAATTAAATAAATAATAAAAAAACCCAGGGATGGGATCCATCAGTTCTAGAGGACGCATATAAAGAGCAGGTAGTAAAACACTGCATGGAGCGGCAGTAGCCACAGAGGCATTAACGGAGCGGGATGCCAGTGGCCGGTGGTAGGTGTCCACCTTCACAGAGTAGAAGGATGAAGGGCATCCATCTCCCAATTAAAAAAAGAAAAGAAAAAAAGAAAAAAAAACAGGGATGGGTTCATGGGCTTATAGGTATTACCAATTATTAGGCTTTTCAATATTTGATGATAGTTAATGTGACTTTCAAGGCATTCTTCACTTTCGGTGCATGTCCGGCATGACTCCTTGCTTCAATGACAGGGGAAAAGAAAAACTGATACTTCACACATTTCCAGCATTGCCCTCTGCTTCATGGCAGAGAGCTATGCTGCCGCTTACCCAACTAATCAAACTTAATATTTCACTTGGAAGCAGCTCCAGCACTGCTCTCTACATTAATGGTGGGGGTGAAAAGGGAATTAGAACATAAGGTTACTAAGAGCCAAGAGAAACAGTTAAGTATGAGAACAAATGTGTGAAGCTTGCTGGGCAGACTGGATGGACCGGTTGGTCTTCTTCTGCCGTCATTTCTATGTTTCTATAAGGTGAAGTTAGCAAGTGGCACATTTAAAACAAATCAGAGAAAATTCTTTTTTACTCAGCGCATAATTAAATTCTGCAATTCATTGCTGGAGGATGTGGTTAAGGCAGTTAGTTTAGCTGGGTTACAAATGGTTTGGATAAGATCCTGGAGAAGTCCATAAACTGCTATTAGTCAAGCTGACTTAGGGATTAGCCACTGCTATTACTGGCATCAGTAGCATGGGATCTTCCTAGTTTTTGGATACTTGCCAAGGACTTGTAGCCTGGATTGGCCATTGTTGGAAACAGGATGCTAGGCTTGATGGACCCTTGGTCTGACCCAACATGGCAACTTCTTATGTTCTTAAAGAAAGAGGTAGGAAAAGTAAAGGAGATAAGGAAAAGGGAAAGAGGAAACAAAAAAAGTAAAAAATGGGCCTCAAGAATGACTTAAAGGGAAAAAGTCCATAAAAATTAGAGACCAAAAGGAAAATCAGAGGGAGGAGTAAGCAGCCAACAGGTGATGCAAGAGAAAGTTCCCTCAGCCAGGGAGCCATGGATCGTCCCATTTAATGTCACCTCTCCAAATTGCCCTCTGTTAAGTTCTCAAAAACTGGGTGGTGGTAAATTGATTACTTACCCCAGGAGCTAAAATGCCTCATTACAGCACTGCTTGGATTGTATACAGCCCTCCCCCCCCCCCCCAAATTCAGAACTAGCACCAAAAATGTGACTCATAAATCAGCTGCAAGATCTCAGAATAAGATAAATGAATCACATATAATTGTCAGTACAAGTCTCATAAGCTGAATCTGGGTGTCTTATGCGTGGTAACCTAATGGGCTTGTACTTTGGCACAACCCCTCATCTGAACAAATCTCTTGCTGAGGGGCCGATGCAATGAGCCCCCGCAGGACGTCTGTGTGCTGAAATTCAGTGCTCAGTTTCTTAATGCAGGCACAGAAAAAAACCCACAACCAACCTGTTTAAATCCTGATGCAGTCAGCAAACGGCATGCTGATGCATCAGTGGTTTAAAAAAATGTGCATAACCCCAAGGATGTGTGCACAAACTCCAGTTACCATGCTTGCTCGGCAAGGGCTGACCACAGATTTTTATCCGGGGGGGGGGGGGGGGGGGGGGGGGGGGGGCAGAGGGAGTCTCTCAATAGGATTTATGCACAAAATTACTTTCAGTGCAGATAACACATTTTTGTGTACATAAATCATATTTGTGTGCGGAAAATGAGCAAACTGGATAGACTGTTTGATCTTTTTCTGCCGTCATGTTTCTCTGTTTCCACTCCACACGCACCGGATTGCCACCTTTTTGTTTTGTTTTGTTTTTTTCGAGTATTAAATGGCATTTCATCACTGCAGCTGCTCTTATTTCCTTATTTCTTTTGATTTATATTCCACCCTTCAAAGCAGATTATGTACCTTATCATTCCTAGAGTGCTGCTGGATGTGCGCAGTGCTCAAGCTGATTCTGTTAAAGGTACTACAGAAGTTTCAAGAAAAATCCATTTCAGATTTCTGGCATGCACACTCAGAACTTGAATGAGGTCAAACTCAAAGCCAATCTGTGTGTGTGTGTGTGGGGGGGGGGGGGGATCATTTACGACAAGTTTTCTCCCATTCTATGTCTATGGGAAAAATGCTTAGTAAAAAGGGCTCAGTGTCTGAAATTGGCTTCAGTGCCAGAAAGTATTGGAGAGAAGGAAAAAAAATCTACAGACACAGATACACACCCATGTACAGACACATGCACACACAGACACGCACTCACACATACAGACACACACACACACACACATACAGACATGCACACACACATACACACACATACACACACACACACACACACAAACACTGCCATGTAGTAAGGATATTTATACGCTGTTCAAATCCCCACGTTTTCATTATTTTGGCTTGGGGAGGGGGAAGAGGTGATTGAGATGCTTTACTCTGTGCTCGTTGATGCTGTTATCAGTGTGAAAGCATTAACTGAAACATGTATAGCAATAAGACTCCCTGTCTGTAATATGTAAATGATTAAGGATGCTTAGATGTTTTGAAATACAGTGTTTTCAGAACAGCAATGGTGAAAAAAATGTGGAAGTGCATAAAAAGTGGCTTCCTGACAATTTGCTATGAAGACATGCAATGTTAATACAGAAAATGAAGCGCCTGTCGGATCTCTTTCATTGGAGCCCTACACAACAGGGATTTTATGCCTTCTAAGCAGAGCAGGGGAGAAAGCCCTCGCCGCCGACGGCGCCCTTGCCTTCAGCACCATTAAGGATTCAGAGGAGAACGTGCTGAAGGGCATGAGAGAGGGGAAACAGAGAACAGATTGGGGACCATGACACAGACCCAAGTGATTGAATGTGGAAGCCCGGGTGAAGCAAAGAGAAAAGCCGAGCACAGAGAGAAGCGGTGCGCCACAGGGGTCCAACCTTCCTCTGGAAGATGGTGCCTGATGAGGAGAAGACTGAGGGTTTGGCTGTGAACCTCAAGCCTGGCCACCAGAACGGCCCTTTGGAATGTTGGTGGGTCAGGTCTGGCAACTACCAGCAGGTTGCTCCTGCTGACCCCTACTCAGGCTAGGGCAGGCGAGGGGACGTGCCCTGATTGTGGGATTGCAAAAGGGGCTGTCTGTTTGCAATGAGAAATAAAGAACCTACCAGCCCCCAGTCCATTCAGCCCCAGCACGCCTGCATCTTCATGGACTTTCTTTTGCAAAGTCTTTCTCGCCTTCTGTTTCTATGAAAAATATCTTTGACTAACCTGGGCAAAATAAGTCTGGGTCTGCACTATTAATGTATGTATGCCGAGATATATCCATGACAGTCCTTAGTCTGAATGCTTACGTGAAAAGAGGCTCCAGCTGCTCCTGGTTTCCAGGGTCAGTCATTTTTAACCTCCACTACAGTGCATATCCTTTGGATTCATTAGACTCAACTCCCTTTTCAATTATTTCTGGAGCATTATCTATGGCCCACCTTGATTCTAATATTAAAGTCAAGATGCAAGGCCATCTCACAATTTCAAAGTGATCTGTGACTTTTTTTTTGTTAAATAGGAAGGGAAGCTTGGTGCTGAATTAGCCCTAGTGGGTAAATGGTAAAAAAAAACCCCCAACCCCCAAACAACCCCTTTTTTGCATCTGGACTAATGCTTAATTGCATAAAAATGCAGATTGGGTGACTCTTCAGCAGCAGCTGCTGAGGTAGTGGTGGAGTTAGCTAGGACCTAGCATTCAGCTCCCAGCTTGTCTCTTCTCCTCTCGCTCTCCATTGCCAGCGCAATGCCCCAGAGAAGATGAAAAGAAAGGGTACTCACTTTCATATCTCTTCAACAGCTCAGGACTGAAGACCTGGTCCATCAGCCGCACCTCTGCCAGTTCATTTTCCTCTTGGAGCAGTAACTGGACAATCCTGCCGCCCAGGAACCCTCCTGCTCCGGTCACCATGCAGCTCACCCCAGCCAGGGACAAGGACATGACTGCGCCGCCGAACAGGACCAGGGGAAACGCAGGCAGCTTGCACACCTCCGCTCACTGCTTCCAAATGCTGGAAGGGCAGGCAGTATCCGCAGGAACAATTTGATCAAGAAGATAGAAGGAAAACAATGGTGTTGATTGATCTCCTCTTGTGCCAAAATAGCTACAGGGCACTTTTCGGAAACAGCTGTCTTTGGAAAGTTTTTGAAGGAATTCCAACTGACTTCTGTCTAATAAGTCCAGTCAATTTGATGATCCCAAGCTGTCAAAATTCACGCAGTCAAATGTTTTAAATTACTTGGAATGCAGTCATTTAACATTAAAGGGTGGACTCTATCTTGGGCTAGGTTTTCATGGAAGCAGGTAGCAGAGTAATAGATGCCTGGCAAGTTGCCGATATATATTCACATATATACAAGTGGGAGGCTTGCTCCAGATGTCTCTCTCTCTCCCCCCTCCCTCATTTCCACTCTCTCCTGGGAAGGCTAGTTTGAAGGCTCCGCCTGCCTGTTTCCAGAATGCCCTTGAAGCTTTCAAGTTCTGGAGACAAAATCTCCCCCAGTACCCTTTGCTTTCTGGCAAAAATCACTTATTCTGAAGGATTTGCTTGGCAGGCCTGTGCACTGGAGGGGTGTGGGTGGTGGCGGTGGCGGTGGGAGAAGTCAACAAGACATTTATGCCATCAAAATCCTCGTCTGACTTGTTTTCAGAGGACTTGGCTCATCTTTCTCCTCTCTATTTGGAATCTCCCTCCACTCCGTCTATTTCGATAATTTTACAAGGTGTAGCTGGGGTTGCACACACACACATACAGCTCTGGATTTGTCAATAGGCGTCCATTAGGCCTGCACCTAGGGCAGCAAACATTTAGGGGCAGGAGAATGGCTAAGATTTGCTGCCTTCCAGCTCTTCTGCATCTCTTTTGGCAGAGAACTGCCCTCTGCTACCCTGAAATAGAATCTTACTGGGGTGCGGGGGTAGGTGGGGGGGGGGGGGTGGCAGACAGTCAGTGAAAGCACCAAAAGTGTCTAGGAGTGGCAAAATCCTAAATACATCCCTGCACATACAAGAGAGAATCCCAGCTCCGTGGATCTTACAATCTGCTCAAGACAGACAGGACACTGAAGACGGGGGCTACCCCTCCAAAATGTAAACATAGGTGGGGGTCCTGGGAAATGGAAACCTATTGTTTTTGAAAGACACATTCACTATTCTGTTTACTGAGGTGTGCTGTCTGCAGGTATTACTTCTTTCAAGAAATGGAAAAGGGATCCAAATGAAGGAAACAGGAAACAGCATAAGCACTGGCAAGTCAGATGCAAAGCCTTCTGCACAACTCCCAACATTGACAATGTTTCAGCGTCTGCTACCGCCTTCTTCAAGGGATTCACCTATGACAAGAGGCACATTATCTTACTGCGTTTTTGAAAAATACAAATTTTGTAAGAAGTTGTGAGCAGTAAGATAATGTGCCTCTTGTCATAGGTGAATCCCCTGAAGAAGGCGGTAGCAGATGCCGAACCACTGTCAGTGTTGGGAGTTGTGCAGAAGAAAAAAAGTTTAACTGTTTGTGGGATTTGAACAGTGCGTGAAACGCGGCGGACAGCATTCATCAGTAAAGGAAGATGGCGGAGTAAAAATCGAGTGGATGAAAGATTGGAACACTGTGGTGTCAAGATAAGTGATTGGGAAATTTGAGCACTTTTTATAAGGGTTTTTAAAGTTTGGTTCAACATATAGAAATATGATAGAAGGTAAAAATATGATACAACAAATAAGAACATAAAACATAAGAAAATGCCATACTGGGTCAGACCAAGGGTCCATCAAGCCCAGCATCCTGTTTCCAACAGTGGCCAATCCAGGCCATAAGAACCTGGCAAGTACCCAAAAACGAAGTCTATTCCATGTAACCATTGCTAATGGCAGTGGCTATTCTCTAAGTGAACTTAATAGCAGGTAATGGACTTCTCCTCCAAGAACTTATCCAATCCTTTTTTAAACACAGCTATACTAGCTGCACTAACCACATTCTCTGGCAACAAATTCCAGAGTTTAATTGTGCATTGAGTAAAAAAGAACTTTCTCCGATTAGTTTTAAATGTGCCCCATGCTAACTTCATGGAGTGCCCCCTAGTCTTTCTACTATCCGAAAGAGTAAATAATCGATTCACATCTACCCGTTCTAGACCTCTCATGATTTTAAACACCTCTATCATATCCCCCCTCAGTCGTCTCTTCTCCAAGCTGAAAAGTCCTAACCTCTTTAGTCTTTCCTCATAGGGGAGTTGTTCCATTCCCCTTATCATTTTGGTAGCCCTTCTCTGTACCTTCTCCATCGCAATTATATCTTTTTTGAGATGCGGCGACCAGAACTGTACACAGTATTCAAGGTGCGGTCTCACCATGGAGCTATACAGAGGCATTATGACATTTTCCGTTTTATTCATCATTCCTTTTCTAATAATTCCCAACATTCTGTTTGCTTTTTTGACTGCCGCAGCACACTGCACCGACGATTTCAATGTGTTATCCACTATGACACCTAGATCTCTTTCTTGCTTTGTAGCACCTAATATGGAACCCAACATTGTGTAATTATAGCATGGGTTATTTTTCCCTATATGCATCACCTTGCACTTATCCACATTAAATTTCATCTGCCATTTGGATGCCCAATTTTCCAGTCTCACAAGGTCTTCCTGCAATTTATCACAATCTGCTTGTGATTTAACTACTCTGAACAATTTTGTGTCATCTGCAAATTTGATTATCTCACTCATTGTATTTCTTTCCAGATCATTTATAAATATATTGAACAGTAAGGGTCCCAATACAGATCCCTGAGACACTCCACTGTCCACTCCCTTCCACTGAGAAAATTGCCCATTTAATCCTACTCTGTTTCCTGTCCTTTAGCCTTTATAGAAATATAATACAGGGTAATAATATAATACAAGGGTATTGCATATACAAGGAGAAAAATAATATAAGGTAATAATATAATACAAGGTATTGCAAATACGAGGAGGAGAAATGAAACAAATCTCAGTGAACTTGGAAGATGTACTAATGCAAATTGACAAACTAAAGAATAGTAAATCACCTGGACCAGATGGTATACATCCCAGTGTACTGAAAGAACTGAGAAATGAAATTGTGGACCTGCTATTGGAAATTTGTAAACTATCAATAACACCATCTATGTAGCTGAAGACTGGAAGGTTGCCAATGTAACGCCAATTTTTAAAAAAGGATCAAGGGATGATCCAGGAAACTACAGACTAGTGAGTCTGATGTCTGTACCAGGCAAAATGGTAGAAACTATCAAAAAGAACAAAATTGCTGAACATATAGATTAGCAATGGAACAATCTGCTACATTTTTTGAGGGTGTAAATAAACGTGGATAAAGGTGAGCCAGTTGACATAGAGTATATGGATTTCCAGAAAGCATTTGACAACGTCATGAGAGACTTCTTAGGAAATGTAAATGTCATGGGATAGGGCAGGTCCAACTTGTTGGATGAGAGAAGGTGCCTGTTAGCACTGCCGGCCGCGGCAAGCCGCGACCTGAGCCGGGTGTCATGGCCGCCGGTCATGGCGGACCGCGGCTTAGACCGGGCCGGCGGGTGCAAGGAAAATAGTACCTGGGGCTTCGGGAGTCAGTCAGGGCTCCTGCGGGGCAGGCTGTCCTTCTGTCTCTCGTCTGCGGCCACTGCCGCATCTGTTCTGGCCAGCTGGCTCCTCGGGGTTTGGCTCCGCCCCCATCACTTCCTCTAGGGCCGCGCGGGCGGCTGAAGACTGTTCTTAAAGGGGCCATGACAGGAAACTGTCATGGTCCTCCCAGAAACTCCACCTCCAACATCCTGTATTTAAGGCAAGGTCTGGTTCTCAGACCTTGCCTTGGTATTGAGGTTCCTGCCTGAGTTTGCTCCTGTGTTCTCTGTTCCTGGTTCTTCGTCCCACTCTGCTTCCCTGCTCCGTGGATTGATTCTTGGCTTCTGACTTCTGGACTGGTGGACGTGTCTTCTCCTGGCTTGATCCTGGTACGGCGTTGGACCCTTCTCCTGGCTTGATCCTGGTATGGCGTTGGACCATTCTCCTGCTTAGACCCTGGACTGGATTTTGACCTCGTCTGTGTACCGAACCTCCGGACCGGCTTTGGACTCTTCTATGACTCTGTCCTTGGACTGCTACGACCTGCAGGAGGCGCCTGCATCCAGACCAGAGGAGTCTCCTAAGTCCCAGCGGCCGGATCCCTACAGGCTCCTCCTGGGGGGGGGGGGGGGGTTGCGTGCTTCCAGGGTGAAGTCTTCATTCAACTTCCTCCTGTCCAGCGGCCTCGCCCTTCTACGGTAGCTGACTACCTCGAAACAGGGGTCCACTTTCATAACAGTGCCACCTTGGAACAGAGGAGTCACAGGGGAGATATGATACAGACCTTCAGATACCTGAAAGGTTTTAATGATGCACAATCGACAAACCTTCTCCATTGGAAAGAAATCAGTAGAACTAGGGGTCATGAAATGAAACTCCAGGGAGAATGACTCAGAACCAATGTCATGAAATATTTCTTCATGGAGAGGGTGGTGGATGCCTGGAATGCCCTTCTAGAGAAGGTTGTGAAGATGAAAACAGTGAAAGATTCTCTGTAGATCCCTAAAGGCTAAAGGATGGAAATGAAGAAAAGTGTGCATAGGGGTAACTTGCTGATGCAGCGGTTACTGCCCTTAACCAATAAGCCTGATACTTTGATGCAATTTCAACATTGCTCTCTGCTTCAATGGCAAGAGGTAACGGGGAATTGGATTCAAACTGCAACCAAGAAGGGTCCTGACTTTTACGGTCTGGGAAATTGTTAAGCAAAGGGGTAACCAAGACGGCACAGCAGGTACTACCTTAAGCTTGCTGGGCAGACCAGATGAACCATTTGGTCCTTTTCTGATGTCATTTCTATGTTTCTATATTTCTATCATTGCTCTATGTTGGTATTTTTATGATGGACGAGTTGAACCAGGTCAGGAGTCCTTTTTTTTTTTTTTTTTTACGATGGTCCAAAAGCACTAATAATGTACTAATGCCCTTTTGCAGGAAACACACCTTTCTAGAGTAGGCATTTGAATCCAACCCATTTCATCAGTGTGGGCAGGCAGTTTTGGCTTCTTGCCCTTTCTTCATGTGAATGCCATGGAGTACGCATCACTTGAGTGGCTTTGCATGTCTGAAAAGGGAAAGTGAAGCTCATGCATAGGGAACTGAGAGCAGCCAGTGCAATTCTCCCACATGGAGCTGGATTACCTGGCTCATTATTGACCAGTTTATCTCTTTTTGGCATCCTGCAAAACTTCTGCTTGTTATGTTTTTGGTAAGGATGTGAACCCTGGGCCGAGATGAGAGATGTCTCTGCCCACAGGGAGGAGCCCTGTGGGCCTCACCATCGGTAAGCACGGTCTCAGCGGAGTAGGACACAGCTGTATGGTAGAGACTTTATTATGAAGGAAGGAAAGGCAGAGCCTGCAGAGCGGGAGATGCAGATAAGAACAGTTCTGAGCAGTGGGGTATCAGGTTGATACCACTGATGTGAAGATCCGGTAGTGGCCCGCAGAGCGGGGTACACCGAGGATGACTGTACTGAAGATGATGATGATGATGATGAGAAGTCTGAGGTGCAGGGACCGAGAAGTGGACCTTGTAGCTGGTGCAGCAATACCCTGCAGCACAGGGTGTACTGGAACAACTTCCACTGAAGAGGAAACGGTAGTGGCCCGAGGCACGGGGTACACCGCAGAGAAGCTTCAGTAAAGCTGGTATCGTTGAAGTCTGAAGTAAAGTACTCAGAAGTGGTAGTTCCAGGAGAGTGTCCCGAGAAGTGGGTCAGGTAGTTGTCCAAGGCAGGAAGGCCCTCCGAGGATAGCCGGGAACGCGGAAGGGCCCCTGAGGAGCGGGTACCCAGAACGTCCACACGCCAAGAGAGGAATCTGGAACTGAAGTCCAGGAATGGAGCGGATTCAGCAACGAGGGAACTCCTTGCTAACTCGCTGAAGCAAAGGGCCGGTCAGCTTAAGTACAGCAGCGAGTTCACGTCACCTGGAGGGGCCGCCCCCGAGGTTCCCACCATGACTTGTACAAAGGAGGCCCTTGCGCGCGTGCGCCTTAGGTGATTCCGCAGACAAGATGGCAGTCGGCAGCGCCCACGCTGACCCGGGGACGCCGGGGAGGTCGGCATTGGTTGGCGGAGGCCGCCACTCTTCCTAGGATTGACGGTGCAGGGAAAAAAGAGGTGAGCATGAGAGGTCGCAGCCGTCTGCGACCGACGGGTGTAACACTGCTCCTGCTTTGAATAATGATTTTTTTTTTACTTGACAGCCTTGCTAAACAGTTATTATCCATGGCTTCCTTTTCCACCTTCAACCTGGATGAATCAAGCCCTTACAACAACAACAAAAAAAGTGCCCTTAGGTTGGGTTACACAAGAAGCATAAAACGTGCCATGGTGAGTCTGAGTGAAGGTCGACTGAACCCAGCATCCCGCATCCAACAGTGACCAATCCGGGTTGCAAGCACCAGGCAGATCCCGAAGAGTAGATCCATTTCTTGTTGCTCACTCCCAGTGATAAGTGGTAGCTTTCCCTGAGGCCACCTGGCTAATAATTTGTCTGTAGACATTTCCCCCAGAAACCTGTCCAAGCCCCATTTAAACCCAGCTCTGCTAGGTGCCTTGACCACATCCTCCGGCAACAAATTCCACAGCTTGATTTTGCGCTGAGTGAAAAACTATATATATTTTCCATTTTATTTTAAAGCTGCTACCTGTTCGTTTCATGATTTTATAAACCTCTGTTATTTACATCCCCTTTCAGTCGTCTCCTCTCCAAGCTGCAGAGCCCTGTCTTGTTCAGCGCTTTCTGCTTCGGAGTCATCCCAGTCGCACGCGAGAGTTTGGGTCACGCTTGGCTTTGTTTGCCCCGTTACACATAATGAAGCTCTAGGAAGCTGACAGCACTGTGAATAAGGTCAAGTTTGGAAGCTCCACCACCTTAATAAACATTCTTTCTCCAGTCTTCTGGAAGCTTTCCCCCCCCCGGCCTTATGGGGATGAAGTACTAGGGACAATCATGAGAAGGAAGTGTAAAACTAAGGGCCTCATGTTCCAAGCATTTTTTTTTCCATAGGACACAAAAAAATGAGAAAAATATTTCAGCAGATGCGGCCGTAACGTTTTGCGGGACTTTACATCACTGCATGCATCAAAGGTCCGTGCATGCAATGTGGAAAAAGAATCAGAGGGAGAGGCAGGGAGAGGCAGTCTAAAGGCACGAGTTCCTCTCATGTCCCGTCCCCCCCCCGCACCTTACCCCGGTAGTGACGCATGTGCTAAAATGGATAGAAACTCCATCTCTCTCTATATTTAGTGCATCTGATATCAAGGATGATGGAACAGGCCTTTACCATGAGCACAGCCTCAAGGCTACTGCAGACTCCTCTAGCAGAAGATCCCTTCTTTCTTTCTTTTTTTTTATCAGTTGAAAACCTTGAACTAACAGATGACAGAGAAGAAGTGGAAAAAGCTGGAAGCTGATGCGAATTCAATTGCTGGGGGTGCTTTTTTTTTTTCAGTCTGCAATTTGCTCTCCCTGAATCTGGCTAACGGCGCGCCTACTTTCAGCGGGGGTTAATAACGAGTGGCGGGCTTAGGCGGAGGGCGGAACTAGCGCAGGCACTTGCACAAACGTACGGGCGCTCTTTTGCCCCCCGCTGACCGCGCAAATTGCAGGGGAGACATACACAGGCGCTTGCAGCGGGTCCTCTTTGCCCCATGCTAATTTTTGAAAGGAAACAATAACTGCTATCCACGTGGGCTAAAAAGTGCCTGCCTGCTCTGCAAATAACGGGGAGGCCATTGAAAGTGACCCATGAGTAAACATGTCAGGGAGGTGGTCATTTCTCAGACTGGGCATAGGGAGAGACTTCTGCGGACAGCACTGTGCATGACCCGCAGGGGTGGGACCTGCTGAAAACCGCACGACCGAGAGGCCAATAAATTATGCACAGGCCCTCTGCCTGTGCGCAGCTTTATGCCTGTGGGAGAGGGTGCAGCCTGGCCTGGGTTTGGATTTCTTTGCGTATCCTGAAAGCCAGACTAGCCAGGCGGTACCCGAGAGGCGGGTCGAGGCCCTGTCAAACCACAAGTCTATGATATCGGCAGGGCAGGGGGCAGTCTCGCTTACAGATCCAACCGCGCTATCGAGATTTGTGGTGAATCGCTCGGGCTAGTCGCAGCAGAGTTCCCAGAGACCAGAATACAGCCTTCTCAACGCTGGCACCGTGCCATAAGGTAAAAAGTGCAAAAACTAGATTTTGTATTCTTATTTATTTATTTATTTATTTATTTATTTATTTATTTATTTAATGTTTTGCAAAATTGCGCTGGAGTCCTACTGGCCACTGTGGGAGCCAGGATGCTGGGCTTGATGATGACTCTTTGGTCTGTCCCATTAGGGCATTTCTGATGTTCAATCATATGAATCCTCCCCTTTCCTTGTTCCTCTTGGGCCACTACACCACATTCGTTTTTCACCTTGTAGCAAAACCTTTCCCCAGACTTTTGTTTCTTTCTGTGAAAGATGTTGCGTTTTTGCACCATCCTCCCTGTTTAAAGGACAGGGTGCTGCACGTCAGACTTTCGGCTGAAACGGGAGGCCGGACGTGTTTCAGTAGGGATTGGGGGGGGGAGGGGGGGGTTAGTGTGAGGGAGGATGGGAGACACTGCCAGTCTGGCAACATTCAAGGATGGCTGTCTGCAAAGTTTTACTGCTGAGCTTTATCTGGCTTGTCCGCAACCTTCCAGAGGCAAGGGGAACGCGCCTCAGCCGAAGGACACGGGGGCCACAGACTGACCGCCGACAGCCTGGGCACCTTGAGCTGAATTATGAGCCTTAGATGAGAGAGCTCACTTGTAGAGCACAAACACTGACGTGCACACACACACACACACCGTTCGAGATTATTGCTACAGAACAATCTGTGACCTGTTATAAGAAAGCCTGCAGAGACAGTGGTGGCTCCAGCAATGTTTGTATGGAGGAGGGGCATAGAAGGGGCACAGTGAATTTCAGGGTGGGCAAGTGCCAAGTAACTTTACCTCCAGCCAGTCAAGCAGGCCGATACAGTACAGTGCGCTCCGAACATGAGCAAATGCAAATGCATGTTGATGGCCCTATTAGGTATTCCCGCGCGATACAGACAGTAAAATGTGCAGCCAAGCCGCACATTTTACTTTCAGAAACTAGCGCCTACCCAAAGGTAGGCGCTACTTTCTGCCGGCACCGGGAAAGTGCACAGAAAAGCAGTAAAAACTACTTTTCTGTGCACCCTCCGACTTAATATCATGGTGATATTAAGTCGGAGGTCCCGAAGAGTAAAAAAAGTAAAAAAAAAATTTTAAATGGGCTGGCGGCTGTCGGGCCGAAAACCGGACGCTCAATTTTGCCGGCGTCCAGTTTCCGAACCCGTGGCTGTCATGGGGCTCAAGAACCGACACTGGCAAAATTGAGCGTTGGCTGTCAAACCCGCTGACAGCCGCCACTCCGGGTCAAAAGGAGGCGCTAGGGATGCGCTAGTGTCCCTAGCACCTCCTTTTGCCCATTTCCACCGCACCACCTAATTTAAATTTAGAATCGCGCGCCGGGAGAGCGGGCGTTCGTCCACTCTCCCGCGGACTTTACTGAATCGGCCCGAAAGTGATCCAGCCAGACTGGAGAAGGGGGCAGCTGGGAAGGATAAGCTCCTTGTCTGGGGGGGGGGGGGGCTATCACTGGCCCTATTAATCCACCTCTGGAGCTGTTGAGCCTTGAAGAAGAAGGGGGAAACTGATGTTAAGTGCTCATTGAGGAGTGAAAATGCTAATGTGAAGAAAAGCCATTTAATCTCTTTTCTGGCTAACAGCCTGTTAATGGAAATGTAATCCTGGAAAGAAGATTTGAGGAAGTGAAATTACTGTGATGATCTGTGATAAAGGCAGTCTGAAGCTAAAAGCTTTGTGGCCTGATATGCTACCAGGAAAGGCAGACTGACGTTAAGCATGCATGAGCTCAACCTGTCGACAAATATGAGCGGAGCATGTTATATTTATTCTGAGATTAATGGTGGAAAGTTAATTGTCTGACTTCCGTCATGAGCTAAAGTTTAATAGATTCAGCTGGAACTAAATCTGGCATTGCTTCTACAGCAACTCGAACCCCCTGGAAATTGTTGCAATCAAGTTTGACCACTCTAGGTCAACTGAAGAGGCAGAGCCAGTCCTGGTTCTGCACCACTGCATGCGAGGAGTACTAGTTTTGATTTCCCCACCGATTCCCTACTGAAAATCCACACATGCGTTTGGATAAAACCAGGACTGGCTCAGCCTGTTTGGTTGGCCTGGGAGTGAGGTGGCAACCCTACCCATCTATCTGACCAGCTTAAACTGAATCCTTCCTATCTACTGCAGGGGCTACGAGGCTAGACCTTGACTAATGATGGTGCAACAGACACTTCAAAGAGCTCCAAGCATGGCTTGCGACATGATACTCACTCCGAGGGACTACTGAAGTTGGAATGCGGATACTGAATACTAGCAACTGTACCCGTTCTACGCCCGGGCCGCGAGCCTTTTTATTGGCACATCTGCTCTTGTATGGAAGCGTTAGCTGAAAAGGAAAAACGAAATTGTTTTCACCCAGGGCAAGGGACGTGGAAGCACATTTGCTAAAGCCAGGGCTGGCAAAGTTTATTTACCAAGCTGCTCTCACACTCCCCCACGCCCCCTCTCCTCTCTCACACACACATTCTCTCTCACCGGCATCCCCCCTCCCCTCATATAGGCTCCCTCTCTCTGAAACCCACATTCAAGCATTCCCCCACCCACCCTCTCTTACTGCCCTTGCTCTCTCTCGCACCCTCCCTACCCCCTCTCACCAACCATTCTCTCTGTCACCCCCCCCTCACACACATTCTCTCTCACCGGCATCCCCCCCCCCCCATGCTCTCTCTTACCCTCCCCTCCCCGACACAAATTGTCTCTCACCGGCATGCCGCGGGACCCGCGCCGTTCGCGGCACACTGTGGCCTTCCATTTTTGCCTTGAGCTGAAAATAGCTGTGGAGACCCCGGCATGTAGCGAACGGAGCACGTCTCGCGACACACGCTCCGTTCACAGCAAGGATGAAGGCCCAGGTGCGCCGATCGCGGCACATGGGGGCCTTCCCTTTTCACCACGAATGGTGCGCCGGGCCTTCATCTTCATCGCAAACGGAGCATGTGCTGCAGGACGCGCTGCGTTCGTGGCAAGCTGGGGTCTCCTCTGCTATTTTCTGCCTGTCCCGCGATGGCCGCTGTCCTTCCGGTTTTGAATAGTCTTCTGGCAAGGGAGGAAATCGGCGAGGTGAGGGAGAAAATCTGCGGGAAGGAGGAATTCTGCGCAAAATCTGCATTCCGCAGTAGCACAGAATTCCCCCAGCGGTACCTCTTGTAGCTGGTGTTGTGACATGGCCGCTGTATGGCGTGTTTGAGCCTCCGAGGCGGCCAGGGATCTGCCTGCGCCATCTATCGGCGGGCTGGGGAACATGCGCGAGCACTGACGGTCACACTACCAAGCCCGATATATTATGGATTACTGCATGTCCCAATAAGTCACTGGTGTTACTGCTTTATTTTAACAGTTTGTGATAACTCTTTCAAGAGACAACCTCATTTGTTAAGCACTATCATGGTCAACAATTTGCAAGGGAGATTTCCTACCTGTGACTGTCATTAACCTTGGTTTATCAATTAAACATATTTAGCAGTATTTGTTTCAGAGAAAAAATATAAAATAGGCCTTTTAATTAGTAAATACATTGATTTTTGGCCTTGATGAACTCAATGTTTTTGAAAACATAGAAACATAGAAATGACGGCAGAAGAAGACCAAATGGCCCATCCAGACTGCCCAACAAACTTTCACACTTTTTATTTTTCTCTCACATACTTATCTGTTTCTCTTGGCTCTTAGTAACCTTTTTTATTCTATTTTCCTTCCACCCCCGCCATTAATGTAGAGAGCAGTGTAGGAACTGCATTGTCTATCTGTTCATTCTGGCCAGATGGACAATAATACACCCCCACTGCTATTTTATTCCCCTTTTCACCTGGAATTTCTATCCATAAAGATTCAACATTGCCTTTTGTTTCCTGCAGAACTTTGATCCTGTTTGACTCAATGCTCACTTTAACATATAGTGCCACCCCTCCACCAGTTTGATCCATCCTATTCCTGGTATTAGGATGTGAATCGTGCTTCTGACGATTGAAAATATCGTACGATATTTTCAAAGTTGTCAGAAATCGGGGGCTCCCTGAAACTGATAGGAAAACCTCACAAAATTGTTCGTGGGGTTCTCTTATCGTTTTGGGGGAGGGCGGGAAAAACGGCACACCAAAGCAATCCCTAAACCCACCCCGACCCTTTAAAACTGTTCCCTTAGCTTCCCCCACCCTTCTGAACCCCCCCAAAACTTTTTACAAGTACCTGGTGGTCCAGTGGGGGTCCCGGGAGCCATCTCCCGCTCTCGGGCCGTCGGCTGCCACTAATCAAAATGGCGCCGATGGCCCTTTGCCCTTACCATGTGACAGGGTATCCGTGCCATTGGCCGGCCCCTGTCACATGGTAGGAGCACTGGATGGCCCGCGCCATTTTTAAAGATGGTGCCGGCCGTCCATTACTCCATGAATTTGCTGCCCCCCCCCCCCCAAATTTTAGTACTCTAGGCAACTCCCTAGCTTGCCGAATGGAAACCCCAGCCCTGGTGGGGGAGGAGCTAAAGGAATTTGCTACAGTCCTGTAATTTCTTCCACTCTTTTCCCCTTGACCAACCTCCCTCTCTCGTTCTCAGGCCACCTGTCAACCTTGCTGATGGTTCCTCTCCCTCTCTTCCGCCGGTTGACTCCCCCATATTTTTTTTTTTTTTGTTATTAAAGGTTTTTATTGAAACAACAGCAATAGAAAACCTACAGACCAGGCCAATCAACTCCCCCATATTTAACCGGCTTCTCTTCTGCCTTCTAGCTCCCCTCTGTTGCCTTTTCTTTTTCCCTTTTCACCTTCCCCCCCCCTCACCTCTTTTGCAGTCTCATTTCTTTCCTAGCTGTCTCTTCTTTCAGCAGAATCAGCCCAAGTTGGCACTGTTAATCTCTCTCTTTTTATCTTTTATTTCCCAAGATAAGTTAAGGAAGGGAACCTGTCTAAGCTCCATTCAGGCAATATCACTCTTATTAATCAAATTCATGCTCTTGGGTTCACCGTTGGCAGCGTTCAGATGCTTGAAGCCAGCAGAGTAGGGGAGCCAAATCTCCTCAGTCTCTTGAACTGCTAGCCGGTGCTTTGTTTTGCAGGTTCTGACCCGACAGTTTTTTTCTGTCCCTTTAAAGCTTCTGGAGGAAAAAGAACTAGCTTCTGTTGGGCAATAGTACCATGAGCCTTCATTTGCAACTACCCAGGGATTTCCCCTTATTTTTATAATCTTCCTTAGCTCAGCCTTTGTTGTGCCAGTGCTTGGCTGGCAGCCACAGACTGAATGCAGCTCACTCTGGACCCTGGTAGATGGGCACCAAGTTCCAGCCAGTAAGTGTCACCATTGAGCAACAGCTGGCACTTCCTCCCCCTCCCCCATGGGTTGTGAATACTACTTCAGACCCAGCGTGTGCTCAGGAATCGAACCTGGGTCTCGTGTTTAGCAGGCCCAGCATGACCAGGTGTGCATACCGTGCATTTGCACGGAGTGACCCATCCGGGGAGGTGGCAAGCCAGCGACAGCAGGAGAGGCTGCGGGCAGAGTCTAACCAGCTGGCAGCTGAAGAAGGAGAGAGCGCTGGCGACGGAAGGAGAGACCCGACTTCCGCGTATGGGCATGCGTGTGTGCACGCCCATGAACAGCTTCCGCTCCCTCCCTCCCCCCCCCAAGCAGGAAGATCGGTGGGCCATATGGCCCAAAGATAGCAGGAGGCCCTCGGGGCCATGGTAGAGCTCATCCCACCAAGGCCCGATGATAACAGGAGACTATTTGTGTGTGTGAGCTTGTATGTATGTGTGAATGAGTGACAGTCTGTATGTGTCTGAGAGCCTGTTTATGTGTGCATGTGTGTGTGACTGTGTGTGTGTCTGTGTGAGAACCTGGTGCCTGTGAATGTGTCTGTATGAAAGTTTGTGTGTTTGTGTAAGTTTTGTGCCTGTGAGAGCCTGTGTGTCACATATAGGTTCTCGCAGGCACAAACACACACAAACACAATGTTATCTGTGAGGGAGAGGCAGCCTGTGTGTGTTAGAGAGAGGGAGTGTGTGAGTCAATGAATGTGTTACTGTGCATGTGTGTGAGAGAGAAGATAAGATTTGTGCGGCTCTACCTCCCCCAAACCACGACAGTCTCATGATGACTGGAAATCAGATCTCAGGTATGGAGAGCAAATTTTTAAATCCTTATTAATTGTAACTATTGGGTGTAATTTGATGATTCTGCTCTTTTGAAATATTTGGGGCGGATTTTAAATCCCCTGCGCGCCAACGCGCCTATTTTGCATAGGCCGCCGGCGCGCACAGAGCCCTGGGACGAGTGTAAGTCCCGGGGTTTTTTAAAAGGGGTGGGAGGGGGCGGGAGGGGGCGTGGCCGAACAACGTGGCGTTTCCGGGGCGTGACGCGGCGTTTTGGGAGCGGCAACGTGGGCGTGGTTTCGGCCCGGGGGCGTGGCCGCAGCCTCTGGACCAGCCCCCGGGACCGGAACACGGATGGGGCAGCCGGCTGACGTGCGCAGATTTACGTCTGCTTTTCGCAGGCGTAAATCGTGCGATAAAGGTAAGGGGGGGGTGTTTTAGATAGGGCCAGGGGGGTGGGTAAGGTAGGGGAAGGGAGGGGAAGGTGGGGGGAGGGCGAAGGAAAGTTCCCTCCGAGGCCGCTCCGAAATCAGAGCGGCCTGGGAGGGAACAGGCAGCGCGCGCTGGGCTCGGCGCGCGCAGGTTGCACAAATGTGCACCCCCTTGCGCGCGCCGACCTCGGATTTTATAAGATACGCACGGCTACGCGCGTATCTTATAAAATCCAGCGTACTTTTGTTTGCGCCTGGTGCGCAAACAAAAGTACGAGATCGAGCAATTTTTTAAAATCTACCCTTTTATTTTTTGGGGTGAGGGAAATAGAACATTTTTAATTGGATTTTTTATTCATTAGATTTTTTAAATTTGTTTTGGTGTTTGGGAAATTTTCGATATTCTATTCATTAACTGCTTTGAAATATTCTTTTTATGAATATGACTTTACTATTATGATTAATGTTTTATATTTCTTGATTTTATTATTTAATGTTTTCTGAAGAATGGTAATGTTTCTGTTTTCCCATTATTGCTCTGCTGATAGAGGCTGGCTTGTTGTGGGTTCCAGCTCATTTCTTCTCAGCACACTTCTGTTTATACTTTCTGATCTCTTTATTCTATATTTGGTGAGGTTCTGTCTGTGCTCTGCACATGTGACTGAGGTGAGGTAATTTGCTAGCATGTAATTTCTGTGTAGGGATCTATAGTAGCCTGGTTTCCTAATAAGAGTTTTATTGGTGTTCTAGGGCCTGTGTAATATGTGCAGTGTTGCCTTTTCATAGATAAGGTTGTTAGGGTTATTTTGGTATGGAAGGTTTACTATTTTGAAATGGAAATTCTGTTAGTTCATGTTTTTCTGAGGGTCAAGCTCACATCCAATTTGTATTACAAAAAGTCTAATTCCATAGGAGCTCCAAGTGTCTTTTTTGTAGAGTTTTCTGGTTGGCACCACAGGAGTATATGTAAATGTAATATGCATGTGGTAAGTGTTATTATTGCCTCAGTAGACTGTACTCTTGAATGTTCTTTTTCATGTAAAATGTGTTATAAATGCATAATTTAATTGTGTGTGTCTGTAAAGGGTGTGCGAGTGTGTGTGTGTAGGAGGGGTGGTGTGTGTGCAAGGTTGTAAGGTTTCCCTAGGGTACCTCATACATTTCCTTATCCATGGGTTCTGGGCGAGGGGGGCTCATCAGTCTTTAAAAATATAGATTGCAGGACGGAGCTGGGCTTTACTTGATGGGCCCGGGACAGGCACTGAATGATTCGGGGGGCGAAGGGAGTGGGCAGCACAGTAATTTTTTGCACAGGGCAGTAAAAAAACCAGCACCGGCCCCGGTATTTAGCAGTGCATAGCAGTGCCAATGAGCCATCAGAGCAACCCACCAGTAGACTATTTTAGAAGACTTTTTTTTTTAAAGGGTTTTTGATTAATGACAAAACAGTGAAGGAGGGACCGCCCCCCGGCCAACATCTCCTGCCGCGACCGCCAGACTGAGGATCTGGCGGCAGACAGGCGTCGAGGTCCCCTCCGAGGCGCGCGCCCGTAAATGAGGAGGTGCGGGGAGAAATTCAGCCAAAAGCCCAAAAACAAATCCTTCAAAAAGGATAGGAAGGGGGTCAGCCTGGGAGACTGAAGCCCCAGGTGGAAAACATCCTCCTCCTGCCCGCAGCCAAACGGACAGGATGGGTCCTCCCGGAACGCCCGCGCTTTGAACCGGCCGGTGGCCACGGCCCCGTGCACCAACCTCCAGGAGCGGTCACCCTCGTAGCCGGGGATCATCTCGGAGTAGAATGATCCCCAGCTGGGGCCGCTCCCGTCCCCGCCCCTCAGTCCCAACACCTCCCGCCAGGGAGTGTCGGGCCTCGGAGCGAGGGCGAGGCGGTGCACGGTATGTACCACCAGCCGGCTCAGGACTCTCCGGGACACGGTCCGGAAGTCCGCTACGGGCAATTCCCACAGTCTGCTAAGGCTGTGGGCGCAAGGAGGAGCGTCAGCTCTGCGAGGGGGCCCAGACTGGTTGGCAAACCTGGGCCCTATGATCAGCGCTGGGGGACCGGGGGGTGCAGTTGGGCGGGGAACCCCGGGCTGCCGCGGGGCCCCTGAGCTCCTGGCTCTCGCTAGAAGTCGGAGATCATCGGGCTCCTTCCGCAGGAGGAGCTCGAGGACACGGGTTGGGGTGTCTAGCAGGTCCCCGACCCTGGTCACCTGGGCACCGACCAGGTAGCTCCGCAGGCTGGTGTTTCCCTCCAGCTCCCCCAAACCGAGAGTGTGGTTATGCAGGAGGGGCTCCCCCAGGAGGTCACTCGGCCTGCTCGGCAGACCCCTGGTCAGTACCAGCAACGTCCAAGCTTTCAGCACTTCGCGGTCCCAGGCCCAAGGGTAGGTCGAGCCAGGCTCGGCTGACCTCGCTCACCACCAGCAGCCCCTCCCACAGGGTTTGACAAGCGTTCGGATCGACGGGGTCCGGGGAGAAAAGAGCCGAGTAGAAATTGCGAACCTCCGCCCTGATCCTGCCCGGCTTGTCGAAGGGGGTCCCGTCGGCAGACAGCAGGCACCCTATCTGCTTCCAGTTGCCCCTCCACCTCTCTAGCCCATAGAAGAAGGGTGTGCCGCGATCCATCTCCCGCAGGATCTGGACGCGTGACCTCACGTAGGCCTCGTGGCCCCGCCACTCTTCGAAGTGACGCAGGGCCGCCTTCTTCTCCTCATACTCCAGGAGCACAGCTGGCTCGTCTCCCGGTCCCCGAGCGTTGTCGAGGCGCTCTTTCAACTCCATCACCTCCCCGAGAGGCGACGGAGCATCCAGCCCTGCTCGGCGTTCACGGCCCTGGTGTGTGGTTTGGGGCCTACTTGAGGCCTGTTCCACTGCAGCCTGGATGCTCAGGTATGGGCCACGCCCTTCTCCTAAGGGGCAGACCCGCGGCTCCTCTCCACTCTTATGGAGCCAGCAAGGGGCAGACCATCTGGACTTCTCCCAGGGAGTTGCCTGCTTCTGGGCTATAAAAGCCTTTCTCCAGCACTCATGCTTTGCCTTGGAGTTATACGTCTCTGGATGTCTCCTTGTCCAGTGTGCCGGCAGGCCTCTGTATTTGCTTCAGCTTGGTGTCTTGTGCACCGTGATGTTTCACGATGTCCCTTGGTGTTAGTTCCTTACCCTGATATTTTAACCTGCCGGTGTGCAGTACATTACCCTGGACTGCTTCATGCAGCATATTTCCTTTCCTGTGCTGGTTCCGCTCCCGCGGATGTGGGACAGGGTGGTCTGTGACCAGACCAGTTGTACTGGCTGTGTAGGGCGCCCTGAGGGACAGTGCCAACGTCTGAACCTCCCTGCTTGTTTCAGAGTCTACGTCTACAGTATCCTGTTTCAGCGTCTATGTCTACAGTACCTTGCTTTAGAGTCTATGTCTATAGTCTGTGGTTCCCGAGTCTTCGTCATCTGTTCCGGATCCTTCATCTGCCCACGCCCTGAGTCCGGCCTGCTGCCTCTTGCCATCCCAGCGGCAGGTCCGAAAGGGCCGGGAACGGTCGGAGGACTGTTCATCACCAACACTCCACATGTTGGTTCCAGAGGCATGCAGGTCCGGCTGGGGGTCGGGCCCTCGCTACACCTACCCTTGGTGCGGGATCGTGCCAGGGGCCCAAGGGCACACTCCCTCTAAGGGGGACCGCTCTCCTAATGCTCCCCGGCAACAAGTTCCTTTAAAGAATACTAGAAAAAAACTGCCTTCAAGGTGCAGGGGTGGGCTAGTGGATAGAGCCATGAGCTGAGAGCCAGGGTTTAAAATCTACTTCAGCCATGGACATTTCTAGTAACCTTGGTGAAAGGTCACTTAGATTGTAAGCTCTTTGGGCCAGGGACTTATTGCACCTGACTTCGATTAATGCTGTAAGCTGCCTTGAGCAGCCTTTGAATGCCAGAAGCCATGGTGATAACTGTGATAAGGGACAGCACTGTGTGCGGTAACAAGAAAGAACTGGGCCTGAGCCAGACGGTCTTACTGCCCTGATGATCCTCAAACTTGAGAAAAGGGAGGGGGGGTTTCACTGCTTGCGGAGGAAGGCTTCTGACAGCTGTATAAAAGGCGCCCTTCGTTTTTGGGGCTGCTGGGGGCTGAGCCCCTGGACAGCGATGAGATAAGGAAGAGAGGAGAAATGAGCAAAAAACTAGACATCAATAGAGGCGGCCCCGGTGTCAGCACAGGCAAGGAATTGTCTGTCCCTTCCAGAAAAAAAGTTGTTTGATGTAAAGGATTTAGTAATTCTGGCACCTCAGGGTGCTCTTATGCTTGCCCGGGATCTCATGAAGGAGAAACAGATCCGTGCAGTTAGAAAATGGTTTTCTTCAGATCTCTTGAAGTTGACGTTGCTGTGGGTTCCTGTAAGGCGGCAGAGGAGTGCTTGATTTAGCTGAAGATTTTAATCCCTCCCCCACCCCCCCATTAATCAGGAAGGGGGGAAAGAGCGACCCAGAGTCCGCAGCTGCCATGCTGCTTGAGAAAGCCGCTAATGGGGGATTCTTTTTCTCTCTTTGAGGGAGGAATCTGTCAAGGGAAAGACAAAATTCAAGGTGAACAGTCGTACAAACAAGAAAAATGCAGATAAAAAAAAAAATCCACCAAAATAATGTTCCCTTTCCTTTCAGTGTCATGACAAGTAACTCCTGAGTAGGCAGAAAAGCCAGCCAGAGTCACACCCTGTCCAATCTCTCAGCATTCACCCTCTCCTTTTGACTCGTCAACCCCAGCATTTGCCCCCTCCTCGTGACTCAGCACCTCCGAGCATTCACACTTCTTCATCACAGTCCCTCTCCAACAGCCTTCTTCTCCTCATTATCCCCCCCCAGCTGTAACCAGCTCCTTGCCTCACTTCCAAATTCACTCCCCTCTTCCCAGCATTTACTCCCTTCTCAAGTTTTCACCTCCTTTCAGCATTCACATCCCCTACTAACTCCCTCCTGACTTGTCACCCCAAACTTTCGTTCCCTCCTCACCCCCTCCCCCCCCTCTTTCAGCATTCACCCCCTCCCTCCTCAAAGGTGCATAAGTCTTTCTGGTAATGTGTTCTAGCAATTAGAGCACAGAACCAGAATTGAATCCCACTTGCCACTCACAGTGTGTGACCTTGAGAGTGTCACTTAACCTCTCTGTGCTTCACTTCTCTAGCCTGCTCTGGACCTCCTTTTATATGTCCCCCTTTGACCTTTTACTACCTAAGGGCAGCTGCTGTTGTATAAAACACTTGGGGTTCCAGTGTGTATGAAAGATACCATGGCCTATAACCAAATCCCCTTCCCATTTTAAATGGATTTCTACCTGTTTCGCTCCAAAGCTGCTCCTAAATCTGGGGCATTCATGCTATAGAACCAGTCACTGGTAAAAGTCTTCTAATGAAGGATTTTATATTTTTTAAACAAGTAACTTTTTGCTTCACAAGGTCAAAGGAGGAAAAGCAGTTGTCTTGGTTTCGATATGTTAGGTATTTCATGCATGTCCTCAAAACAACCAATCAGCATTTGGGAAGCGTGGCCCAGAGCCGATTCCTCCAGGAGCTAAACTCCGTGCCCACGGCCTCCACTGTCACCCCCGGCTGTTCTGCGAAACCCACTCGGTCCACGGGCTGCTAATCACAGGAACCACTGGTTTCAGTCTGTTGAAAGGGCATGCAGGTCAATCCCTCTCGTCAAGCTGGTCCCAAACGGTACATAAAGGGTACCTGTGGCAGCAGAAGAGAGCCTTAAGCAATCTTTGCTTAAGGTAACGTTCTCAATCTCCAAAGAGCTTGAAAAGCAGAGCAAACAACCATCTGTATATGTAGATGCAAAGTGACTTTATTTATTTATTTATTTATTTATTTAAGGTTTCTTATATACTGAGGCACGTTTGAAAAACATCACCTCGGTTCACAATATAACATAACTTAGCAACCAGCTTTACAATATTAACATTAACAGGGAGAGGGTTAACAGGGGCAGGAGAAGATAATACAGGAATTATATACAGGAATAATATACATATGTACATGTTAGTTTTAACAAGGGAGTTAAAACAAGGCAGTGAAGATAATTAGCAAAGGGAAGTAATAGATGGAGGGGAGGAAGAGGAGAATACCTACAGGGGTGGGGGAAGGGAGAGCAAAGGAGAGGTCGCGGATCAGTCAGGCGGTCAAGACGTATCTTTGGAGACAGTTAGTTCGTTAGTCAGGGTATGCTAGTTTGAATAGCCATGTTTTAAAGTTGTGTTTGAATTTTTTGTGGCAGTGTTCCTGGCGTAGTTGGGAAGGCATTTTGTTCCAGTGGGCGGTTCCTGCGATGATGAAAGACTTCTGCTGGCAAAAAGGGTTGTACCCGCATAAATTGATGGTTCGAGGAACGGCCCTCCCTCTGGTCCACAAATCTTTTGCACAATGAAAAAGAACAGGAACAATTTCCACGAAATCCAAATGTATCAAAGAAAAAGGAAATGTTATATTCAATAACTCTCTTGTTGCAATGCCACTTCCCAAAATAATTCTTCAATTTAGATATTTGGCCGCATCATCAAGCCTGACAGCGTGATCTCGACCTACGGCCGAAGTTTCGCAGCAACCGCTGCTTCATCAGGAGCTCAATGTACAATCATTTAAATTTCATGTTCTCTGTTAAATATACTCCTCATAGCAGGACGGGAGCCGTCTCAAAATATCTCCAATCATGAGGAACAGAGTCTCTATTTTGAGACGGCTCCCGTCCTGCTATGAGGAGTATATTTAACAGAGAACATGAAATTTAAATGATTGTACACTGAGCTCCTGATGAAGCAGCGGTTGCTGCGAAACTTCGGCCGTAGGTTAAAGAAAAAGTATAAAGACTGTTTGCCGCAGATGATTAGAGGTCCGGGCGGTTCTCCTTTGAATACACTGAGATCACGCTGTCAGGCTTGATGATGCGGCCAAATATCTAAATTGAAGAATTATTGTGGGAAGTGGCATTGCAACAAGAGAGTTATTGAATATAACATTTCCTTTTTCTTTGCCACAAATCTTTTGCCCATGTTTCCACGCCTGGCCTTGCACTTTTAGCCCCATGGAGGGGAGAGGGGGAAAAGTCCACGCGTGTGGGTGGCAGCTTTCAAAACTTGGTGCCTGCTTTCCAGCAAAAATTCTACCCACTGGGGGGGGGGGGGGGGGGGAAACAGGTGCAGGTGACCCCATTTGTACTTTGCTTCCCAGGGCAAGTTTCCAAGCGAGCGTTATTTGTGGACTTTCCCTTTCAGAGCAGTTGCAAAGCTCGTGGGGTAAAAGGTGCCCGCGGTGAAACTGGGGCCTCCCTAAGCTCACGCGTGTCGTCCGCTCCGCTTGCATGCGGTACCAGAGGACGCGCTCACCCCGCCCCCCCCAGCGATCCCTAACGCCGGTCACTGGCCTGGACGGTCTCCGGCTTCGCTCTTGAGGTCGGGCGACAAGGTTATTAGCGGGCGACGGCTGACGTCTGGCCAGGACCGACAGACACGGTGATGGCAGGAGGGAAACCTTTGCCCCTCCTCCGCACTCCCGCCAAGGTCAGCGCATGCGGCACGAGCCCTTCCCAAAGGAAACAGCCTGGGGCGGAGGGCGAGCCAGTCCAACGTCTAAAGGTCCCTCGGGGCACCTAAGGTAACACAGTCACCTGGTAATGACGGCAGAAAAGGACCAAATGGTCCATCCAGACTGCCCAGCAAGCTTCTTATGGTGGTATCTGCCGCTCCATGCAGTTACCCCCGGCCTTATGATAAGGGCAGTAACATTTACAATCAAAAAACAAGCAACCGTCAAACCCTTAACAAAATTACGGCTAGCAACATTCCTTCTTGAAAATTCATGCAGCGCTGCCTGACCTGCTTTGCTTTTGTCCTTGGCTGTAGAAGCGGTCCCTGTGCTTCTGTGGCCAAGCCCAAAAAAAAAAAAGCCCTTTCGCGCCTTTCACGGTCAAGTAACAAAAAGCTCTTTCACTCCAGCCTTGGATTGCCAGGCAAAGTATAAAAAGCTGCAGTCGAGTTCTGAAAAACCCCCCCAACCCAATTTAAACAAAGGAAAGAGGAAACTCGACCTTGGAGTCTATCACTCAGTAGAGGGCCCCATTGTCAATGCCATTTCGGGAGGAAAGGGTGAAGAGGAGGTAAAGAGAGATTTACGAGTGTAAATTGACCATTTCAAAATTGCTTTCCCTTAATATGGGTAAAAGCCTGCATGGTGGTCCCCAAGGCAGGCAATTTTGGCTGCATTTAAGGGACATGTTCCCAGGGGCTCGGACGATGACGCAGGTAGGCTGTGTTTTTAAATCTACGCCTGCTATTTCCCATAGAAGATCTGCCCGTGCAGAAAGCAGGTGCAAAGGTCCACGGGTACAAAAGGGGAAGTACACAGGTCATTTCTCTTCGAAACTCGCCAAGTCCGCAGGATTTGTTCAAAGTGGACAGTCTGAGCATGTCCCCTTAATACATCCTTTTCTCCTTGTCTCTCTCTCTTTTAAAGAACTGTTTCTGATGAACGTTTGTGACGAGGCAAACCAATCCTTCCAGATATGATGTCCATCCCCATAGCCTGGCTCCCTGGCTTTTCTACATGCAGCACTGGTGTTCAGCTTTCTGCGCCATTGCTCTGCAGATTGCCAGATCGCGACAAAAGATTTCGGAGCACAGGGACACAGGGCAAGCTGTCAGTTTCTTGCCTCCCTATGTAGCAAAATTGCCATAGTATGAGGGCACCTCCAACTGGCACCCCCCCCCCAACTCCTCCCCCCCCCCTACACATCAGACTGCTGTAGATTCCTCCACAGAAACTGCACACTAGCAGAACCCCTCACCTCTGTCACGCGTGCAACACCCAAGCAAAACCCTCACGAGATACAGAATAAGTGACCATAAATTAGGAATAGAAATATGCAGACTAAAACTGAAATGCCAAGAACTCAAACTCTGCATGCAATTGAGCACTGGGGTAATACAGACAGCCCTAGGTGTGACTGTTGGCTTCAGGGATAGGGGAGGTATGGGAGAGAGAGAATAGTTTGTATTTTTTTTAAATCAAGCCAATATATACATTTATTTTTCAACACCGCAAGCAGTAAATTTAAGTGTCACAGTGATACTAAGGAGGAGGAACCACAGAGGACCATATTTCTAAATTTCTCACAAACCCTTGACTTTGTTGGTTTCATTTGCCTTTATTTCAGCCAAGAGCTCTGTGTTTTTTCTTCGCAATCGCTCGTCCCTGTTTCACGGTCAGAAAATCTGGCTGTATCAAGAATTACTCAAGAGCATAGGAAAGAAATGTCCTATTTTGAGACCTGAAGGATTGTCATGGGGGGCTAGGTTTATGCTGAGATATCCCTGTAAATGTTGGGTGAAACATTTGAATTCAAATTCTGTGTTCTTTGAACCTTCACAAATACGAATGTTCCTTGATTCCCATGCCTAAGGAACTCTTATTTTTCAGGTTTGGGTATTTAGAATAATTGGTGGGGTAATCTCTTGAGATTTGCTTCTTTCCTTTTTCCTGAAATTAATCGCTCATTTCACACTTCCTCCCCATTGTTTCCTTTATGTATAAGTGGTTTCACCTTAATTGTATCTTTTACATGTAAGGATTTTCCATTTGTTTATCTCCTTGTTTCTGTACAAGAGGATTCTTGTGTTTACTATAAAATTAATTTAAAATAAAATTTAAAAATCACTTACAAACCATGCAAAAAAGCAAAAGACACTTGTAACTCATATGATATTAGGCCTTCTGTAATGCATCTTGGGCATGGGTATGACCTTCAGAGAGCTACAAAAAAACAGAATTACAATGCAATAAACTTTTTGTATCAAATCAACAATAACTGCCAGCACTCATACAGCAAAAACTCTACCTATGAAAGTTAACACTGCAAATATTACACCAGACCTAAAACACCAATAAACTCCCTATTAGGAAAACAGAACAAGCCAAGCTGCCCTAGATCTCTACATATAAACTGCACACTACTGGAATACCTTACTTAGTCACACATGCAAACCACAGATAGCCCCTCAAATACAGAATAAAGAGATCAGACAGTATAAATTAAAACGTACAGACAAAAACTGAACTGGAAACCGCAACAAGCCAACTTCTGTATGCACTGCAATAATGTAAAAACAGAAGCATTTCCATTTCTCATAAAACAAAATTAGTAAAACCATGTCTAAAAAGAATAATTCAAAACTAATGAATAGAATAGCATTCAATAATTAAAAACTCACAAACATTTTCTAGACATCAATAAAATATTTCAAATAACAATCAAATAACACCCAGTAATTAGAACTAATAAGGATTTTAAAAACTCACCAGTTATCCATATCTACCTTTGATTTCCAGAAACCCTAAAATTGTCATGGGTTAACAGGCAGAGAGGAAGTGGGGTCAGTCTCCCACACACATGCTTGCTCTCTCTCCCACATGAATACACATAAGCATGCTTTCTCTCACTCTCTCTCTCTCTGCCCCACACACATATACACGCCTGCTCTCTCTGACTCCCACACACATGCTTGCTCTCTCTCCCTCATGAATACATATAAGCATGCTTTCTCTCACTCTCTCTCTCCCACACACATGCTCTCTCTCTCGCCCCCACACACATACACGCCTGCTCTCTCTGAGTCCCACCCACATGCTTGCTCTCTCTCCCTCATGAATACATATAAGCATGCTTTCTCTCATTCTCTCTCTCCCACACACATGCTCTCTCTCTCCCCACACACATACACGCCTGCTCTCTCTGACTCCCACACACATGCCTGCTCTCTCTCCCTCGTGAATACACATAAGCATGCTTTCTCTCACTTTCTCTCTCCCACACAATGCTCTCTCTCTCTCCCACACACACATACACACATGCTCTCTCTGAATCCCACATACATGTTCTCACACAGTCTTGCTCCCTTTCTTACCATTCCCCAGCACTCTTGGTCCCCTCTCTTCTCCAAGACACTCCACTACCCAGGAGTCTTAATCCCCAGCCCCCTCTCCCCACCCAGACCTCCCACTCTCCAGCAGTCTTGCTTTTCAGATGCCTCTCCCATTCCAGAAACCCCACTCCCCAGCAGTCTTGCTCAACAGGCCCTCCCCTCCCAGACCTCCACTTCCCAGCAGTCTGGCTCCTCAGCCTCCTCAGCCTCCTTTCCCCTCCCATCCCCCTACTCCCCAGAAATCTTGTTCCCCTCCAATACCTCACCCATAATCCCCTCACTCATTGCAGCTGTATGATTTTCTGAATGCTGCTCACCGCTGCAGGGAGCTAACGCGATCCCCTCATTCACCCTCCCTGCTCCAGAACAATGGAAGGGTCGCAGCACGGGCTGCTTCCTCCCTCCTGACTGCCAGTGCCTGAATAACATCATCAGGTGGAGGAAGCAGACCGTGCAGTAAGGCCGCGATCCTTCCATTTTTCTGGAGCAGGGATGTTGAATGAGAGGATCGCGGTAACACCCTGCGGGGGCAAGCAGCATTCAGGAAATCCTGCGTTGTCCTTGGTCCCTCTGCCACCGATGAGGTTTCTTCCGTTTTTGGCTGCACCCCCATTCCATTGCCCATGAGTCGAAAAGCAGCGCGGCTCCGCCAGAATCATCAACGTGGCCGACGGCCCGTGCTGCTTATCCACTTACTGAAGTCCCTCATGGCGGTGGCGCTATGGCACCTTTTGGTAGTGGCACCTATGGCTGTGGCCATATTGGTCAGAGGCACGCTACGGCCCCGTCTCTCACACACACGCAGGTTCTCACACACAGGCACTCCCTTTCGTACACACATGCAGGCTCTCTCTCATACGTTCACGCAGGTGCTCTCTCATACATACACGCAGGTGCTCTCTCATACACGGGCAACCTGTCTCCTATACAAATGCAGGCTCTCCTACGCACACACAAGCTCTTACTCTCTTACACACACACAGGCTCTCACTCACATACACATGCAGGATTTCATGCACAGGCAGCCTCTCAGCCCCCCTCTCCTCCTTTCTTCTGGGCTTTTAGCAGTGATCTTATTTTACTACCATGGGTGGGGGGGGGGGGGGAAGATTTCACTAGCATGCCATTCTTCTTTTTGCCGATGGGGCGAGAACCTCTAGCTGTACATCCTCAAAAGGTGCTGCCGCACCTGTGCAGAACTCTCTGCTGCCGATATGTCCGCAAACCGCGCCGTCGTCGTCCTGCCAGTCAGGGTGGGAACCTCGCTGGAACTTTCTCAAACTGCACCGCTGTCTTCCTGCCAGTGGGGTGGGAACTTTGCCAGCACTTTCTCAAACCGCGCTGCTCTCTTCCTGCCGGTAGGGATGAGAGCCCCACCAGTATTTCCTCCTGCTCCGTCTTGTGCCACTGAGTGGATTGTTAGTTTCTTTTTGACAGGGAAATGAGGCGATTGCCGGAGGGCTGTTTTGTGGGGCACTTTTTGCCGCCCCATAATTTGCCGCCTGAAGTGACTGCCTCACCCTGCCTAATGGTAGAACCGCCCCTGGACAGAGGTCTGTAAAATAATGAGTGGAATGGAGCGAGTAAACGTTAATTAGTTGTTTACTCTTTCAAAGAGTACAAAGACCAGGGGAACACACAATGAAGTTATTGGATAATACATTTCAAACTAATAAGAGAAATATTTATTTACTCAATACATAATTAAGCTCTGGAATTTGATGCCAGAGGATGTGGTGAAAGCTATTAGTATAGCTGTGTTTAAATAAAGTTTGGACATGTTCCTGGAGGAAAAGTCCATTAAGGCAGAGTTGCAGAAATCCCCTGCTTATTCTTGGGATAGGCAGCTTGGTATTTATCTACCCCTTGGGATCCTGCCAGGTACTTGTGACCTGGCTTGGCCACTGTTGGAAACAGGATACTGGGCTTGATGGACTCTTGGTCTGACCCAGTATGGCAAGCCTTATATTCTTATGTTCTGAATCTCCCACCATGTGTTATAGTCCTCTAACTCTGTCTTATTCCTCCATTTCTCCTTTCTCACCTCTTAACCTTCTTTATTGCCTCTCTCAGTCTTCTGTTGCCTGTCTCTAACCCAGTCCTCCCAATGCCACCACCACTCTATGCCCCTATCCTAGTGCTCCCTCTCTCTCCTCTTTCTCCCAAGGCCCATTTCTGCCCCTTCCTTTCAGTATCCTCTCACCTCCCTCCCTGCCAGGTCCCCTGTGTTTGTCTTCTCTCCACTCCTCCCAATGTCAGTGCCCCCATCTTTCCCTCTTCTCTCCTAGCATTTCTTCTTTCTCTGCTCCCAGTTGCCCCTATTATTCCCTTCTTCTTCCAGCGATATCCTTCCCCCATCTTGCCCCACTCCTCTTTTTCCCAGTGATCTGATCTCTCCACCCACTCCCTGCCCCCGCAAAAAAAGTTCAGCTTCCCACTGCCCCGTCTTTCCCCTCCCCCTACAATCTCTGCTTTCTTACCTTCTCTAAACCCCTGCCAGGGCTCTGATTCTCCCCTCCAGTCCTCTTTCACCCCCAAGCATTCATCTCTTTGCTCTGCAGTCACCTCATGAAGAAGAGCAGGTAAAGAGGAAGCCCTTCACCAGCCCCCAGGCTCTCTCCCTCCCTGCACCATCATTACCTCCTCCTGGGTCTGGGCCTGCAGCCGCGTCAGGGTCTTTGTGGCTGGTGAGGGAGGGGGGAGACGCTTGATCCCCCAAGCAGCACCCATCACTGGCACTGACTCGCCCCCACACCAGCTGTCAAAGTGAGATGAGGCTGTCAGATGTGAGCATTTTAAAAGAGGCAGGGCCAGATGGTTTCTTATCAGACCAGTGCCACCAGTTGGTGCTCAAGTGAAAACCGGTGTAAGTACTGTTTGCAGGCCCTTATTACCTTGCTGGCTATTAGGAGGGTACGCCTGCCACCTCAAACCAGCTCTTCACTTCTGGGGGGCAGGAGGGGAGAGAGTCGCTCAGCCATTACTGTAGCGGAGCGGGACTTTGTCATGGCTGCCCAGTTCGAGTGAGTTCCAGGCCTTCTGCTTTTTATTGTCTATGAATTATTTACCCAACTTGCATTTCACAGGTGGAACGAGTTCCGTCCTCAGCTTCCGAAAGGACCTATGAAGCTGTAATACAACGTTCATCCGGGGAGCTCCCTGGGCACTCCCTCGGCGTCTCCTTGCTTTGAGGAAAGGGGTGGCTGACCTCTGTCTCCTTAACGAGGAAACCCCTGCATCACCCTCTCGGGAGCTGACTCATCCCGGTTCTCCTACTTGGCGAGTCGACACAGAAGTTCTTCATTTACCTCCCCAGAAGTGCCATGTGGTGCCGCCCTCCCTGGCTCTCTCCCTCTCTCTCTCTCTCTCTCTCTCACTTGCTTCTCTCGTGATTCCCCAGCCTGGGACTCTGCTAGCCGGCAAACCTGTTGTCTATGGCAGGTCTCTGCCTTCACTCCTAGTCCCCAACCAGGCACCATTTTGAACTGAATGCAGCCAGAATGGATGGTGGAGATCTTTGCTTGCTCTGATCTGGTATTTTTCTTTTAAATCCCCACTATTCTTGGCTGTGGCATTCCAAAGTAAACACAAAACAAGGAGTCACCTGAGGCCACAGCCTCTCCATCCGAGCTTGCAAATATTGTTAATGTGCAACTTCATGCCAATCTTTTGGAACAGTGTATGTATGTGGGTGTGTGTTTATATACCCAGAATAGACCCACAAATCCGGGTCCGGTCCTCATCTTCCTGCTTTCAGCCAGACAAGCTCCCACAGCCACTGGAAAGTAAACTTTCACTCAAAAACGGGGGGGTCCCAGGTTGGCAGTGAATGGGGTTTTAGTGCTGATCTCTTGCTGCAGCTGCTCCCTGGCTCACAGGGCAGACCCCGGTAATGTGGCGATGAGCTGAGCTGATCAATGGCCGCTTGCGGCTCCTTCATATCTTCAGCTGGGGCCGCGTTGCCAAGCCCACACAATGATCCTCATGTCAGGGAACTGTGTGCTGGATTTCTGCTCACGGTTTTAACCCACAGATTAACATTTTTTCCAGACTCCTGATTGAGTAAGTTAATGCTATGCAAATGCATCAAGAGTCTTGAAAAAGCACGTTGACTGAAAAACGTGTGTTCAGCACAGGCCGAACGTGCATTTTAAGTTGGGGGAGGGGGAGGGGAACGTCCCTTGAAACATATATCACGGGAAAGAGTACTCATCTAACAAATGGGCCAATACAGTAAAGCGCGGCCGCGATTACCCTGTTTCTAACCCACTTTGGACGCACAATTTGGCGAACCCGCAATTCAGTGTCTGGTTTTACACGTCCTTACCGTTTGCCAAAATGGACGCGTATCTGTCTCCGCCCGCTGCATGTATATGATATGTTAATGATTGATTTAGCTATTCCCTCCTATACAGTAACGTGCGCCCAGATTATCGCCTTTTTAACAGCTTATTTGCCGCGTCTTTAACCTGCATATTACCGCCTACCCTGACCCTGGCATTAGTGTGGTGTTCAGTCAGCTTCCCGCTGCCTTGAGCATCTGGCTGGATGTCCAAGCCGTGACCTCAGATGTCCGGCCGGACGTTCATGGACCTTCCCGCTGCCAACCGCCGTCTTGCCCTCGGAATCCCCTAGGCGCGTGCACGCGCGCATAAGCCAGTCTTAAGCACATCATGGCAGGAACCTCAGGGGCGTCCCCTCCGGATGACGTCATTCACTAGAGATGTCACGGTAGTGGTCCATAGAGCGGGGTACACCAATGAGGGTTCCTCACTAGAGATGTCACGGTAGTGGTCCGCAGCGTGGGGTACACCGATGAGGGTTCCTCACTAGAGATGTCACAGTAGTGGTCCGCAGCGTGGGGTACACCAATGAGGGTTCCTCACTAAAGATGTCACGGTAGTGGTCCGCAGTGCGGGGGTACACCGATGAGGGTTCCTCACTAGAGATCAGTGGTCACGTGGTCCGCAGAGTGGGGTACACCGATGAGGGTTCCTCACTAGAGATGTCACGGTAGTGGTCCGCAGCGTGGGGTACACCGATGAGGGTTCCTCACTAGAGATGTCACAGTGGTGGTCCGCAGTGCAGGGTACACCGATGAGGGTTCCTCACTAGAGATGTCACAGTGGTGGTCCGCAGTGTCGGGGTACACCGATAAGGTTCCTCACTAGAGATGTCACAGTGGTGGTCCGTAGAGTGGAGGTACTCACAGTAGCGAAGGTTCCAGGAGAATCCCCGGGGAACGGGGCAAGCAGTAGTCCAAGGCGATAGGCCCTCCGAGGAGCGGATAGCCAGAGACGAGGAAGGGCCCCCGAGGAGCGGGTACCCAGAGCGTCTTACGCCAAAGGAGCAGGAACTGGAACGGGAAGTCCGTAGTGAGCGAAGCGGATTCAGCAATGAGGGAACTCGTTGCCAAGTCGTCGGTAGGCAGGGCCAGATGACTTAAATTTCCTGGGAGAATGACGTCATCCGGAGGGGACGCCCCTGAGGTTCCTGCCATGATGTGCTTAAGACTGGCTTATGCGCGCGTGCACGCGCCTAGGGGATTCTGAGGGCAAGACGGCGGTTGGCAGCGTCCGCGGCGTCCAGGGAGGCCCGGCAACGGTAGGCAGGCCGGCGATAGCTAGCGTAGGCCGCAAGTCTTCCCCACGGAGTCAAAGCTGCAAAGAAGGAGGTGAGCAGGCGATAATTTCTGAGCAGCCCAAAAAAAGTGCATAGAAAAGCAGAAAATACTGCTGTTCTGTACATCCTCTGACTTAATATCATGGCAATAGGAAAATGGATGCTCGTAAAATTGAGCGGCAGTCTTCCTGACCTGCTGACAGCCACCTGACAGCCACCTCTCCCAGGCACCCTCTCCCAAGGAGGCACTAGGGGCGCACATTTGTCCCTAGTGCCTCTTTGGCAGCGCGACCCCCTCATTTAAATTTTCAGTCTCAGGCCCAGGAGAGGTGCTGGTGGGTGCATGTTAGGAAAGCGGGCGCTCAACACTGAGCACCCACTTTCTGCACTGATCTTTCGCATTGGCCCCACAGGACCCGCTGGCAGGATTTGCTGTCATAACATAAAGAGCCTCAGGTTATTCTGAGTGAGCAGCACTTTTGTGCCCTTCCTAGGGGAGGAACTGAGGTTTACAGCCCACAAGCAGAGTCTAAAATAATTTTCAATTGGCCATAAAAGATCTCCAGCAGCCTGCGCTTTCAGGCTTGAAAGCAATTGCAAGTTGCCATTAAAAGCCCTCTTGTTGAATCAGATGCATTTCATTCCTCAGGAAGCTCTGTCCTTCGGGGGCAGAGATGTTCCTAAGATTTCCTTGTAAATATTTATTTAGATATCAAGGAAATAGGTGCAAATATTATGAACCTGCACAGCTAATAAATTTTCTTGATTTTAAATGGCTCTAGAGAGACATTAAAGGTCAAATCCTGGTTCTTAGTATAACTTGGAGGAGTTTGGGGTTTTGGACTTCACTAAGACCAGTACTGTGGAAAAGACATTCAGGTTCTTTGTATTTGTTTTTTTTCAAATCTATTTATGTTTCTTTTTCATTTTGCCTCTGCCTCAGAACTATCCTTTTTGGATCTCTCTTCCTTGTGGTGGACTGCTTTGAAATGTGCATAGACTCTTTTTATTGTCTATTTCTTATACATTTAAACCTTTCTTTGTCTTCCCCTCCCCCTGTCTTTAATGCACATTTGATATTCCTGTTCAAGTTATCATTTGATGATGCATTATTTCAAAATTGCCCAAAATTAAAAACAAAAAAAGACGTGTGTTTTGTTCCTAGGGTGGGATTGCCACCTCACCCAAGTCAGCAGGAAGCAGGCTGATCCATTCCTGGGTTTGCCCCCATTGCATGCAGGGAGTTGTAGTGTTGCTGACCCTCCAAAAAGCAGGGGCTACATCGCCATGCATGCCTCTTCAGGCTGACCTGCGTTAAGTGCTCACCCTGTGCTGAGACGTGTTTAAAACCTTTTCTCCCCATAACCTCTTCTTATACTGCTGCGAATGGTAGGAATTTAAGACCATGTGGAGGCCTCCTAGGAGTTTGAGTCACCTGCTCCTGCTCAGGTAGTTCAATTTAAACAAAACAAACCCCTGAGGCTCAGAGAACAGAAAAAGATGTCTTTTTTTCTGCAGGACTTGCTTGGTAAGCAAAACATGGGCTCAGCTTCAGATATTTTGTTATCTATTGTCAGGGCATTGTGAGTGGAAAAAACCCCCCATTAAAACTGAACTTTGTGTTTTGGACAGTTGGAGTGGGGAAATCATGCTCTTTGTCTAGTCAAATTGTAGCGTCTGTTAAGCTGGAGTGCTTGTATTAGTTTGCTCTTTTTTTTTAGAAGCAGTCCACAGTATAAGAGGCTGAAAGCTAGGGTGCTCAGGAAAGCAATTTTGCTCTTAGTATTGCAGCAGCTATTTTGAATTGAATTAAACATCTTGTAACCAGAAACTGATTGATTGTGACTCAAATAATTCTGCTGTCTTTTGCTTACCTAGAGGAACTCTGCAAGGATAAATGTCTAAATCTGCTGCACAATGTAGTGCAAGCTGTAAAAGTAAAAGACTGCTGTTAGGCCTCTGTTTAGCTTAATAGTTTTAAAGATTTGTATGTTTTGTCTTTAGGTAAATTACCTCCCTGAGGCAGGCACTGTATGTATAATAGTCACTAAAGGAGTCTAAAAGTAACCCAATAGATAAAAAGAAGAAGGGCAGAGCCTGGACTAGGAGCAGAGGACAGACCCTTCCTGGCTGATATTGAGAATCTGTATGATAGAAGGTATTTGGGGGGGGGGGGGAGGGGAAGTGGGGGGTTACACTTTGCCACTTAACCCCATTTGGGACACAATATTGCGACCCCCCCCCCCCAAGCCAGAAAATTAAACAAACAAAATATAATCTGCTTGGGAGCGCCGAAAAGCGTAATATAAAACTCTAAATAAATAAATAAATAAATACAAGTTTACAGTAAAAGTCCAGCGAGGGGCAGAGCTGAATTGGGCCTCAGCCTAGAAAGGAATCTTGTACATTCTGGGGAGGGGTGGCTGATTGGGGGGTTTGATGGATTTCCTGCCTACCCTCGAATACAAAACTAGGTCTGACTGAACAGGAAATGGTTACTAGAAGGGAGCCAGGTTCAGGTAATATTTCATTGAACTGTAGGTTTTAGAACACTTTCCATCAGGCTGCCCAAAGTGGTTTAAAACATAGAAATATTTACTATTAGGCCACTAAATGTCTGGCGATTATGACTCTTGAGCAAATAGAGAGGGAAGGGTCCGTCCTTTACTGATCCTTAGCAGAGCCCCCATGCAGGCGTCACCTGAGTCACAAGTGAGCAGCTGATGAGGAGACTTTAATGAAAAAAAATTAAATTAGGAAAAGTAAAGGTACGAATAAAAACCTTTAATTCTGGACAAAGAGGCAGAGGCGTACCTAAAGTATTTAGAACCCGGGGAGGATACTTCTTTGGCACCTCACCAATATATAATTGTAAAATTTCCTAAACATTGATAAAACATTTCAAAACAGCAGATACATCAAATAACACCCAATAATTAAAAAGTTAAGGATTTTAAAAATCTTCCTCTCTCCATATCGGTCATCCTAACATTGTTGTGGACTCTGGGCACGCATGTGTGCGTGCGTACATACACACACACACAAAATATATGCTCCCTCTCTGTCATACATACACATACATGCTTGGTGAGAGACAGAGGGAGCACACATACACATACACACACTTTCTCTGTGCCTCTCTCACATACACACTTCCTGTGTCTCTCTCGCACACTAACACACACACACACATGCAGACAAAAACCGAACTGGAAACCACAAACCAGATTCTGTATGCAGGGCAACAATGGAAAAGCAGAAAATCACTATTCCTCAAAACAATACAATCAAGAAATATAAATCAATCAGAATAGTAAAACCATACTAAAAATATACATTGCAAAATAGCTGATGAATAGAATAATATTCAATAATTAGAAGTTCCTATACAAATTTAAAAACATTTCTTAAACATCAATAAAATATTTCAAAACAGCAGACATCAAACAACACCCAGTGATTAAAACTAAAAAGGATTTTAAAAATCTCCCACTCCCCCTGTCACCCTGAGATTGTCGTGAACTGGGGGTACACAAACACAAATAACATATGCTCCCTCTGTCTCTCAAACACATACATGCTTGGAGAGAGACAGAGGAGCTTGAGTGTGTGTGTGTGAAAGAGACAGACACACACGCTTCCTCTGTATCTCTCACACACGATTCCTGTCTCATCCACGCACATATGCTTCCTCTCTCTCGCCCTCACCCCCCGCACACAGGCACCCTCTCACACATTGGCACCCAAAGGCAACCTCTCATATATATACACAGGCACACCCACTCACTCACTGTTCTATATATGCACCGTCTCATACACACACACACACACCCCTTTCATACACTGGCACTTTCTCTAACAGGGCCAGGGCTGCACAGCAGGGCCTCTTATTCTGCCGCCGGCTCCGGGAAACGTCGGCAGCACCACTGGGCCTCTTCATTTTTTCCTCCGGCCTCTTCCACAGGACCTTGCTTTTGCTGGCGGGGAGTGAAAACCCCGCCAGCAGGTCACTGCTCCGTGCCACCGCAGAACCTCCCCCTGTTGTCACCAGGGGTGGACCACCCCCCCCCCCCCCCCCCCCCCCTTAGTAGGCCTCTGCAAAGAGGTCGATTGTACTAAAGTGGGAAAAACTGCACAAAGGCCACCACATGCGCTAAAAGGGCAAACACTGTGCCTTATTCCATTTAACATGCACTGTTTGGTCTTTTTAAAGTGCAGAATTTAACTATTTGCTTTGCAAATATTTATTTTTCAAGCGTAGTTCTAAGTGTGCAAAATTTCATTAAAATTTCAGTTAATAAGTGACAGTGATACAAAATTATGCAAAGCATCCTCATTAGCTATGAATGCACAGTAAAATGATATGCAAAGAATAGCTTTGCAAACTGTTTTGCTAACAATTACTTTGCAACCTCAAGGGGACACAATTAAAGATTTTGTGAAAACATTCCTAGCAAAACTACGCATCCTGTCTTGCTACTGGGCTTATGTGCAAGGTAGGCTTGTTTGTGCACGCACTATCTTGCTACCACTAAATAGTGTGCACAGTTTTGTGCTCTTCAGTACATCAACCTCAAAGTGTCAAAATAAAACAAAATGCATTGGGGGAAAAAGACAGAAATTAGACCAAAAGCTGATGTAATACAGGCAAGTGGGTATCTTGAGGAGTCTAGTTAGGTCTCCCTGAAGCCAGCATGACATGGCAGCAGAATATGATTGTTTTTCGCACTGTACAGTGGCAGCTACACAAAAATGCATTTTCCCAATTTATCTGGCACTTTCAAGAGGAATGGGGTCCCTACTCCTAGATCAGGGGTTCCTTAACATGCAAACAGCTCTGGACCACATGTATGAGACAGAATATTCATGATGGACATCCCAAAGACCAGGCCCCTCACAGAGATCCCTTGCCCTCATAGTCTGTACAGTGATGTCCCAGAACTGTGCATTATGCATGATAAAATCAAGTTTTGGCTACCCCTAGCTCCTTCTAGTCTCTTTCCTGGAACTGTTTTCTTTTTTAACTCACACTAAAGCATTCTGGGATTTGTAGTTCTCTTTGCCTCCATGGAGAAATAGAAGACCAACTTCCTCTTGTGAACCAGAGGTCGTTCCATAGCTCAGATGTTCTGCACTGCATGTGACATGAAACTGATTTCCAGAACACACAAAAATCCTGCTTTTATTTTCATTTTGGAAGAAGAAGAGGTTTTTTTTTTTTAATTTAGTAGGTAGAGGAATGCTGGAATGAATGTTCCCTTTCATCCGAAGTTCTTTCCTTTCTGCTAGCGGTTTCCTTGGTATTGAGTAAGGTTCTAAAGCTTGGAAAACTGCACCAGGCTCCGGTTGATTTCAGAGAGACTTCTGCATCCTAAAATCATACATAAAAAAAAACACCAATCCCTTAGCATTATCTAAGCAGCATTGTCACATGCTTAGCATAGGAACAGGAGACTGCATTATCAAAGTATAACTGAACAATTTATAGAGTGCAAAGTATGGCAGGACATCCACAGAGGACTAGCAGATTACAGTGTGCAAGGTTCGAAGCATTTCTTGTCGGGCTTATTTTGGCTTGGCAAAATAGAATCCGGCTCAGTTAGAATCAAGGCTTGGGGTCTGGCACCATGAGCTTTCATGCACAACATTTTGTGGCGTTCCCCCCACCCCCCAACTTACTCTCTAGGTTTTGCAGTGACGGACCTCAGTCAGGGGCACGTACTAGGGCTCCTGAATTTGGCTATTATGTGTCGCTGTAGCACGATGACCATGACTCCCCCTCCCCACCAAGGGCTTTGGATGCTGCCTCCACAGTATCCCCAGCTTGGTGAACTAGTCCCTTAAATGCAGTACACTGCTTCTGGCATACTCTGCGACGTTAACATGACTTATTGTGTTGGTTATGCAGGAATTATTCTGAATGCACAGTGTTCTGTGTCCTGTTCTGGTTATAAAGTGGCTCTGTGTTATGCTGCCACCTTGTGGAAGCAGATAGAAACTGTCTTAGCGCTGTTATTAGGTGTCTGACATAACAATTTGTATCTTAGGTCCTCAATGAATGAATCTGAGGTGGGAAGCAGTGCATTATGGGCCCTGATCGGTTGGACCTGAGGTAGGATGCGGTGTATGGTGGGTGTGAAAGAAACTTCTGATTGTGCAGGTGCAGCTGTTCTCATCTAGGCCAGAAGCCCCTACTGAGTGCCCAAGAGCCCAGAGAAAGCATCGCCTTTTCACTCTTAAAGTCTGTATAATACTCACAGAAGGCTGGTCCCAACGGAACACTGCTTAAAAGACCGTTCCAGTGTTCTCCCTTTATATCCAGTAAGGCTCATCTTCTTGTTATTTTTAATAAATGTTGGAGTTAAGAAGTGGCCTGCCTTGCATATGAGCTGAATCAGAATTTAGTGTGGTGAGGACAGAGCTTATTTTGTTATTTCTGCAGCCTGCCCTCCATGCTTATGGGCTCTCGACTTCCGTAGAGTCCCAGCCCAGGATGCCTCAGGTGTAGGTGCTAGTCCCAGACTGTCCCTTGTGGATGCGCATTGGACTCTGTGAGGGAAACCTCGCTAATTGAATTTGCCTTGCCAGGGGAGATTTGGTAAGGAGTTCCAGACAGACACTGTAGGTCTTGATCTGCCTGCAATATGTATTGTGTCATAGATTTGTACTAGGTCTTATGAGATCTTCGAATGTGTTCAGCTGTGATGTGTATTTGGTTCCACAGGATGAGTCTCAAGTAGAGAGAGTAAAAGAAAGTGTTAGGTCTTAGCCCAGCAGAGAAGCTGCAAGATTTAGTGTGTCCTGGGTTTTAACTCAGAGGACATTCCTGAGAGGAGGATAATCCTCAGGATATAGCTGGTTCACTTTCAGTCAGACTTCCCTTTTGGAGCAAAGGAAGCCTTGTAGACTAACTAGTCTAAAAGAGGAGGCCCAGCATCCAAGGGAATATTTTATAGAAAGAGTCTTAGTCAAGAAACTTTAGAGGACATTCACCAGCAAAACTGGCAAGGAGAAAGCAGAAAATTGCAGAAAACAGATAGAAGAGTTAGCTTAAAATGGACAGAGAAAAAAAAAAAAAAAAAGATAGAGAGATAGAGACAGAAAACAAAAAGGACACCACAGCCGTGGATTCATGGTATAAAGCAGAAGAGAATGTAGATAAGCAGCCTTGACCTTGCAATAAATTCTTTGGAAGAACATCCAGTAAGAACGTGCTGCAAAATGAATTACGCACACACAAGACATTTTTCCCTAGATTTCTTTTCAGAAGTCTTGTCTGCACTCCACTGGTGTTAATAGACAAATATATCTCATCCTAAACAAAGAGTATCTCACCAGAGAGGGCCATTGACAATCTGAATTCATCGAGCAAGATCTGCAGTAGCTTCCGAACTCCTTCTTCACCCTGATATAAAGTGGGGACAAGTTTTACAGTTAGATCTGTTGTGATCATAGAAACATGGAAGGTATCAGTGAAAAAGGACCACTTGGTCCACCCAGTTTGCCGGTTTGTGCTGCCTAGTGTCTTGTTGAAGGTCTTCTCCCTCTGCCAGTAAGGTCCCTTTGGGATTGATTTTAAAAAGAGCGTGCGTGCGCCGGCATGCAAATGTTATAAACGCTGATGGCCACACGCACGCGGGGGGGGGGGGGGGGGGGGGGGGGGGGGGAGTTTTACAAAGCAATGCACAGTGACACAATCGGGACTGGGAGGGAACTTTCCTACACCTAACTCTATCCTTCCTCCCTCTTCTCCTCTCCTCCCTTCTCCCTAAACCTACCCTAACTATCCCTAATTTTTTTATTTTAATACTTATGGCGCCTCCAGAGCAGAAGGTAATTTGTGTGTGCTGGCCGGCTGGCTGCCGGTGCGCGCTTCCACGGGACAGCGGCTAATGGCGCTGTCCTGGCTTCCCCTTTTCCCTCGGCCAGCACTTCTGTGCATACTGGGGTTTATGTGCGTGGCCAGGCCCGTTGTAAAATGCGCACGGCATGCACAAGGCCCGGCCATGTCTGTAAACTCCAACATTTTTGTGCGTAGCCCTTTTAAAATCCAGGCTTTTGTGTCTATCCCATGCATGCTAGAAATCGGCCACTGTTTTTGCTCCACTGGAAATTGTTCAGGTTTCCACCACTCTTTCAATGAAAAGGCATTTTTCCACATTCTATTTTAGCTTCCCTCCCCCTTCAGCTTCATATGATAACCTCTTATTCTTGAGCTTTCCATTTTATGGAAAAATGCTACCTTCTGGCACTTTATTGAACCTTGCTAGATAAACATGAACTTCAGCACCTTCCACCATGAATCAACCTCATCCAAACACCAAGAAACCTGCCCTGCTAGACCTTAATATCTAGGAAACCAGATCCATCATGTAGAGCAAAATGAGCGACAGGGAACAGCAATAAAGAGGTTACAGTGAACACAAAAAAAAAGAGGTATTTTGAAGAATCACATAAATCAAGATGGCAGGTGAGCAACTAGCTCATGAAAGGTTGCAACAGTACATTGTTTACAATCTGAAGGTTTTACATCATACGTTCTTGTTGAACTAAAAGTCCTTCTTCTTTTCCCCCAATGGGTTTGTTAAGAAGCATAAAAATGTACAGCAAGCTGGTCAAATTTCCATGAAGATCCAAATTTATATATACATATTACAAATGAATACAAAAATGGAACCCTAATGATAAAGCATATAACAAAAAGCAAATTTTTATTGAATATCACAAATAATATTAAAAAATATAAAAAAAAAATACAACGTTCATATGCACATAAAAAACATAGTAGAGTTTACAAAACAGCACGATAGAAGAAGCTTTCAGACAATAAACAGTGAACTCAAATAAGAATATAAAACATTCTGATACAAGACAGATGAAACAAAGTTCATGGTCCAGAAATGATGATGATAATACTGCATGAAAAAGCACAACCATTTGATTTTCACAGGAATAATTCCTTATAGAGCTGTTATACAAAAACAAATCTACTCACTCCCCTTTCTTGTCAGAGCAGATCGGCAGTGAAAGGAGCGCAGACAATGTTGCAAATATTCAGTGAAGATTTATCAGAAACTTGTTAGAAAGTATCAGCCTTCGTTTTTTCAGCAGGTGAAAATAGCACACCTTTTGTTACTCTTGGAGCCTCTGTTGGGTCCTTGTTATAACAATAAACTTCTCCCTGAGGTAGCCGCTGATGCGGTGAAACAGTTTCAGCACAGGGCTTTACAATTTAAGGAACTGTTCTGACAAGAAAAGGGAGCGAGAAGCTTTGTTTTTGTATAACAGCTCTGTAATTAAGGAATTATTCCTGTGCCAATCAAATGGTTGTGCTTTTTCATGCAGTATTATTATCATTTTTTTGGACCATGGGCTTTGTTTCATCTGCCTTGTATCAGAATGTTTTATATTCCTATTTACATTTAAGAAAAATGTATGAATCACCTAACTCTAAAAGGCCTAATGTACAAGATAGCATTCATAAAATATAATTTCCACCAGATAATAAACAATCTTAAAAATAGCAAGCAAATCATAACATTTGCTCTCACTGTTTATGGGCTGAAAGCTTCTTCTATCGTGCTGTTCTGTAAACTCTGTTTTTTTATGTGCATATGAACTTTGTATTTTTTTTTAAATATTATTTGTGATATTCAATAAAAATGTGCTTTTTGTTATATGCTCTGTCATTAGAGATCCATTTTTGTATTTGTTTATTTTTCATACGGAACACTTAATTTTTTTTATTTTGTCCTGTATATATAGAGAGAGACATAAACTGAAAGGTATTTTGTCCTATATATATATATAGAGAGAGAGAGAGAGAGACATAAACTGTAAGGTAAAGTAATGCACAGTGCACTCAATGGGCTAGTTGTGCATAGCTAACCTGAAATTATGCAGTGGATCCTCTGATACCCCAATCAGTCGACATAGTCTGTCAATTTCGCTCCTATTATGCTTCTTAGTCAATTTCGCTCCTATTATATTTCTTTGTCATCTTTCCCACACGTTCCCTTAGATGCCATGTTTTGTTATGATATGTCTGGTTATGTTATGTTGTCTCAGATACCTGTCCTTAGCGCTCTTCTAAGACGCCTTGTTTGTTACGAAATATGACGATAAGTTGAGTTATACCATATGTTAAGTTATAGTTATGATATGTTACGATATGTTAAGATATACGATATGACAAGTTACAGTTACGATATGTTAATTTATAACGCTTTCCTTATTTAATTTGCCTTCACTGTTCTATGTAACGCTCCTTAGCGAATTTTTGCAGTTACATTGTAAACCGGTGTGATTTGTATTCTTACAGGAACATCGGTATAGAAAAATTAAAAATAAATAAATAAATAAATACATCATATGGGCTCATTAGAGTAAGCATTGCCTTCAGCAGCCATCAATGATGCATCCTACACTTTGCCAGATTTCTAGGTTCATTTGAAGGAAGACAGACAAAGAGTATTCTCTGCTGTGAGAGTTGTGGCCATGATGCTGCACTGGGGTGATTGTGTTTGATACTGGTGGGCATTTTTTTGTGCAATTTAAGGATGCAATAGTGACTTCCAGAGGGCTTGATTACAGGTAAATATTCTTGTGGATTGTAAAATACACTAGAAACCCATTAAGACCATTACAATTTCATTTAATTTTTTTTAAATTTAATTTAAAAAATGTATAATCCACCAACCCCACAGTTCATTCTAGGATTCAATGAATGCACATAAAATCATATCAAGAACAAATCTTACATAAATAAATAAACCAACACATAACTAAGAAACATCTATCCATACACAAAGCAGCTGGATAGGTAAAAACAATAGGACAGTGTTACTATGGAAAACACATTTTCATATAACTCAGTTGACTATTAAATGCACAGATATTTCTAAGTTGATTTTGTTGCTTTTAATTCCTAAACACTTCTCTACAATAAATACACTTGCCACAGGTACTTGTTTGTCTTGACTAGACTGTGAGCTTCAGGAGCATATATGCTTCTGTACAGCACTACATATATATAGGAGTGCTTTGAAAATAAGCAGTAGTAAGAGATGTATATTTCTTTGGTGAGGGAATGTGTGTTGAAGGAGTTTGAAATCTCCTGCCATTTCATCATGACCATCACCCTTGCAAATCTAAGCAAGTTGGGGGTGCAGCTTTGCAAATCTATATAGGACCCCTTCCATTCACAAGCCACACATTTTACTTTCAGAAATTAATGCCTGCCCAAAGGCAGAAGTTAATTTCGGCTGGCACAGGGAAAGTGTATAGAAAAGCAGAAAAAACTGCTTTTCTGTACACCGAAAATTTTAAAAAAATTTTAAATTAAAATTTTTTTTTTAAATCTGCCCACAGGTTGGAAGACGGACGCTCAATTTAGCCGGCGCCTGTTTACCAAACCTGTGGCTGTCAGCAGGTTCGAGAACCAATGCCGGTAAAATTGAGCGTCTGCTGACAGCCGCCACCTCCTTTTACCGCGGCCCTCATTTAAATACTCGATCGCATGCCCAGGAGAGTGGCCTGGGCACGCGTCGGGAGAGCGGGCTCTCACCTTGGAGCGCCGGCTCTCCCGCGGTTTTTACTGTGTCAGCCCGAAAGAGAGGAATCAAGCTATTACACATTTCATTTATAACATATCCTACAGACTTTTTTTTTCTCTCTTTATATTTTTTGCTCCTGGTCACCTGTACTTTGCATATTTGGTTTAGACCAGTAGTTTCCAAACCTATTCTGGAGGACCTCCAGCCAGTCAGGTTTTCAGGATATCGACAATGAATATGTTTGAGATAAATTTGATTACCAAGGAGACTCAGTATATACAAATTTTATCTCATGCATATTCATTATGGATATCCTGAAAACGAGACTGGCTGAGGGTCCCTTAGGACAGGTTTGGGAACCTCTGGTTTACACTAAATGTACTACTCAGAATTCTTGTCTGAACCTTTGTAGGAAATTTTACTGATTTTGTAAAGGTGCCAACATAAAATGGGAGAACTGTGCTGATGGCAAGGCAGTGGAACCTTGCCTCAGGTTTCTGTAGAGTGACCGTACTGTACAGCTGGTCTGTAATGCAATGCACTCCGGCCTTTGCCAGAAACAGGAAGCCCAGTCCCCAGAAATGACCCACCTGAAAACAAGGTCCTGTATGTGGGCGCACCTTCTCTTCTAGAAACATCTTCAAATTAGGAAAAAAAAACCCCAGAATTTATTTCTTGTGAGCAGATAACAGAGATGTCCTCTCCTTACCTGATAGGTGAGGCCCCAAAGGACCGGCCGACCAACGAAGATGCATTTTGCTCCCAATGCTAGCGCTTTTAATACATCGCTTCCTGTTCGGATACCTCCGTCTACGTACACCTCTACTCTCCCTTGTACTGCATCCACAATTTCAGGCAAGGCATCTATCTGCAGGGAAAGGGGCTTGGTTATATAGAGGTTCCAATCGGAAACCAATTGTGGCGGGTAACGTTCACTGAGGAACCGTGGCCCTTTCATCAAGCTCATTTCATTTGTAGAGTAAAGTGTATTTTAACATGGTGCCTTTTAGCTCTGGTGGTGTGTAAAGGTATCATTCTCAGAAGTACTGCATTTCTGACTGCGCTGGCTGGCTTTGACATCATTGCACCCCTTCCCAGTGGCATATGTCAAGAACGACGCCACGTGCCATCGCATGATGGAACTGCGACATGTCTTCTGAAAATGCCTTTTTATTTAGCAGCGGGAGTTAACGCAGAACTAACAGAAAGGGGTGTGAGGGTAGTCAGCCGGCATCACTAAGTCAGTCTTATACTCAGGGCTTAATTTGTGGGGGGAATGGAGTGGAACGCGGATCCGGCGCTTCTTTTCAGGCTTAAGAGGCAGAACAGGCAGCCTGCAGGGAAGCGAAGAGGAGGGGGTTGAGCCTGGAGTAGACAGAGCAGAGATCAGCCACTCTACTCCCTAATCCAACCCTTCTCCTCCTGTTGTTCCCCCATCCTCATCCCCTTCTCCTCCTGTATTACAAGGAACAGGAGGCTGGGGGGGGGGGGGGGGAGGGAAATGAGGACCACTGGGGACTGAGGATGGAAGATCAGGATTGCTAGGGTAGAGAGGAGGAGGAGATAAGAGAGAGAGGGGCAATTTTTTCTTCGCACCTTCTCCTTCTTACCCCAGTGATCCTCCAGCCCCAGTTCCTTCCCACCAGTGCTGAATCCCCAGCTGTCCTTCACCCACCAGTGTTCATTAAGCATACTAAGTGTGTGAAGAGTACATTTAAGTGTGTGTGTGTGGGAGAGAGTGTGTGTGTGTGTGTGTGTGTGAGAGAGAGAGTGTGTGTGTGTGTGTGTGTGTGTGAGAGAGAGAGTGTGTATGTGTGTGAGAGAGAGAGAGAGAGTATGTGTGTGTGAGAGAGAGAGAGAGTGTGTGTCTGTGTGTGTGTGTGAGAGAGAGTATGTGTGTGTGTTCTGGAGACATCCAGCCCCAGTCAAACCTGGTTCTAGTCATGCTCCACTTTACCTTCCCCTGCAGTTCCACTTCCTTTTTGTCTTCAGATTACGCCCTGCTTACACTCCTTTCTAATCAGTGCTTAGAATCTCTCCAAACTCCAAGAAATAGCTGGTGCTGGCCCTTATCTAGAACTTTTTGAAAACCAGATCGAGGATGAAACATATTCAGAGCTTGAGTCCACTGAGTTTTACACAGAATATAAAATAAAAGTGGGAGAAAACTGAAAGAAACACAGATCCATTGTTGAGAGCAACATGGGATGGGAAAAAAAATCAAATATAATTACATTTTTTTTGTGTTACATTGTCCCTTTTTATTTTTTTGGGGGGGGGGGGGGAAACAAACTGATTTTACATACGCAATTGAAGATGACAAAGTTGACTTCCATTTTTATGTATCATACAGCTATTTATGTAACACATAGTATTTTGAAATCCTAATTTGATTTTTGGGAAAAATCAAACTGCAGCATTAGGTCCATACTTCACCCTTGCCATGCAAAAGGAAAAGAATGACTTATGTTGAGGATTTCATTATTTGAATATAGGAAAATACAGAAAATATGTGACAGAACCTTAACCAGGGTGGAACCAGGCTGCTGGCACTAACCTTTTAAAAGGGCAGCTTTTAAATTAGAACAAGGGGGGAAAGCCGCCAGTCGCTCAGCAGCACATGGTTCGGAGGCAAGTATCTTCGAAGGATACTAATGAAACAGAAAGTTAGGGCATCCCAACAGAGAGGTTCCAATAAAAACAAAAGTAGTCCATGTGTCTATAAGTAAAGAACTACCTGAGCTAAAAGATTCTAAATTATCCCTGACAACTGATAACAGGTGGTTAACACCAATGAAAAACACACTTTGAAATGTCTGTATGCCAATGCCATAAGTCTAAGTAGTAAGATGGGAGAGACAGTGTATAGCAATGAATGACGAGATTGACATAATTGGTATTTCAGAGACCTGGTGGAAAGAGAATAACTAATGGGATCATGCTTTACAAAGGTACAAATTATACACAATGATAGGGTGGATCAACTTGGTGGGGAGTAGGGGGGATGGGGGTGGCACTGGGAGGGTATAGAGTTCAACAGGATATAGATCCTGCAAGAGACTAAATGCACACACAGTAGAATCTTTATGGGTAGAAATCCCATGTGTGTTGGGTAAGAGTATAGTGATAGGAGTATACTACCGTCCACCTGGACAAAATAATAAGAGGGATGATGAAATGCTATGAGAAATTAGGGAAGCTAACCAATTTGCAATGCAGTCATAATGGGAGATTTCAATTACCCCAATACTGATTGGGTAAATCTAACATCAGGACATTGCTAGAGAGGTAAAGTTCCTAGATGGAATAAATGATTACTTCATGGAGCAATTGGTTCAGAAACAAACAAGAGAGGGAGCTATTTTAGATCTAAATTCTTAGTGGAACAAGGATTTGGTGACCGAGTTTATACTGTGGTGGGACCACTTGGCAATAATGATCATAACATGATCCAATTTGAATTAATGAGTGGAAGGGGGCAATAAGTAAATCTACCACTCTAGCACTAAACTTTCAAAAGGGAGACTTTGATAAAATGAGGAAAATAGAAAAAAATGAAAGGTGCAACTACAAAGGCTGAGTGTACAACAGGTGTGGACATTGTTTTAAAATGCCATCTTAGAAGCGCAGTCCAGATGTATTCCATGCATTAAGAAAGGTGGAAGGAAGGCCAAATGCCTGCCAACTTGATTAAAAGGTGAGGTGAAAGAGGCTATTTTAGCCAAAAAAAAAATTATTTCAAAAACTGGAAGAAGGATCCATCTGAAGAAAATAGAAAAAGCATAAGGATTGTCAAGTTAAATGTAAAACATTGATAAGATAGACTAAGAGAGAATATGAAAAGAAAGTTGGCAGTAGAGGCAAAACCTCATAATAAAAATTTTTGTTATATTTTTTAAAGCAGGAAGCCTGTGAGGCAGTCGGTTGGGCCATTAGATGATTGAGGGGTTAAAGGGGCATTTAAAGAAGATAAGGCCATCGTGAACAGACTAAATTAATTCTTTACTTCAGTGCTTACTAATGAATATTTTGGGGAGATATCTAATCCAGAGATAGTTTTCAAGGGTGATTGATTCAGATCAAGTGAACCAAATCATGGTGAACCTGGAAGATGCACTAGACCAGATTGACAAATGAAAGTGTATCAAATCACCTGGATCAGATGGTATATACACCCCAGGATTCTGAAAGAATTAAAAAAAATGAAATTTCAGACCTATTACTAGTAATTCTAACCTATCATTAAAATCAGCCATTGTACCTGAAGGCTGGAAGGTAGCCAGTGTAACCCCAATATTTAAAAAGAGCTCCAGGGGTGATCTGGGAAACTGTAGATCAGTTAGTCTGACTTCAGTGCCAAGAAAAATTGTGAAAACTAGTCTACAAAACAAAGTCACAGAACATATAGATAGACATAGTTTAATGAGACACAGCCAGATTTGTTATAAAATATATCTGCTCACACACGCGCGCGCCAATTTTATAATCTGCGCATGCATGTGCAGGTGGGTTTCGTCTCCCACGCACAAGGGGGTATTTTATAAAAATACGCGAGGCAATGCAGGAAGGCCTTTCCCAATTCCCTATACCCCTACCTAACTTTCCTACCTTTTCCCCTCTCCCCTCCTCTCTGACCCCTAACCCCTACCTATCTACCTTATTTTTTATTTTTTAACTATCCTGCTCCTTTGGAGCAGAAGTAATTTACCGGCACGTGCTTCCCTGGGACAGGGCCTAATGGCCGCTGACCCGGTTGGCCCCTGCCCAGCCCCTCCCCGTCCAGACCACGACCATGGCCCTCCCCTTTTGGCTGGCCCGGCACTTCTGCCTGTAGTGGGAGATACGCGCGTGGCTGAGCCCTTTCGAAAATGCGCTCGGCGCGCTCAGGGCCCAGCCACGCACATATCCCCTGGTATTTGCAAGCGCACACTTTAAAAATTCGCCCATTAGGGAATAGCCACTGCTGTTACTGGCATTAGTAGCATGGGATCTGCTTAATGTTTGGGTAATTGCCAGGAACTTGTAACCCAGATTGGCCACTGTTGGGAACAGGATGTCGGGCTTTGGACCCTCGCTTTGACCCAGTATGGCATGTCCTTACGCATGTGTAACATTCCATTCCATTCCATTATGATGGCGTGATAGCTTGGGGCACTTCAATATGTAGGTGTCTAAGATTTGCAAAAGCGAGTTTGCACACTAAACTAGCTGCTAGCACGGATAACATGCTCTATTGGCTCATTTAGCATGCAGTTTAATTTTTCTTTTTCACAAACAGATATTTTGGCACGCAAACTTTTTTTTTGTGTGCGTTTTAATGCAATTTCAGTGCAAATGAGTGACCGTGATGCATAATTATGCAAAGCTGCTCATTAGCCATTAATGCGCCATTAAACTATGTATGAAAAAATGCTTCATAAATGCTATTTTGAAAAAAAATTTGCTACACCCAAGAGAAGTGTAGCTATGTGATAAAGTTAATAGAAAAAAACTACATGTCCCCATGTTGCTACTGAGCTTATTGACAGACAGTATAGTGCCTGATAGCAAAACAATGCACAAACTTCCGTGAATTTTGAAACGTTTTAGTACACTGGCTTGTAAACATGAAAATGTGTAGAAAACATTAAATACATAGGGTATATACACCACTAGAATTTAGAGACTGCAAGCTCACTGTCCCCAAAGCGTTAAACCTATATAGATCTTCTCTAGAAATCACATGATCTTTGGCAGTCTATTATCTTTGGCAGACTATTATCTTTGGCAGTCTATCATTAAAACCCAGCCTCTAGCCTATATTAGGCACCGCTCATGTTAATTATGTTATTACCCCCATATATCTTAATCCAAGTTAATTCGACCTGTTCATTGTAAGACATTTACTTGTCATTGTTGTTATTGTTTAAAATGTAAACCGAATTGATCAATAATTTTGTTATTGGAAAGTCGGTATAGAAAAATGCTAAATAAATAAATAAATAAACCTGACTTTTCCAAAGAAAACTGCATTTGTTTGTAAGTTGTGATACCCTTTATTGGAGTGCCGAAAGAACAATGTACATGAGCTGTGCAAATCACACAAGTCCTGTCTTCTGAACAATTGAGTTTTTGTTATGGACTCAGTAAATTCACTCAAGTGTGCCTGTTTTTAATTCCAACCTTGAGAAGTTCAAATTAAACATTAGAATTTAAACCTGAAGAGGTCAATATTCAAACCTGGTTGTTTAAGTAATTTAGTCAGATTTAACTTATCCAGCTAAGTTATGGGGTATAATCCGCGGCACAGCTAAGCCACTGAATATAAGTGCGTATGTGCAAACTTAGGGCAGGATTCGTCATTCCTCGCGGAATGATCCATATAAGTTTTATATAGGGCTGAACGCATTTTGAATGTGGTCCTCAAAGGTTCTGCTTTAGACCGTTTTTAATTGTTCTAGAAATTCCCGTCGCCAGCTTTGCCGTTTCTCTACCCGTACACCACAGAGGAACGTCCAGTTTCATGAGGTAATATTTCCTGCATCCTGTAAAGTTCCTGATGTGAGGGAGGGCCAGACAAATTTACACTTACTGTGGCAGGATCCCCATCTAGCTGCCTTCCGCCGTGATTGGATACGATAATGCCCCGGACGCCGTGCTCCACAGCCAGCTCTGCATCCTCCTTTGTCAAAATCCCCTTCACAATGATTGGAAGTCGAGTCAGGTTCTGCAGCCAATGAATGTCTCTCCAGCTGATGGATGGATCCAAGGTGTCGGCCGGGATACCATAGTTCTCGGGGCCCTTGTATCCCTTTGACAACAGGATAGAGAGATCAGTTCAAACCTCTAATGCGCTCCATTAGGTTTCTACACTTATTAGTGAGGAGTTAGACATTTTTTGAAAAAGTTCACTGAATTTGCACTGCACTGCCATGGTTAAGGCTGTGTAAGGAGTACTTTGGCAGTGGACAGGAGAAGGGGCTTATACTCTCTCTCTTTTTTTTTTTTTTTTCTCTATCTGCTTGTTTCTATTTACTTCTCCAAACCTCTTAGCACACTTTCATTTTCAATGAAATATGCTTGTTAGAAAGCCTGCACCCTGCTTATCTCACAATTCCTTTTCTTGCATGGCACTTTCCTCTTGCACATTTTAGGTTTCCAGCAAAACTGGATCCAGGCTGTACCAGGCTAGTGCGCTATGAGTCTCCATTCACAACTACACAAGGATTCCTCGCCCCCTGCTTCCCGTGTAACATTCTCCTTCTAACTCAGAGAAACCACAGCCGGAGGCCATATAGCAGGACACCTTCTCCAGAACCTTGCAATTCTGAGTCCTAAATCCAGCCAGTGGGTGTCACTGTTCCCCCAATGCCTGGAAAGCCCTCCCTCTCGGGTCCTGCAAATGCTGCCTTCATGCAGAGCTGTCCTTAAGAGGTGTAGGGGGGGTGCCAAAAGGGGTCAGGACTCAGGGCTTGGGGGATCCCATGCCTCAGTCATAGCCCCACTCGTGTCAGCTTGTGTCACATTCTGGGGCCTCACTGTGACTGATTTGGGGTCGGGCCCTGCAGCCTCCTGAGGTCAGCCCTACTCCGCATCATTCCCTTTCAACCCAGGCACCTGGAGCCTAGATCTGGGGATCTAAGCAAGGTCCTCTGCATGGCAGTGCACAGAACTACACCAAGCCAGCCCTCCTTGGACTTTAATGCTAATATATCCTCTCCTGCAGGTGGAAAATCAGTAACACTCGCGTGCCAGTGATCCGGCAATTTGAGAGCTATGGTTTTCTCAAAAGTGTGCCCTTGCCTTTCTTCCCTCTTGCAATTCAAAAGTCTGACATACTCCTCCGTTTGGTTTTTAAATGTTTGCCCTTCATTGCCTGCTCCCAATGACCCATTTAATCTTTTATTTTCAAGCTGGAAATCTAAGGATGCTGTGGAGCCAGAGTTCACAAGCCCCCAGGCGGGAGGGAGTCGTGCTCGTTGCTTACGGGCGAATTCCAGTACCAGGTTCAGAGCCCTGGTGCATGGCCCCTGGCCCATCGCTGAGGGGAGGGATATACGGGAAGAAAATCTGTAGGAAGCTGTGAATTAAAGTTCAGAACCTATCCCTGGTTCCAACAGAGCTGGAAGTACACAAGAGCAGGAGGACACTGTTGGATTACTATTATTTTTTTTTTTTAAGTAAAAGATTAATCATAGGAATGAAACTGAGATGTCTTACTAAATCATTTTAATTCCGTTTGGAAAGTTTCAGCTCAGAACCACTGTCTTGCAGTGTATGAATGGCTCAAGATACTGATAAATTAGCAGTGTTTGGATTAACTCCAGTCAGCTGGGATCTCAGCGAATGGTGAGCACTTTGCTCATGACCCTCGAACTCTATCCCATTTCCTTTCCCTTAATCCCGTCTTACCTGCTCCTGTGCTCATCAGTTTGCTTGGGCTTTCATTTCCCAACTTATAAAGGAACTGATCACTACTACCTGAATTATTGTTTATCCTCAAGTCTCTTGGATGCTCTTTGGCACCATCTAGTGTTTTTTATGAATAATTTGCAGAGCTACAGTAAAGAAACCTCGGATACAAAATGGCCTCATTAGGGCGCCCTCCTGCTTTCCTTCCGTGGAGGATGCTGCCGAACCTCGAAAGCGTCTCCGAAGTTCTTAACTCTGAGATGGGCAGGCAGTCGGAAGTTGTTGCGGATGTCGTTCCGTCTCTTTCCGGTGTACGGCACGTCGACAGTGAGGACCAGAGCTTGGAATCCTAGAGCTTCAACCCGGCGCACCAGCTGCTCTGAGAGCTTCCTGTTGCGGTAGATGTAGAGCTGGAACCAGCGCAAACCACTGGGAGCAGCGGCCGCGATCTCCTCTACTGAGCTGGTGGAGTAGGTGCTGGCAATGTAACATATGTTCATGGCTTGAGATGCTAGGGAAGGAGGGAAGAATAAAAACGGGCGGGATTATTACTTCATAGATCTGCAAATTTCTGTTCATCAATCAATACATAATGAGTAAAATTACATAAACATTAGCTTTCTTGACTATTGCCCATATAAATGATGCAGAACTTACACATGCATAGGGCTATCCATTTACCTGCTTTAAATGGTACAATGTTTAAGAGCATAATGTCTCATGCTAGTTTTAGTGTGCTCCTTTTTGACGGTAAATTCACTTTCTGTTTGAGGGTGCTATACTGCTATGAATCAGCTTAGGGAAATCTTAAGGCAGGGCGTTCCCTCAAATTTCACAGGTGCTGGATAGTGCTATTAGTAGATGCATAGTGCTCCTCTTTCTTGAGCAACCCTACTACTAATAGTACTTCTAATATTAAACATTTATAGAGAGCTACCAGATGTACGCAGCACTGTAAAGACAAGCACAGGCAATCCCTGCTCTTTGGAGATTACAATCTAGGTAAGACATAAAGATAAAAGACATAAGAAGAGGCCTTGGGTTAAAATCATTTGGGAGAACCACCTACAGATCGGTTTATAAGCTGAAAGGAAATACTTGCTGAATTGGATAAAGCTGCAAGGAGTTGGTCCTGTCTCTTTCTAAAAAGACTAGAGCACGTAAGAAAAACATGCAGGGAGGGTAGGGAGAATGAGGAACTAAGGCAAACGTCTGGTCTACAAGACCAGCTTCGAGTACTCTGCAAATTTCAGTAAGATACACACACACACACACCTCACTTTAAACAGAAATTTAGAGAAGGCATTAAAGCAGCAATCGTTTCTTAGCTTCAAACTGTTTGCAGGCTCCAGCTGAATCATCAGCGAGCCGGGAGATGTACGCAGTGATTGAGCTCCAATCTGCTTTACAGCTGCTCATTTCAAACGTTCGGATGCCAGGGCCACCGTAAGGAACGGGAAGCTTCGTGGAGTCATAGGAGGTAACGAGAGGAGGACGTGGTACTGACATAAGATGTCATTTCAAACGTTCGGATGCCAGGCCACCGTAAGGAACAGGAAGCTTCGTGGAGTCATAGGAGGTGACGAGAGGAGGACGTGATGCTGACATAAGATGTCATTTCAAACGTTGGGATGCCAGGGCCACCGTAAGGAACGGGAAGCTTCGTGGAGTCATAGGAGGTAACGAGAGGAGGACGTGGTGCTGACATAAGATGTCATTTCAAACGTTCGGATGCCAGGGCCACCGTAAGGAACAGGAAGCTTCGTGGAGCCATAGGAGATGACAAGAGGAGGACGTGGTGCTGACATAAGATGTCATTTCAAACGTTCGGATGCCAGGGCCACTGTAAGGAACAGGAAGCTTTGTGGAGCCATAGGAGATGACAAGAGGAGGATGTGGTGCTGACATAAGATGTCATTTCAAACGTTCGGATGCCAGGGCCACTGTAAGGAACAGGAAGCTTTGTGGAGTCATAGGAGGTGACGAGAGGAGGACGTGGTGCTGACATAAGATGTCATTTCAAACGTTCGCATGCCAGGGCCACTGTAAGGAACGGGAAGGTTCGTGGAGTCATAGGAGGTAACGAGAGGAGGACGTGGTGCTGACATAAGATGTCATTTCAAACGTTCGGATGCCAGGGCCACCGTAAGGAACAGGAAGCTTCGTGGAGTCATAGGAGGTGACGAGAGGAGGACGTGATGCTGACATAAGATGTCATTTCAAACGTTCGGATGCCAGGGCCACCGTAAGGAACAGGAAGCTTCGTGGAGCCATAGGAGATGACAAGAGGAGGACGTGGTGCTGACATAAGATGTCATTTCAAACGTTCGGATGCCAGGGCCACCGTAAAGAACAGGAAGCTTCGTGGAGTCATAGGAGGTAACGAGAGGAGGACGTGGTACTGACATAAGATGTCATTTCAAAAGTTCGGATGCCAGGGCCACCGTAAGGAACAGGAAGCTTCGTGGAGTCATAGGAGGTAACGAGAGGAGGACGTGGTGCTGACATAAGATGGTTCTATGTTCTGTGACTTTCCCAGAATTGAGGACAGGGGCCACTTTGAACGAGAAGTGGATGGGGTTGGTGGGTGGGGAGATGAGAGGGGGCTACGGAAGGTTGGCATCTAACACCCATCCCTCTCATCCACCTTATGGACTCCATAAAATAATGAAGCTTCACACAAACCAATCTGACCCAGCTTGCAAAAAGCAGGAATTTGGAGCAAGGAAAGGTTTTTAATGGGCTCCCTACTTCTTTTCTTCTGCTGGCAACCGCTCCTATGTTCTTTTCCAGCAATGATAGCTCCCATGCTCCTTTCTTTTACTTTGGATGCTATCTATGGTGCTGGCAAGATGCGGCTGGAGGGGAAGAGAGAGAGAGAGAGGGAAGGGGAAAGGCAGAGTAGCAAAGAGAGAGAGACTGCCAGGAGAGGAGGGGTAGAGAAATGCTATCCCTCTCTCTCCATCACGGCAGCATCTCCTTGCTTTCTTCTTCTGTCCAAACAGCCTCTCTCTCCACCCAGCAGGATTACCCCTCTCTCTCTCTCTCACACCTCCTAAGACAGCAACATTCTCCTCCTGTTTAATTTTCTCTGGTCCCTTTTTAATTTTGCAGGACTTCTATCTTCATTCCTGCATGGCCTCCATAGGCCTTTGACATCTATGCACTTTTTCAGTCTTTCATGCTAATGATGCAGCTATCTGCGTTAATTACCTGGGCTAAAATCTGTCCTCCTCTCCTAGTCCATCACAGAAATAAATACCAAACTGCTAGAATCCTAGAGGATACCTTTCTACAGTATGCATAACTTAGCATATACACACATAAGTAGGTGCCTGTATTTTATAAACGGTGCAGTAAAATATATGCATATGTTCCAGTACACACACACTACTTTTCAAGCAGAGATCAGCATAGTTTATACACCTATTTATATGAAAGTACAAATATCTATATTTTACACATTAAATAATTGTAATGTTTGTTAATGGAGGCAGATATATTATAAAGCTGAATGATACATGCACGATTCTCACTTAGGAAAATACTTGTGCATGCACTACCAAGGACCACTTTGCTGAGATCTCTACCAGACACCCCCCCCCCCCCCCCCCACCAGTTCACCCACATCTTCCATGGCTTGCTCCAGACACCCTGCCCCTAAATTGCTTGCAAATGAGAAGTCAGATTTAATATCTGCAACTTGATTAGCAGGTCTAGAAGCATGTGCGCATGCTTGATAATGTAAGCGCATACCCCATGCATCCTCAGAGCTCACTCTGTGTACGCACACTATTTGCCTTGTACTCCCGCCCTTCTGAAATTTTTCACACACAGTTTATGTCCGCGTTTTATGATTTTATGCACACAACCCCCATATGAGTCTTTGAAAAATCACCCTCATAAAGTCGGAGAAATGAACATTTTGGCCCCAAATGGTTCAGGCTATCGCACTGACGAATTGATAGATAAAGGTTTTTGGATACTTTACCCCTGGCTGTACTCCTCTCCCCATCAGGCCATGCCAGACAGTGGAAGCCGGTGGGGGCAATCCCTATGGGGCAGGCGATCTCTGTACCCAGGACAGTGGTTCTCGTGTCTATCGCAGACACATCACACAGCATCCGAGGTCGCAAACGGAGCCTGTAACGAGGAGGAGGCTGGGTTTCAGAGACGTTTTGTCTTGACGCTGCTGCCTTTCTTCAAGGGGCTCTCGATTTTCTTCTATGGCCATTGCTATGGCGCAGTAACAAAGCCAAAGCAGGAATCCAAAAGTCCTTTCTCCTTTAAGTCTTTAAGCATGATAACGTCCCATGCCAGGGGCTGATCCTGAGTTGGCTCCCCAAACACCTGACTATTGCCGGCTAAAACTTAGAAAGGCCCACAAGATGTGGCTGAAAATAATCCTTAATCTAGGAGGTCAGACTTAGGCCACCAGATTTAGGCCTGCCATTCGGCAGTCAGGATTCAGCAGCTACATTTGGTCATGTGATACTTAAAATCAGTGCTGGGGGGCTAAGAGCCTCTCTCTCTCCCCAGGGGCCACCCAGTGTTTAAATGACTAAACTGAGCTAGCTGTGGTAGGGCAGGGAGGGGAGTGTTTCAGATGTCTGCGCTGGCCGGCTAGTTTCGGGAATTCGCCGGCTAACCTGCTTTGAAAATCCGCCTATTGTTACACAGTCGGTGAAGTTGAAAGAAGATATTTAGCCCAGCCTTCTTCGGATAGCTCTCGCTACATGGTAATTGGTCCTGGGGGGTAAGGCAGATGGTTAAACTTCTCTTAAAACTGTTTTCTGAGCTGATAGCTCATTTCCATCTTACCAAGTCGGTAAGGAGGACACTGAGGGGAGCACAAAGTGCCACTGAGCAGTGAAGTTAATGGGTTAATTTTAACCGGTTAACTTTCTCCTGATATTCAGCTGCAGCTAAAGGTATGGCTGAATATCAGGTTAAATCTAACTGTATGCAACTTGTGCAGGTACATTTAGGACAGAGATGTGTCCTAAATGTACCTGCACAAATATAACTGATGGTTAATGCTAAACATCATTCTAATGAGAGTTATTTTGAAAACCCCACCCCAGGCATGGCCCCACCCAGTCCCTTTCCCATCTGGCTAAATCTATGCACAAAGCGCTTTTGTGCTGACAAATTTTAACCAGATTGGGGGGAGGGAGTAGAATTGTTTAACTGATTAGATGTATGCATTTAAAAGCCAATTTTAACCACATAAATCTTTTGAATATCTACCCCTAATTGATATTTCAAGAAGTGGAACATTTATTTAAAGCAGAGCACATTGATGATTACTTTTAAGCTCAAGGGTGAGTTTGGTGGGTTTTTTTTTTTATTTCAGTTTACTACTTGATTAATCACATTTCTTAAAATTAAAGGTAAGCGATGTACATAATAGTAACAAAAGTTGTACTCAAATATATAAATGTATAAAAAAAATCTCAAAAACAGCTAAAACAGCATGACACTGATAAAATTTAAAAAAAAAAGAAAAAAAACCCATAACCATAAAAGGCAGATACAAGTACAATAAAACAGAAATGAACAGGCCAAAATAAAAACAATATACAACAATAGTAAACAAGTACCAAACCTAATAAAACTGGTTTAAAAAGCACTCACCTAACTTTATTGCTTTAAAGACTAGACTCGAAAATAAATGGAGCTAGTACAGGTTTTAATGAGGCAATTTCAAGCTAGAGTTTCCTCTACACATCAAGATACCCTGCTGGTATGCTACATTGATACACCTCTCGACATTTCAAAGTTTCATTAGTTATTCATTTAAATTGTAGTGATGTGTTGTCATTTTAAAACAAAAGGAAAATGACATTTGTTTCATTTTTTTTTTCATTTCCCATCTGAAATGCCACTATAAATTAACATATTGTCATTTTGCATCCTTTGTCATTTTAATGCACATTAAAACAAAAGAAATGAAAATGAAAAAGCAAATAAACAGAATATGAAATGATAGTTTTCACTATGCACACCCTCATTAAAGTTCTGCTCTTCCTTCCAGTTCCACCAAAACAAAGGGGGCCAACCATAAGACAGGAGAGTCACAAATGATCTCATACTTACTGGGCATGATTAATCCATGATGGTTGTGATATCACAAATGACATCACATATACTGCATGAACTAGCCCAGTTCCATTTGTAGCACTGTTTCAAAATCGCTGCTTTCCCAGTAATTCAGGGGAACTGAAAAAGTAATCTCAGAACTTTTGTTAGAATGAAAAGGAAAATTGATTATTACCTGCTAATTTTCATTCCTGGAATACCACAAATCAGTTTAGATAAGTAGGTTTGTCATCCCTACCAGCAGATGGAGGCAGAGAACAAAAACTTTGAGGCATTGGTACATAAGTGCCACCTACAATCTCTCAGTATTGATCTATGCCCAAACCATCATGGAGCCAAAACCTATCAAACCTTTCCTCTTCCCAGGGTGAACAGACAAACCCTGGGTTGGAGTCCCCTGATCTGGAGCCCTCGCATCCAACAAGGAACCAAAACCCTTCAAAACATTAGGGTCAACATATATACGCATATCAGAATCTGCAGAAAATACCTCAAAGCAGTCTGTTGGAATTAAGAAGATGGGCCTCTGGACTGATCTGGGGTATTCCAGGAATGAAAATTAGCAGGTAAGAACCAATTTTCCTTTTCTGTTCATACCCCAGATCAATCCAAACAAGTGGGATGTACCCAAGCTCCCTTATACTGGGTGGGATCCCGAAAGACCTGCTCGTAACACACTCTTGCCAAAAGTGGCATCTTCCGGCATGCAAACATCCAACCAGTAATGCCTGGTGAAAGTGTGAAACAAAGACCATGTTGCAACTCTACAGATCTCCTGAGGCAACACCAACTGACACTCTGCCCAGGAGGCTGCTTGTGTCTTAGTAGAATGCGCTTACAACCCCTCCGGAATCTTTCAACCTCCTCAAAGATAGGCTAAGACATAGTCTCCTTCAACCAATGAGCAATCATAGCTTTAGTTGCCTTACTTCCCTTCTTTGCACCACTGAATAAAACAAAAAGGTGATCCGACCCACAAAAACTGTTAGCGACCTTAGAATCCACGAAAATCCAAAAAGTGAAGTTCCCTCGCATATGGCATCCCCGAAGACAAATTCGGAAACACCGGTAGTTCCACCGTCTGGTTCAGATGGAACAAGGAAACCACCTTTGGTAATAAAGAAGGCAGCACTGTACCCAAAGACACCCCATCATCCAAAATCTGCAAGACAGGCCATGGAGGAAATATGTACAGCAGGATCCATGTTGGCCAAGGAAGAACTAGAGCTTCAGCCTCCTTGGATCCAACGGGATGTCTGTGATTGAAGAACTGTGGCACTTTGGTGTTGCCTCTCAATGCCATCAGATCCAGTTGGGGGCTGCCCCACCTGGTACAAATGAAGTCTAATGCCTCTGGGGACAACTACCATTCCCTGGGATCCAACTGTTGCCTGCTGAGAAAATCTGCTTGCACATTGTTCAATCCAGTGATTTGCAATGCTGCTATTCCTTCCAGATACTATTCCACCCATACAAAGAGACTCCTGGGCTTCCAACGCCACAGCTTCCAATCATGCTGCCTATTGGGCAACACCTGCCATGGGAGCTTCCTTCTCCTGAGCCTTTTGCTCCCAATGGAAACAAGCCCTCTGCATTGTCCGAGAAAATGCCCTTGTTGCATTGTCCGAGAAAACTCTCATCATTCTTCCTTGAATCTGCCGCAGAAAACACAACAATGCTTTGTGAACCACCCTCGTTTCCAAACAATTGATAGACCAGGACACCTCTGTTGGTAACCAATGACCTTGAGCCATCTGCCCCTGACAGACTTCTCCCTAGCACCTGAGGCTGCATCTCTGGTTACCACCACCCAATCTGGAGTTTCCAGATCCACTCCCCTTTCCAGATTGTGGCACGACAGCCACCATAAGAGACTATATCTGGAATCCCCTGGCAGTGGTAAAGGCAGAAGAAACTCTTCCAACAATGGATTCCAATGGGACAAAAGTGCCCTGAGAGGAGGGATGCATGAGCACAAAAGCCCATGGACCAAATCTAGCATGGAAGCCATAGAACTCAGAACCTACAAATAGTCCCAGTCCAAGGGCACTGCCATTCGTAACAAATGAGTCACTTGAGCCTGCAACTTCACCATTCTGTTCGAGGTGAGAAACACCCTGCCAATTCAGGTATCAAACCACATTCCCTGATACTCCAATAACTGGGATGGCACTAAATGACTCTTAGCCAGGTTTATCACCCAGTCCAGAGACCGCAACAGCTCCATGACCCTTCGATTTGATTGACAACATTCCACTTCCAATTTCGCCCTTATGAGCCAGACATCCAGATAAGGGTGAACCAAAATGCCTTCCCGTCTCAGAGCCACCACCACCACCACCACCATCATCACCTTCATGAACATGTGCACCACTGCTAATTTTCATTTCTGAGAGCCTAAAACTGGAAATGCTGCACTAGCACCATGAACCACAGAAAACTCTGATGCTCTGCTTGTATGGGGATATACACATAAGTCACCGTATGATCCAGTGAGCCAGAAACTCACCTCTGTGGACTGCTGCTATCAACATCCGCAACGTCTCCATACAAAAACACAGAACTCGCAGGGCCAAATTGACCTTTTGGAAATCTAGAATGGGCCAAAAGGTACCCTCTTTATTGGGAACTATGAGGTAAATTGAATACCTCCCATGCTTCTGCTCCATTAGCGGCACTGGCACAATCGCATCTAGACTTTGTAACCATTGCAACATAACCCGACCTGCTTCCTTCTTGCCTTGGGATTTGCAGTGGATGCCATGAAGGCCTCTTGGATTTGTAGAGAAAATTCTAACATGTAACCGTCTCTTATCACTTCTAGGACCCACTGGTCTGAAATGATCTTGGTCCACTCCTTGTAAAAGCGGGTCAATCTTCAATCTATCACGTCCACAGATGAGTAGACCAGTCTGTCATCATTGCAAACACTTTTCAACTCTGGTCCCCTGACCAGAAGCATCCCTGGGGGGGGGGGGGGGGGGGGGTCTACGGGAGTTCTGAAAGGACTGCTGCTTTCCCGAGTCTTGTTTCTGACCTGAAGCTGAAAAACTCTTGCTGGCCCAAAACCTCCACATATTTCAAAAACAGGAATGGGGGGGAAAGGACTTCTTGGAAGTCTTCTTATCATCTGGCAACCTGTTCCCCTTAGTCTCCCCCCAACTGTTTTATCAGCTGTTCCAGATCCTCTCTGAACAACAGCTTTCCCTTAAAAGGAAGGTTGCACAGCTGTGACTTGGACCACACATCCGTGGCCCAATTACACAACTATAGGAGCCTTCACACTGCCACCATGGAAACCATGCTCTTGGCAGATGTCTGAATCAAATCATACAGAGCATCTGCCACATAGGCCAACCCAGCTTCCAATCATGCTGCCTGTTGGGCAACACCTGCCATGGGAGCTTCCTTCTCCTGAGCCTTTTGCACCCAATGGAAACAAGCCCTCTGCATCAAACTACCGCAAATTGCAGCTTCAAGACTCAAGGCCAACACCTCAAACAACCATTTCAACTGGATCTCTAATTTTCTGTTCTGTGCATCCTTCAGTGTGGCTAACCCCGCCATTGGGACTGTTGTCTTCTTGCTCACAGTGGCGACCGAAGCATCCACCCTGGGACGCATCAAAAGCTCTAAGGTCTCCTCCATTAGTGGATATAACTTCGCCATTGCCTGTCCACTTTAAAGCCTGCTTAGGGAACATCCCACTCCCAGACCACCAATTTCTTCATCTTCTTGGGCAATGGAAAAGCCTTTAGTTGCCCCCAAAGTCCATCAAGAACTGGGTACACCCTTTCAATATTGGACTCCTCCTGGGTGACCTTAATACCTAACTCCTCCAGGACCTGCGGAATAAAAGGACACAACTCCTGTTTCTGAAAGAGCTGGACAACCCTCGGGTTCTGTGGCCTGGATCTCCTCCAGATCCAGCAAGTCCTTGACTGCATCTGGATCACCCCCTGAAGGATCAATGAGAACATTTCCAGTATCATACCTAGAATCCGGATCCCCCTCCACCTGTGTGTCTACTGAATCCTCAGAATCGGTGAGGTCCCCCTTGCCTTCTCCCGAAGAACATGCAAGACCCAGGTGATGGAGAAGTCCTCCAGCTCCAACTGATGGAGCCTCTGTTATTATTTGTGATAGTTGTGGGTGGATCCTTGGGCCGGTTGCAGATGACTACGCCCCCGGAGGAAGATTCTGAGAGGGGCCACCGGTCAGGCTCAGAGTTGGGAGACAGACACACACAAGTTCTTTTATTAAACTGCTTTTGAGAACCACCAGAGGTGGCAGTAGTGAGCTGGAAGAGTCCGGCTGGGTTGTAGTCCCTCAGGCACTGGACAGCGATCCCAGGAAGGCTGAGCTGTAGAGATAGTGAGGACGCCCCTGAGGTTCGCGCCACTGCTGGTACTTGAGTCGGGGCCGCGCGTGCCCCTAGGCCTCGGGAGAACATGGCAGAAGGCAGCGTCTAGCCAGTCCAGGGACGCCAGAGGTCGGCAAGATGACGCCGCAGCAGCCAAACTTCCATCAACCAAGGAGGGAGTCGCCAAAGAGGTAAGGAGGGCAGAGTGGAGACATCGGGCAGTGATGGTCGCAACAGCCACCTTAACCCTCTTAGGAGGAGATTGTGACTTGCGGGCCAGGGGCCACCTCCCACCTGCTCTCTTCTTGGCCAAAAAGGCCTTGTGAAGGAGCAGAACAAACTCCGTGGAGAAGCCCTCCATAACCACGGCTTCCTCCATCTCATGGATCCTTCAGGGGGTGATCCAGATGCAGTCAAGGGCTTGCTGGACCTGGAGGAGATCCAGGCCACAGAACCCGAAGGTTGTCCAGCTCTTTCAGAAAGAGGAGTTGTGTCCTTTTATTCCTCACTACCCTGCCCCTCTGACATGATCATGGGGGATAATGGAGGGGGGGAAGACCCTAGGCATTCTGGGCGCTGATTGCTTCCTGCTGCGTGAAGCAGATATGGAAACTGCCCCCTTTACTCCAACAGGAGCCTCTGCAATCGGCCCAGCCAATTGAGTGACTCTCTGTGCAGTAGCAGCCTCAGAGGAGGTTCCCTCCCCTCCTGAGGTTCCGGCCGAACACAGCGTGGCCATTTTTGAGCCAGTTGCATCTTGCCCAGCAGGCTTGATAGTCTCTCTCACATTCCACACCATATTCACACGCACGTGGGGCGATCGTCCCGACTGCCGCGCTCCAAGAGGGCCTGATCGGCAATGCGAGTCACTCGGTTATGTAGCAGTGCCTCAAAGGTTTTGTTCTCTGCCTCCATCTGCTGATAGGGATGCAAAACCACTTGTCTGGACTGATCCGGTGTGCAAACAGGGAAAAGTCATTGGGTAGAGATAATACCGTGATTAGGCTGATGAATGTTTAAAGATGCAAGTTTTGGAGATTTCTAAGATTTCCTCACAAAAGCATTTGTTAGTTTAATCAAGGTATCATCTTACCTAGGGACGTAAATATAGTTTTTAAATTTTACCATTTAAACTAATGAAATTTAAATGGTTACGCACTGAAAAAATTATTAATACAGCCTGCAGCTGTGGAGGAGGCCTCCTCACATGCTCCATGCCACCCCTTCCTTGACATGCCCGATGCTTCTCAGGCTGACCAACAGTTGTCCAGTGTGCCCAAAGTGGGCATCCATGCAGCATGCCGCAAAAGGGAAACCCAGGTGTCAGCTGTGGGCTGACTTGAGCAGGTCCTGGCTCATGGCGGCAGGCATTAGCGTTTATAGGATTCACTGGAAAAACTTTACTTTCCATTCAATTTTTTAAATGGTTTAATGTTCCATATCTCTAATCTTAATCCAACTAGTTTTGTTTTCTGCTTGTTTTAATTACATTTATATTTAGGCATGCTCACATGTCAGTCCTGTTCACTTAAAAGATTAAAAGTGACCTAGCAAAACATTTTAACAGATACAGAGTGGTTATGGTTGTGGAGGGGTTTGATGCAGTAAGGCTTTTCTCCTGTTTTGTGTCTAGGGAAAAAGACATTGATGAGTCAGGACCTTAATATCTGTGATTTGAAAACTGAGCTTGGTCAGGGTCGGAGGATGGATTTATTTTACTGCCGTACAGCGCTAATTTTACCTTTTAAAAGCCAGGAGATTGTCATCTCTGGTGCAACAGTCATCTGCGCCAGCTGCGATGAAGTCCCAAGTGGCCTTGGGCAGATGGTCTCTGGCATAAGCCTCGAAGTCGGACAGGCATATTAAAGACATCTCGGAACCTCCCCCTCAAGATCCTATAAAGAAAAGGCCAAACGTCTGCTCCTTAATTGCTTTGCATTGTGGATTGTGCCACTGTTCTACCACCTCCTTCACCAATGCATGTGTTGATATCACGCTTGAAAATTAATATTATAAAATTAGAATTAATACAATAATACAGAATATAGTCCAAGGAAGACAAAATTATGTCTACTAGATGAAATGGAGAAAAAGATAAACTTGCCTTTTGAGATCCAAGGAAGCAGAGGAAAATACCAAATTCATTTTGTAAAACATATATCTGTGCACATGGTTTTGTTGAAAGCACATCAGTGATTTGAAATTATGGGGCATCTGTAAAATTATGCTGGGGAAACTGCTTTGCAAAGCAGAATGCTGATTGATTTCATCAGCCAGTTTAGAAGGTTCACAAAAGTGAAAGGGTTAAGCTTTGTGCCACTTGCTACAGGCAAACCATGGAAGAAGACCACACTGAGTTTTCATAACCCAACACTTAACTCAGCACGTGAACACGGGGCCCTACGTCTTTAAAGAGATATGAACTGTCTCGAGACTTACACACTCAGGATAAACAATTATTATAAGTTCCCACTATTAAACAGGCTCATCTGGCTAAAACAAGGAAATGGACTTTTTATGTTATTGGTCCTTTAGCCTGGAATGGTTAAAAAGGATTGGTGATGTCCTAACCTTTCACAAGCAGCTCAAAGCTTTTTTGTTTGTTTAAAACGAATATTACTTGTTTAAGAAGTGTGTGTATTGCATTTTTAAGGTAGCTTTATAATTTTTATTTTTAGACTATTATATTTTTATTGTTTTAATCTGCTTAGCATGGGCTACCATTATATGCAGAATATAAATTGTTGTAATAAATAAATAAGTTTCATGCTGGGTCAGACCAGTGGTCCACTGAGTTCAGCTCCTTTCTTCAACAGTGGCAGATGCTAATGAGGAAGGCAGTTTTTTTTTCTTACTCCCAGAAATAAGGGACAGAAATTCCCAAGTCTGTCTGACTAATAATTCTTAATGAATCTATCCTCTACCAACTTGTCCAAACCTTTTTTTTTAAACACACTTACATGATTTCTCTTGACTGTATCTTCCAGCAACAAATTCCACAGCTTAATTATGTATTGACATCATAGGATATCCAAGGAACAAAGTCCCTCATGAGAGGCTTCTACGAAAACTAAAAAGTCATGAGATAGGAGGCGATGTCCTTTCGTGGATTACAAACTGGTTAAAAGACAGGAAACAGAGAGTAGAATTAAATGGTCAATTTTCTCAGTGGAAAAGGGTAAACAGTGGAGTGCCTCAGGGATCTGTACTTGGACCGGTGCTTTCCAATATATATATAAATGATCTGGAAAGGAATACGATGAGTGAGGTTATCAAATTTGCGGATGATACAAAATTATTCAGAGTAGTAAAATCACAAGCAGACTGTGATACATTACAGGAGGACCTTGCAAGACTGGAAGATTGGGCATCCAAATGGCAGATGAAATTTAATGTGGACAAGTGCAAGGTGTTGCATATAGGGAAAAATAACCCTTGCTTTAGTTCCACGATGTTAGGTTCCATATTAGGAGCTACCACCCAGGAAAAAGATCTAGGCATCATAGTGGATAATAATACTTTAAAATTGTCAGCTCAGTGTGTTGCAGCAGTCAAAAAAGCAAACAGAATGTTAGAAATTATTAGGAAGGGAATGGTTAATAAAACGGAAAATGTCATAATGCCTCTGTATCGCTCCATGGTGAGACCACACCTTGAATTCTGTGTACAATTCTGGTCGCTACATCTCAAAAAAGATATAGTTGCGATGGAGAAGGTACAGAGAAGGGCAACCAAAATGATAAAGGGGATGGAACAGCTCCCCTATGAGGAAAGGCTGAAGAGGTTAGGGCTGTTCAGCTTGGAGAAGAGACGGCTGAGGGGGGATATGATAGAGGTCTTGAACAAGTAGATGTGACTTGGTTATTTACACTTTCGAATAATAAGAATAATAGAAGGACTAGGGGGCAATCCATGAAGTTAGAAAGTAGCACATTTAAGACTAATCAGAGAAAATTCTTTTTCACTCAACGCACAATAAAGCTCTGGAATTTGTTGCCAGAGGATGTGGTTAGTGCAGTTAGAGTAGCTGGGTTCAAAACAGGTTTGGATAAGTTCTTGGAGAAGTCCATTAACGGCTATTAATCAAGTTTACTTAGGGAATAGCCATTAGCCACTGCTATTAATTGCATCAGTAGCATGGGATTTTCTTAGTGTTTTGATAATTGCCAGGTTCTTGTGGCCTGGTTTGGCATCTGTTGGAAACAGGATAGTGGGCTTGATGGACCCTTGGTCTGACCCAGCATGGCAATTTCTTATGTTCTTAACATGCCTTGTCTATAATGCTTAGATTAATAGACAACATCCAGTGAGTGCTTTGTTAGGCACAAAGTATAAAGTTCTTTGAAACAGCAGGGAAGCATGGTTAATATATAACCCAGAAATTTAGATGTATTTTATTCTTCTTTGGAAAGATTCTACAGCATGTGAAACACTTAGGGACAGAGGCACTAAAGGTTTTTTTTCTCATTTGGTGTCTAAAGAGAAAATACTTAGTGCATCTGGCTGTTGAGGACATGGAGTCAGGTTTAGGGTCATAGGTTCGAGCGCTGAGAAAATTGCCAAGGGGCCACAGTACCTGCAGTCAGACGTTTGGGCTTGCTTTTTGCATGGGTAAAATTCTTACGGAAAACAGTGTGGCATAGACTTTAAGATAAAGTCTACGTGCCTAGTTTATGATCCCGCCCTCAGGAACTGCTTCTCACAAACATGGCTAAAAGTCTGCACATTGTGGAACATCACACGCATATAAATGGCTTTGAAAATTGTCCTCTCAGTTAAAGGAGGAAACGGAAGTGGAGCCCAACTTACTCCCTGTTCACGTCTGTCAACTGTTGGCCGCAGTTGGTGGCACTCTTAGCGTGGTCCTTCTGTGCTAAGGCCTGGGGAGGGCAGAGAGAGAAGCCTTCCCTCCCTTTTAACAATCGAAGGCTCTCATCCTCTCTCCCCCTCGAAGCAACTGGCCCGCTCTATTATTTATTTATTTATTTATTTGATGAGTTGAGTTTCATATACCGTCATTCGGTGAAGCCATCACAACGGTTTACAAGATTCAAAAGGTATTTTCTTAACAATTGTGAATTAAGGTATAACAGGTTACATATTAGCCAACAAAACTAGCTTAGCAATGGCCTGGTGTTTTTCCTTAACCCATGTCAAACAGCAATAGAGGCACCTCCTTTTCACTGGAGAACTACCGTCCTTGGAGGGATTCTTCCAGCTGAACGGGTGAGTGCCTGGTCCAGCCTTCGTTCAGGGCTTTTTTTTTTTTTAAATTTTAAATTTCTGAATTTTCAATACAAATAAAGTATTTGTTTACAATAGAATAGAAACTTGATTGGTCATTAAAGATAACATTCTCACAAAGCATATAAACCATAAAGTTATTCCATAATGGCTAAACTATAATCTCAAACTTCTCTCGTTGGGGGGGTTTAGATCTGAGGAATAACAACAACAAATTGAAAGAAGACATGGTATAGCCCTGAACAAGAGCAGTTAATTTTCTTTAACGATTCTCTATGAGGCACCATTGGCAGAAAAAGAATCAATAACTTCTCTTAAATGCTGAGGTGCAAAGAAAACGTAACAGTCACTCCCCTTCCTTACAATACATTTGCAGGGGTAGCGCAACATAAAAGTTGCGCCTAAAGAAACTGTCTCCTGCCTCGTACTTAAAAAGGCTTTTCGCCTCTCTTGAGTAATCTTTGAGATGTCTGGGAACGTGCGTATAATTATAGCATGAAAGGGGGTGTTTAAATGCTGAAAATACTTAGACATAATTTTGCTGACATCCTGTTCTGCAATTAGTGTAACAATCAATGTAGCACATTCAATAATTTCTATTGCAGAGGATTCAAGGAACATAGTCAGATTATCTGCATCAAATTGATTTTGCTCCTGCGGAACATTTCCCCCCTCTTTCAGCGCTGGTTCTGGGAATGAAATAAACCTCATTTATCACAGGCAGATCAGAGTCCAACATCTGAAGAGTCTCCCTGAGATATCTTTTGAAAGTTGTTATGGGAAGCTCACCCACAATTTAAGGAAATTTGATCAATCTCACATTAAATCTCCGGTTCCAGTTTTCTAGTAATTCCAATCCTCTGGACCAGGCAGTTCTATCTTTTATTGTTGCCTGGTTGAAAACTTGTATATTTCCTATTTCTGTTTCCATTCCATGCACTTTTTCCTTTCATTACTTGCAGTGACAGATTTTGCTCAGAAATCTTATTGTTTAAAGAAGAGGCTATTTGTTCCATTCTCTGGTTGCTAGCTCTTACAGCAACTATGAGATTAGCAGAAAGTTCCCATAGTGTTGCCATAGTTACCACTGCTGGTCTTATAGGGGTTTCTATATGCTCACCCGATGAAACTGATGTTCCGGTGGCTGGTGCACTGGCTGCCCCTCGGCCAGACGTCTCCGGAAGTCCCCCAAGAGGATTCCTCCTGGGCTCTGGCTGGGCAGCTGCTTCGCTTCCTTCTCCCCCTGCCTTCCTGAGATGCTGCCTTCCTCATTCAGTGTCTCTGGCAGAGTCTCTGCTGACGCTTCCCTTCTCAGCTGGTGGTGGAATCACGGGAGGGCTGAGGGAAACCGCCTCCTCTGGTGGTATCGAATTTCCTCCCTTCGGCACTGCAGCAAAGCTACTCCCCCCCCCCCCCCCATGTCGTTGCTGCTCCCGGAGTTGTGAAGCCTCTGTTCGGATAACTGCGTCGAAATTGAGGGAAAACCCCCTTATTTTCCCTTTACGTTTTGCTGGCATTGTTTAAATTATTTATTTCTCAAGATAACCAAGGAATATAGAACGCAGTGCAAAGCGAAACAGCTCAGCCACTCACTCACACAGCTCCGCTCAGGCTTGTCCCCCCTGTCATGAGGGGGCTTTTTAACAGCAGGGCTACTTTCGATTTTTTTTGCTTTTGAGTTGAAGGGCCAGAAGAGATTAAAGCTTAACCCTGCAGTGTGCCTCTATATTGTTTGTGTTGGAATTTTTTTTTTTTGCTGATAATGGCCCCAACTACAGGGCCTCCTCCACCGCACAGCCCACTTCAGTAACAAACACAGCTACAAAATCTAAAGGAATTAGCCTGGTACAAATGGTCCTGGGAGTCACAGTGTCAGCACATGACCTTCTAAGAGTTCAACAATCCATGTCACTTTCCACACACGCCCCCACCTAGAAACATGAAACTCTATTTGCTTTGGCAATAAATGGGTTCTCTTGTGGGGAAAAAAGAAGAGAAAAAGGGATTCTTTGGGTTTTTCTTCATGTTAAATAGTAATCTATCTCAGGTGTACCCTGCATTATATGAGGCTTTTAAAATATATTCTTTAAAACTGACAACTGTCCAACTTTCTCATAAGAATTGCCCTACCGGCCCAGGTCAGGCCGAGGGTTCATCAAGCCCAGTATCCGGTTTCCAACAGTGGCCAATCCAAGTCACAAGTGCCTGGCAAGTACCCAACTACGTATTTATTTATTTATTTACAGTCATAGATACACCAGTGATAAAAAGGATCTCCCGCTGAGCAAGCCATAATATAACATAAAACATAAAATTACAAGCAATAAAACACTTAGATATTAAACCAGGGAGACAAAATGGCCGCCAACGAGTGAGCAGCGAAAAGCGCAGCTCCGTGGCGATTCTGGTTTTTCTCTTTGCAAAATTTCCTATTATTCTTTTTCATAAACTTTGTGTGGTACAATGCCACACACGAAACGCAAGGCGAAAATTAAGGATATTACCTCCACATCGATTCAATCTTCGCGTCAGCCACGGATTGAGGAACTTTTCGCTGGCCTGTTGCAGCAATTGCCGGAGGGAGGGGCCGCTGGAGGAGACGACGGAGAGCAGCCGTTGTGCCTTCTGGCCGCAGAAACATTGCTGAGCCCCGGCGCGCCTAAAACCCCCAAAGCACCGCTTAAGAACTTGGAGCCGGATGTTAACATTTCTGCACTGTTGGAGAATAAGACAGCTCTCCAAGTGGAAGAATCCCAGAGAGGAGGGGAAGGATTTCCTAACTCCTCGGTGAGTTTAGACTTGTCTAGCTCCGGGGACCCACCGGTTGAAAGACCACAGGAAGCCTGTGAAGGTAACAGTTCTCTTAAGCCTATAATGAGAAAAGAGAAAGAAATACATGTGCTCTGTGAACCCTCATACTCCATGACTCCTAATGTGACTTTGGAACATATATTAAATGCAATATCTGCTATGGAAAAATCAATAGCTTCCTTAACTGTTATGGTTAAGGAAAGCATTGAATTGAGTCATGGTTTAGAAAAGAGGCTGGAGAAAATTGAATTATCAACATCTCTTTTGGATAATAAGGTTACAGAAATGGAAAAGATTCAAACAAATTTGATCAAATCTGAGAGCATTCAAATGACTAAAATGGAAAATTTGGAAAATCTTATCAAAAGGAATAATATAAGAATTTTAAACTTTCCTAAGATGAGATTATTGTCACATCGAGAACTATTCAGATGTTATTTCATTAATATTCTGAAATTTGCTGATTAAGATATTCCAAAAATAAAAAGAATATACTATATACCCCAGCCAGGTGAAATGAAGGCCCAATCAGATCAAAAGGAGAATATGGAGGATTCCTTTGACTTGACGAATATCCTGGAAAAATCCTTTGAGTTGGAAGTGAAGGAGAGAGCCACTCTTTTTGTCCAAGAGACTTAATCCTGAAGTTGTTCTTTCGGAACCAAGATAAAAAATTTTATGGTTTCCCGGTAAAGGTTTTCCCCGACCTCACCAAAATAACACAGGTTCCTGGAAATGCGGGGGGGGGGGGAGGTTTTGGCAAGAGGGGGGAAATTTTTGCTTCGGTTCCCGTGTCAATGTTTAATTCTATATAAAGATTCCAGGTATAAATTTAAAGAACCGGATCAGTTACGTATGCATCTCAATTCTCATTCCAGTTAGCTTCTGTGGGAAGTAGGTATATGGATATATGCACAGGTTAACTCGAAGCATTATGTTGAATAATTAAAGTTTAGATTTCCTTTGTTTCTGCTCTTTATCAAAAATTGTCTCCCCCATTTCTTATTTTGATGGGCTAAATAGAAGGGATGTTTTGATATCTATATCTTAGTTTTGTTTAAATGTATTACCTTTCCCTTATTATTGTGAAAGCTAACATTTGTCTGTAAAAATTGTGAAAATTCAATAAACAGATAATTAAAAAAAAAAAGATATTAAACCAAAACATATTAAAACAGATACACCTTCAACTGATTTCGAAACTGTTTATAATCTACCATGGCACGCAGTTCGGGTGAGAGCTCAATCCAAAGGGATGGATCAGCTAAGGAGAACGCTCTCCTCCTTGTAGTTTGAAAACGATATTCTTTGAAAGACAGAACAATAAGGGGCAGGCGAAACTTGCGCGTGTCGCCGGCTCCCTGCCCCGGCACAGGCCGCTTTGAGCACTCGGCCCCACCCCCGGACCGCCGTCACGCCTCCGGCCACTCCCACGGACCGCCGCCATGCCCCCGGACACTCCCCCGAACGCCGCACCGCCCCGGACACGCCCCCCCAAGCAAAGCCCCGGGACTTACGTGCGTCCCGGGGCTTTGCGCTCGCCGGCGGCCTATGCAAAATAGGCGCGCTGGCGCGCAGGGCTTTTAAAGTCTACCCCTAAGTTTTCCCAGAGAACATAAAGAAAAGCCAGGCTTGTAAACTGTGACGAAAAAGGGACTTGGGCCGTGTATGTATGATTGTTAGTAATTTAAACTTCACACACTGCTCTACAAGCAGCCAGGGAAGCTGACGCAGCACTGGTGTAATTTTGCTCATGCATGGCACAAGACACCACCATGCATGCTGCCGTGTTTTGCAGAACCTGTAAAGCTCAAATGCAATATTTTGGTAACCCAACATATAAAGAGTCAGTACAACGGTTTGTATGACCGTTGTAAAATCCTTGCTGCAAAGCACATATTTAAGGAATCTCGGCATCTTTAATTAAAAAAAAACCCAACAAAAAAACAGAATGAATAACTGCAGACATTTGTGGTTTTAGAGTCAGGCCTTGATCAAAAATAAAACCTAGGTCCCGTACAGACGCAACAAATGGAAGCAAGGTGCCACGAATCACTAAATTAGTCAAATCTCTAGGCCGATTTCCCTTGCCCACCCAGAGCCCTACCAATTTGGGCACACTTAGATGCAAATTGAATAGATTAAATAGATCCCATGCTACTAAAGCTGGTAATAAGCAGTGGATATTCCTTAATTAATAGCAGTTTATGAACTTCTCCTCCAGGAACTTATCTAAACCTTTTTTAAACCCAGCTACACTAACTGCCTTAACCACATCCTCTGGCAATGAATTCCAGAGTTTAATTGTGCATTGAGTGAAAAAGAATTTTCTTTGATTTGTTTTAATGTTGCCATTTGTAACTTCATGGAATTCCTATAGTCCTTATATTATTTGAAAGAGTAAATAACCAATTCACATTTACCCATTCTAGACCTCTCATGATTTTAAACACCTCTATCATATCCCTCCTCAGCCATCTGTTCTCCAAGATGAGCAGCCCTAACCTCTTTAGTCTTTCCTCATAGGGGACCTGTTCCATCCCCTTTATAATTTTGGTTAACCTTCTCTGTACCTCTGCTCTCTGTTCCAAATAAGCTAACATTTCCAATTCTTGTTGCTTTGGGGAATTGTTTAAAATGTTATTAAGGCAGTAATAATATACTGTATATTTTATGTTGGTTGCAAGTTGTTTGTGACTTTTAGGTGAATTTTAGCCTGTCACTGAAACACTGTGTTGGAAGGATGGAGGATAGGGATATGCAGAGGCAACATTTTTGTTTGTTTATTCATTTTGTAGATCACATTCATTTGCTTCATTATTTTGAAATGAAAAAAAAAAAATTTCTTAATTTCATTCATTTTTTCTTTTCCCATTAAATTAAATGGGGGAAGCAACACAACATATTTTGAGCTTCAGAATTGGGGTTTTCTAATCAATTCTAATGAAACTTGTGCACAGATGACAACAGAAGGGGGATGAGAACTCCAATGCACCAAGATGTGGCAAAGTGGTACCAAAAGAGGCATGAATAGCATAAAGCATCCTAAAGAGGCAAAAAGATACCAGCAGTGTCAGGATTTCTCCCAGGCACTGTCAGAGCAGCAAAGCAGTGGCAAGAGTGACAAGGCTTCAAAAGAGAGGTACAAAGTAGCCACCTCCAGTAGCAAGAACATCCCAAGGTGAAGGGTTGAGTACAGTAGCAAGGCAGAAATACCCCAAGGTGTAGAGTCTAGAGATGTGAATCGTGTGATCGATCGTCTTAACGATCGATTTTGGCTGGGAGGGGGAGGGAAAATGGCGCCATTTTCCGTACGGAAAAACGATTCGACTGCAGGAGGTCATTCCGGACCCCCAGGGACTTTTGGCCAGCTTGGGGGGGGCCTCCTGACCCCCACAAGACTTGCCAAAAGTCCAGCGGGGGTCCGGAACGACCTCCTGCAGTCGAATTGTGTTGCCATATGGCCGCGCCATTTTGCGCAAAATGGCGCCGGCCGTACGGCAACACGATTCGACTGCAGGAGGTCGTTCTGGACCCCCGCTGGACTTTTGGCAAGTCTTGTGGGGGTCAGGAGGCCCCCCCCAAGCTGGCCAAAAGTCCCTGGGGGTCCAGCGGGGGTCCGGGAGCGATCTCCTACGCTCCTGACGTCGGGGGACAAAAAAACAAAATGGCGCCGGCGCTACCTTTGACCTGTCATATGACAGGTCAAAGGTTGCGCCGGCGCCATTTCTACAACGCACGGAGGTCCGAGAGTAAAAGATCACACCGGGACCCTTCCTCTGGACCCCAGGTAATTTAAGGCATTTTGGGGGGGGTTCGGGAGGGTGGGGGATTTATTTTAAAGGGTCGGGTGGGTTTTAGGGTTGTTTTAGTGTGCCGGTTTTCCCGCCCTCCCCCTTCCCCCGATTTATGATTTTTTGATGATAAATCGGGGGAATTGTTATTGTATCGCGGCTCTAACGATTTTTGACGATTTAAAATATATCGGACGATATTTTAAATCGTCAAAAAACGATTCACATCCCTAGTAGAGTCTGGGGTATGGCAGCCAGGTTGATTGGCAGCAAGATTCCATCAGGAGAGTGGCAGCAGGACCCCCCAAGGTGGTACATCTGGGGCATGGTAGGTAGACGGAAGGGCAGCAAGACCTCCAAGATGCAGCATCAGTGGCATAGCAGCAAGGCAGAGTGGTAGCAAGAACCCCAAGGTGTAAAGTATGGGGAATCACAAATGGCACAAAGGCATCAAAACCCCATTGTTTAGATTGTAGTGAATTGCAAATAGCATAAAAGCATTAAAACCCCCAAGGTATACACTATCAGGAATTGCAAACAGCACAATTATGTCCAAATCCCAAAGGCATGAAGTGAGCTGAATCATAAAAACCACTAAGATATCTAAACTCTGAAGGCATGGATTGCAGAGAATTGAAAACAGCACAAAGATGTCTAAATCCCAAAGGCATCAAGTACAGTCCATCACAAACAGCACAAAGACCTAAACAGGAAAACCATAATTGAGATGGGGTGAAGGAGAAATTTGTAATTTGTTTTTCTTTTTTCACATTTTTTTCTGGGGACAAAACACCCAGTATAACCAATAAACAAGGTGTGAGAGCTAGGCTGAGATCCAAACAGTAAATGACACAGAGGCACCAAAACTCCCATGCTGGTACATAATAAGCATGACAGGTAGGTATATTAACAGCATGACCCCAAGGTGATAATCAGGGGCCTGTCAGATAGGCAGAGCAGTAACAGCAAAACCCCTAATGTGGCACATCTGGGACATGGCAGGTAGGTGCCTTCAGTCATCTTGCCAGTAACATGGAAATTCTGGAAACCCAAGCAAAGGCAGATTGATTTTTAAAAAGACCAGCTTTTCCATCAACTCTGGCATCAGTCTTGCGTGATGAGGGCTCATGATATCCCCTGCCATTGAGAAGACACATTCACTGGGCAATATAGGTGGTGGATAGGAAAGATATCACTAAGCTTCCTTGGCTAGGTGTGGCCAGACTGCAGATTTGTGTGCCCAATATGTCAGCTCATCTGTGTCCATGTCCTTGATGGGCTCTGCGAGATAGTATTTCATAGAAAGTTTGGCTGTGGTCTCCTTTACTGAGACGGGCTGATGGCCTCTCTTACCAGCTGCTTTAGCTGTGGCCTCTGTGAGGAGAGATGGTTCTTTGCACATACTTTTGATGTTTCTAAAATAGCATATATGCAAATACAGGCTACTTATGCCTTCATATGCTAATTTTCCACATTTAACCCCTTTGAGAATTTACTCAATGCAGTAAGAGCAGGCAGGTTTTATTATTATAAATTACTGGCTGAGAACTGGCACCTTCAGCCAATGATGGCTTTGGTTCACTGGATCTTAACTTTTCATCTTCCTTGGCCTGCTGTCATGCTGACAATAAGTTACTTTATTTTGTATAGATTTACAAGACCGAAGACTTTATAAAAGACAAGGTATCTATTTCCTGCTCACTCAATCACCTTTATTTTACATTTACAAGCAATGGAACCTGCTCCCTCCTGAACTGAGGCTGGAACGATGTCCAATCACCTTTAAGAAGAGACTTAAGACTTTGTTATTTGAACAAGCCTTCCCATAACTACTCACTTCAGCCTTGGTTCTTATCCGCATCATGAGTACACTATCCAACTTGAGGCCTTCATAGTCCTCCCCTATTTAATTTCCCTGCTTTTCGCCCAAGTTATACAGACCCAATTCTCTATACTTGCTTCACCCATTTTAAGTTTATCCAGGTTATTTCTACCCTGTTCATTGTTTTAATCCAGGTTACTTCTACCCTGTTCATTGTAAAACAAGGCTTTGTCTCTGTTATTTTTTGCTGGTTGTAATGTAAACCGAAGTGATAATTAATCTTGTTAATTGAACCTCGGTATATAAAAAGTTATAAATAAATAAATAAATACATTAATTTATGACGCCATGGCATTTCGGCGGCTGCCCTGCCGCCTGCATCAGGGGAAAAACCTATACACCAACTTCGGATTTCAACATGACATCATAAATTAATGTAAAAGAGCACTAGAGCAAAAAGCTGCACTCAAAAATTATAGTTCAACCACAATAAGGGCGGATTTTAAAAGGGTTAGGTGCATAAGTTACGCGCTAACCCTAAAAAAAAAACCCTGCACGTGCCGAGCCTATTTTGCATAGGCTCGGCGGCGCGCGCAAGCCACGGGATGAGCGTAAGTCCCGGGGCTTTGTTAGGGGGGCGTGTCGGGGTGGTGCGACGTTCCGGGCGTTCCAGGGGGCATGGTGCCAGCCCGGGGGCGTTCCGGGGGTGTGGCTGAGGCCTCCGGACCAGCCCCCGGGTCGGGTGATGGTGGGCCACCGGTGCACGCAAGTTACGCCTGCCTCGAGCAGGCGTAACTTTTGTGATAAAGGTAGGGGTGGGTTTAGATAGGGCTGGGGGGGGGGGTAGGTTAGGTAGGGGAATGGAGGGGAAGGTGGGGGGAGGTGGAGGGAACGGGCAGCGCGCGTAGGGCTTGGCGCGCGCAAGGTGCACACTGTTTAAAACCCCATTGCACTACTGATGTACGCGCTCCCTGTCAAACATTATCAAGAAATATCACAGTATGTAAAAGTCTAAATTTTGCAGTTAAAAGGCATGTCGGTATGTAGCCCATTTATTAACATTGTCCATTTTTATGTCTTATTTTTAGACCTGTTGATAAAAATTATCTGTCCCTCCTGATGCAGCCTTGGCGAAACACGGGTCCGTGTCGGGGGACCCCTTGGAAAACATTAATGATAACAGTGGAGTTGCCATATGCATATAAATAAAAAGATTAATTTGAATATCTAAATGGACCATGCAAAATACCGGTTTTCCGGTATTTTTCCATTAGATTTACAAGACTCTAAGATGCAACAAGAAGCTATGTGAACATTTCATGCCACCTCATTTCTTTCTTTGAGACAGGAATTTGCACATGGCAAATCCTTGCACATTATGGACAAAGTTTCCCGATAGGAAACCAAGTAAGAAATGGAGTCAACTGGTGAACATAGGCACTATCCAATGACAGGACAGCTTTGAAAAAGCCCAGTGACATCGGAGGGTGATCTGACTCCCTGACATTTCAATTGAGCTGAATTGACTTGTTTCCCTATAGGGAATTTGAATTAAAAAGAGAGAGAGAGGATTCTTAGTTTCTGAGGCATTGAGGGCACATGAAAAGTGGGACAGGAGGCCTCTGGGCGCTCTGTTTTCACTGGCAGAAACCTGAATGAAGCTGGATGAACAGTTGAGAAATTGATAGGGAGAGACAGAAATGCAGACATGGTGATATTATAAAGGCAGTTTCTGTATGGGAAAATACCCACAAGGAACTCAAAATTCTATTCTCCTGTGACTGGATGTCTGATAAGACACTAAGGATCCCGTAGAATTGAAAGCACTAGGTTTCAGACAGCTCTGTTTTTGCCTGCTAGCTCTTCTCAGCAGGCTGACTCTCTCTTCAAATCTCCTCAGAAGGCCCTTCTGCAGGTTTTCCCTTATCTGTATTTATCAGGTTTATTCAGGACTTTTCAACCACAAAGCCCAAGTCCTACAGTGACCTCTTGTGGCCAAGAGCAGAACACACAGTGCAGGTGAGGTGAAGTGCCAAGTAAAGTTAATGTTTCATGAAGAGGTGAACAGGGTCAGCACGATGGCAGAGAAAAACGATGTATTGGTGCTTTGGACCTGAACTGACTATGGAGACCCCCTCATCATGGAAAATGCTGAAACGTAGTATCTGTCGGAAGCAGAGGATCTTTTGAATAAAAGAATCTGCTCAGTGGTTTCCTACAGGTCTCATCACCAATACCGGCATCGTCTCAGGGTATCTCCCTGTTCTGCCTTTACCACTGTGCTCTGCATTTGATACTGGAGATCCTCCTTCACCTTCCCAGTATACGGCACTACAGTCCCTGCAAGCGGATGGCCTGCTGACTCAACTGTAGGCCATCTGGGGGCGCTCTGGGCCAGTCCCCTTTCTATTCCCTTCCACCTCTGCATTCTGGATTGGCAAGAGCAAGCAAATTCCAGCATGCTTGCAGCTGGGAGATAGAACGGCGCCCCCTGGCATCTCTGATGGCCTAGTGTGGGGAAAACCGTCATTTGTTCTAGCGCATTCCAGGACATAACTTTTGATTTTTGGCTATGTCCTAGATGATATACATATGCAGTCAGGTGGCAATAGAGCAGTACATTATTATTGGAGTGATCATCTCATCTACCTAGAAGCAAGTTTTTTCCTGCTGTTTCAGATGTGGATGGAGTGGACTGCAGGAATTACTTTATGTATTTTCCCGCTGATTGTCTTGTAAAGTGCAGGATAACTGCACCTCTGTTGGCTGACCAGTAACTCTTCCATTCTTTAAATGGGTTTAACTTCCCCTCCGTTGATTTCCTTAGAGCACTTCTCAGTCTCTGGACCTCCGCCATCCGTTGCGGGATCAAACTTACCAAACCGCACTGGAGCAGAGAGCATGCATACTTTTCCAGCCGTGGGCTGCGCACTCATTTTCAAAGCTAATTTTCAAAACATTTTACATGCGTAAAATTAGCATCTACGTGTGTAAGCAGCGTGTGCGCCTGTGCACGCTATTTTAATGAACATCACAATTTATGTGCACACTTTTGGTCTTGGGTGCACGTTTCCGTATGCAAAAAAAAAAGGGAGCAATCTAAGGGCCTGCTGTGGCAGAGCCAAGTGGCATGCACACAAGTTGCCATTTTAGAAGAGACTTATGCGTGCACATTTGGCTACTTATTCGTATAATTTTGCGCCTGCTAATTACCTTGCGCCGTTGGATATCAGACTCGTCTATTTTACTGTTGGTTGGGCGGGAGGTCAGGATGAACTGGGGGTGGTTCACAGTGAAGAACTAGGAAGGTCACTCGGGATGACCTGGAGAAGGACTGGGTGAACTGGTGGAGGTTTCGGCAAACTGGCGCTTTCAATTACATGTGCGTGTTTTAACATATACCAACCTCTGCGCATAAAACAGGGCTTCACATGAGCAAGCCATGGTTATTTTTTTCATCTGTGTATAACATGCACACGTATGTTTTATGAATAGGTAGGCAAAGTAGGTACTCTCAATGCATTGCAGATAGTCACGTGTAAGGAGACGTGTGTCCGAATGTTAGGGACAGATAGTCACATGCTAGAGACATACGCATAGTTTATAATCTGCGCATACCTGATACGTGCAGATTATAAAATACAGTAGTGGATCTCTGTATTTTGAGTTACCCTCAAAAACTGTACACAATTGCTTGCCACGGGCACTAGGCATGCGGAGACACTTGCACTTGTTTCTTCTGCGGGTACCTTTGTTTTGTTGGAAAAGTCCATGTAAATGTGTTGTTTCTTCTGCCCCCACCCCCCTCTTCTAACCTAAACCTGCCCTTGGGAAGGCCACCTCTCAATGTGGCTAAAAGCATTGTGCGTTGGGGAACAGCAAGCAAAACGGTAGCTGCATTGAGGGAGGGTGGTTTTCAGATGGCCGGTCACCGTGGGTAAAACACTTTGAAAATTGTCCTCAGAATGGTGAAGCAGATATTTCTGCACTAAATGCTGTCCAGTGTCTGCAGTTATTTTCCAGTGTTAACACTGTTTTACCTTTATGGTGCTGGTATTGGCATGCAACTTCTCAGCTAGCCAATTTTTCATTTTCATTTCATTTTTTTTCATTTATAAAAATGTATTAACACTGTTACATTGTTACAAGGATGCAAAAAAGCCATTTCTCTCTCTCTCTCTCTATTGTTCTCCCTTTCCTATTACATATTTCTTTCACCATGTTAGCCACTGATCTGTGACAAGAACATGCACTAAGAGAACACTGTGATACCACAAGGGCCATTTCGGGGTGTGGTTATCTGATTTTGAAGGTCAGATGATTTTTTTCACCTCTAGTTTTTGGGCTAAGTTTAAGGAGGGCAAAAACATTTCAGTTTGTAATGACACAGCAGCCCTATGGCTGAGCACTGATTTGATGTAACCAGTGTCAGTTTATGATAATAATCCGGATACCCCCCCCCCCCAAAACAAACAAACTGGAAGCTGGTCAGGTTTTTGGAATAATCACTGTATAGTTTTGGGCTCTCTCTTCAGAACAAAGACATATTTATGCTTTTTTTCATTCTAGAATTCTCTCTTTATTATTTTCAAATTATAAATCAAGAGGACCTTGATATACAAAAATACATAGCAAACCTGTGGTGAAAATAAACAAAACAGGAATTGTAAATATTTTAGAAACATTTCCATTTATTGCTGTTAATTAGCTCACAAATGGGGAGAGATAAAAAAAAAATGCACAATATCCTTATATTTGTTTCACTATAAACAAATTCTGAGTAGACAAAATCTGTGGAGTAATCCCATTTTGAAGAAAATTCTCTAATTGTACGGGATTAAAAAAAACCCATATCGATTCCCATTTAAATTAATAAGGCATTTGCAGGGAAATTTCAATAAAAACGAAGTCTCACTTTCTGCCTGTTAGCAAGAAACAACTTTGTCTTGTGTTGTGTTTCCCTGGTAAGATCCGGAAAGGCAGCCACTTTACTACCCATCAGGGAAACTTCTCTAGCCCAAAAAAAGAACCTTAGTATCATCTCATAAGGTAAGGTAGCCAATAAAGTAGCCCTTTCTATTATTTCTGGCTGGGAGTTCTCAAAAAAAATCTGTCTTAAATCTCTCATGCACCGCATCTTCAATTTCTCCTGTAACATTGGATGACACTGCTCTCTTCATGTCTGGTAGATAACAAACATTAATAATCTTTGGAATAGCCTCCTTAGATAACTTTAAAAGCTGCAGAAAAAATATCTAAAGCATTTCAAAAGGAGAATTTATAGCACATTTGGGAAAATTTAAAAATCTAGCGTTTAATCTCTTAGTTAAAGTTCCCAAAATTCTCTAGTTTAAAATGTATAGACTGATTTTCCTTCATAAGAGCCAAATGACCTTTATGCACAGATCGCTAGCTCTTTTTAAGGTCTTCCCGGTAAGTTCTTAAACCTGTTTGGAGACTCCAGCCAGTGAATTTAACACGGAGTCAACTCGGATAGAAACGGATTTCTCCAAGTCAGAGATCGCGACCCAGAGCGTTTCCAGAGTGACTTCTGCAGGCCTTTGCAATTCCATGCGAATCTTGGCAGGATTCACATTCGCTCCAAAGATGGAACCAGAAACAGCTTCCTCTCCATCCAGAGGAGAAACCAGTGTGGCCCTTCTAGCCTGAACTGGTTCTCCCCGAGGACTGTTCGATTGCATGGATGAGGCTTGCAAAGGAGTGAAACCACCAGGGCAAAGAGAGACAAAAGGCTCTCTTGTAGAACGGGGAAAGAAGCTCCAAGTTCAGAATGCCCCGGTTTTATTTTGTGTAACAAAGTTTAAAGCTTCCAAAGTAGCCTGGGTAGAAGGAGAAGAGATGCTAAGCTCAGATGGGAGAGATTTAACATTACCCTTCCCCTCCCTCCCCCCCCCCATGGCATTGGTCGCGTCTAATAATTTCAGAGGACTGGCCAAAACCGTGCAGAGGGCCGTGCCATTTAGGAATATGGCTATGGTGTGCGAGGCAGTGACGCGCCAGGGAAACCTCCTGGGCAGCCGGTGTTGGGGGCCTCAGTCCTCTCTCTCACCAGAAATATTTATGCCTTTAATAAAAAGGCACTTGTATGTGTAAAATTCCTACACATGGGCCCTAAGTGCTTACATTATGATTGGTATTCCTAGATCCTAAGACATACGGTAATGGATGAAGGCCTCAAACCAACCTCTCATATTTGCACTCGCCAAATGATGTTGATGTTTTGAAAAACGATATCAACAATCAATGGTACCACAAGTATAATTTAAACACATTATGTTTGTGCACAACCAAATATATGTAGGCCCCTTACTTTAAGGGTCTGTATTGTGCAACAGACTCTATTCTTGTATAGGGTCACCTTGCTTTAATTTAAATTATCTGTTTTTAGTTATTTTTTCTATTTCCTTTTGTCATAAAATCGATAGTCACACAATCTCCGTAATTATAAGGAGGGGACACAAATACTCATCTACTCCATGGTAGTGACAAAAGGAAATAGAAAAAATAACTAAAAACAGATAATTTAAATTAAAGCAAGGTGACCCTATACAAGAATAGAGTCTGTTGCACAATACAGACCCTTAAAGTAAGGGGCCTACATATATTTGGTTGTGCACAAACATAATGTGTTTAAATTATACTTGTGGTACCATTGATTGTTGATATCGTTGCTAAACGGTTCGGTACACTGGAATACAGTGGTGTTGGGTTATTTATGTTGTGGATGTTTTGAAAAAAACATTTGAAAATGTCTGCTGGGACATGTGGTAGTGGAAAGCAAGATGTGCTCACAGATGCTTGCCAGATGTTCATGGAGTAACTCTTTCTTTTATCATGGCTGATTGCGATTGGCTGACCAAAAGCCATTCTTAATGCTTGACAAAGTCTCGTTTTCTTTTACCCATGAAGGAGGGCAACCTCACCACATACATTTCATGTTCTCAGCAGAAAAATAAAGACTTATGCTTCTGAGCATCTAACTTGAGGTGAGAGCAAATGTTTCAGAGAACCCAGAAAAATCATCCTAGATTGCAGCATTAGATTTAAAATAAAGAACAGATTTAGCAAACTGTAAATCCAACATTGTTACAAGACAAGGGGTGTCAGGTGGGAAAGAAAAGATTAAGACTTGGCGAGAGACTTGGGTGTGAGTCTCCTGTCCAATGGGATTGGTTGGGCTTGGGTGGACCCCTGTGGGGTCGCACTCAATCACTTGCTGGGAGGTAAGATGGCTGCTGCTGCTACTGCAGCAACTTCTTCCCGTTCCCTTCTTACTGGCCAAAGGAACGGGTCAGAGAGTAAATCCCGGACAAAACTTCTCTCCAGCTCTTTTGGTTGGGAAGGTTACTTGAGTCTTCTGGCCATACTGAGGGCATGCGTAAGACAAAGATGGAGGGGGAAAGGGGGGAGAAAATAAAACTATTTAAAAAATTGTCCTTCAGGCAACCTTCTTGTGAAAACTTGACACTAATTACCGAACCTAAGTACATCTGCCTATTCTATGACTAAAGCTTCAATGAGAGGGTAATACAGTGGTATTGAAGCAGGAATCTAATCAACAGTAAGGCTAGATTGGTTAAACTATCAATGCCTCTGTTTTGGGTTTTTTTTTAATTTTTGTCTTCTTTGGGTTTTAGAAACATAAAAATGTGTCAGCAGAAAAAGAGGATATGGCTTATCTAGTTGGCCTAGCCACACACCTAATTTAGCTTTATTTATTTAAAAAAATGTATACCCTGCACTCTTCAAAATGTTCAAGGCGGTTTATAGTAAAATAAACATTCATAATTAATAAACAAACAATATTACAAAGTTTTACATCACTCCCTCAGAGATTCCCTGTGTTTATTCCTTCATTTCTTGAATTCAGATACTTCCAACTGGGAAGCCATTCCATGCATTCACCACCCTCTCTGCATAGAAATATTTCCTAAGATTACCATTTAGTCTATCTTCTTGTTTTAGAGCCTCCTTTCTGTTGAAAGAGGTTCACATCTTGTGCAAGGAAACCTTGGAGATATTAAATGTCTCTATCATATTTCCCTATCTCTCCTTTCCTCTAGGGTATACTTTATCCCCATATGCTTTAGAATGAAGACCACTGACCATGTTAGTAACCTCCCTCTGGACCAGCTCCATTCTGTTTATATTTATTTATTTATTTATTTTTAATTTTTATATACCGATGTTCCTGTATAATATACATATCACACCGGTTTACAAGGAACTAAAACTGTCGCCTCAGGGGCGGAATACATTGGAACAAATAACAATAAAGAACTTACAGAGAAATAAAAGGCCTCCTTTTGAAGGTGCGGTCTCCAGAACTGTACACAGTATTCCAAATGAAGTCTCACCAGGGACCTATACAGAGGCAATATCACCTCTCTTTATCTGCTGACCATTCCTCTCCCTAGGAAACCAAGCATCTTTCTGGCTTTTATCATCGCTTTATCCACCTGTTTGGCCACCTTAAGATCATCAGATACAATTACCCCTAGATCCAATTCTTCCTTTGTGCTTAGAAGAATTTTACTACCAATACTGAACCTTTCCCTTGGGTTTTTGCATTCTAAATGCATTACTCTGCATTTTTTAGCATTGAATCTTATCTACCAGAGTTTAGTCCATTCCTCAAGCTTTGTTAGATCCCTCCTCATGGTTTCCACACTTTCTTGTCTGATTACATTGTTGCAGATTTTGGTATCATTGGCAAAAACACAAACCTTTCCCAACAATCCTTCTACAATGTCGCTGATGAAAGTTTTGAAAAGAACCAGCCCAAGACAGTGGCACCCCACTAGTAATTGCCCCCTCCTCAGAGTGAACTCCATTTACCACTACCATTTGTTACTTGCCACTCAACCAGTTTTTAATCTAATCTGTCACTCCAGGTCCCATACCAAGGGCATACAATTTATTTATAAATCACCTATGCAGAACAATGGCAAAGGCCTAACTGAAATCCAAGTATACTACATCTAAGGCTGTCCCTTGATTTAACTGTCTGGTCATCTATTCAAAGAAGGGTTTCTTATCAGAAGATTCATCTAACAAGATCTATCTCTGGTTAAAAAAAAATGCTGCCTTGGATTTTGCACGCCACTGGATTCCAGAAACTGACTATGCTCTATTTTAGCAGTGATTCCATTCATTTGTTCACCACAGAGGTCAGACTAACTGGCCTGTAGTTCCCAGCCTCCTATTTACTTTCCCTTTTATGAATAGGAACCACATCCACAGTCTAAAGAAACACTGAAAAGGTCAGCCAGCAGAGATGCCAGGACATCTCTAAGTTCCCTCAGTACCCTTAGATGTATCCCGTCTGGCCCTATCTTCCTTTTTATATGGGAGGGGATGGGTGGGAATACAGTTTATTTTTTAAATAAAAGGTGTTCACCACTTTTATTATGGCAACACTCCTTAATAAAAATCAGATTCTCTGAGTTTCCTCCTCATTGGTGTGTACTCCTGTCAGGATCCCTGGCACAAAATCAGCAGTAAACCTTGAGAAGATCCTCATCCCTAGTGGCTGCCCACACTCAGGCCAGTGACTTCCTCAGTGGAATTTCCTGAAAGCATCCTAAGGTATTTACTAAGAGTTTTTTTCATCATATCTTCTTGGTGCCTGGGTATATTTCTCTTTTAAAATAACATGTATTTGTAGTGAAAACAGGAAAACTGTTGGAAATTTTGTTCAGACTTTTATCAGATTTATGAGGCAGTATTAATGATTAAAGTGCTGCTGTTAAGAATTTAAGTAAATCTGGGTGCTGTTGGGCTGGCCCCCATTGAAATTGCATACAAATTATGACACACAAAGCCAGCCACCGAGAACTGGAAACTAGATTTAGAAACTCTGTGAAATGCTAGTTTCAGGAACGGTGCACCTCCCCCGCCCCCAACCTTTCCATATACAATTAGAAACATAGAAACATGATGGCAGTAACAGAGGATACAGCCTCTCTAGTCTGCTCATCTGATAATTTACAACTTCTGGGGAATGTATTTATTTATTTATTTATTTATTTAGACATTTTATTTACCATCGTTCCATAACAAGATCACAGTGGTTTACAAAAATAACATTCATAATTTTAAAACAACAATTAACACATATTGAATGGAATAATCCAATGCAAATTAAACCGCTTACTAAAAACATAAAACAAATGATACAGGAAAATAATATAACAACTAATACATAATAATCAGTACATTGTAATCATGTTTCATTACATTTGTCCTACAAAGTCCAAAGATCTCTCATCCTTCTTAATATTGAACTTCTCTCGCTCTCACGTTACAGTTTATTCCTCATGCTTCGAATTAAAATCTCTCGTCATTCTTGACACTGTAGTTCTCTTACACTCTCTTGATTTTAAGTAAGGTTATATGCATTTTTAAACAGCCATGTTTTTAGCTCACATTTAAATCTCTTTCTATCTGGTATCTAAAGTAACATCTCAGGTAGTGAATTCCAAAGCTTTGGACCAGCTATAGAAAACACACAATCTCTAACTTGTGTCAAATATGCACTCTCTATTGTTGGAACAATCAGTAGTCCTTTATTTTTGAGATCTTAGTGCTCGCTAAGATGTGTTTAGCTGTAATGTGACACCAATCAGACCAGTATCACTTGCATGAATAATTTTGAATATTAACGTTAATACTTTGTAATAGATTTGAGATTGTACTAGTAGCCAGTGCAGTGAAATCAGTTTAGGGTGTAATATGATCAAATTTCTTAGTTCCTAATAAAAGTCCAGCTGAAGCGTTTTGTAATAATTGTAAAGGTTTTAAGAGAACATGCAGAAAGACCAAGCAATAGAGAGTTACAGTAGTCTAAGGGGGTCATTTATCAAAATGCGCAAAGGCATTTTCGCATGCATTAAGCGCTTATCGCATGCGAAAAGCCGTTAATGCATGCGATAAGCCCTAAACGCATGCGAAAATGCCTTTCACGCATGCGATAGCACCATATCGTATGGTGCGATACAAATGCGAAAAAGAGGAGGAGTTGGGGCGGAGTGGGCTGGGCTTACCAGTTTGCGAAGTCCTATCGCACGGACTTAATGCCGATTTTAGCTACACCCTTTTCAGTAGCGTTAAGCCGTGCAATAGCTTGCGTTACGGGGCGGTATGGTGTTAGCGTATTTCGCGATGTCTCTTGAAAGGCCTGTTTTAGTAGGTTTGAAGCTCCCGGATCACCAGCCTAGCCATCTGGGGGGGGGGGGAGAGAGAGAGAGCCTAGCCATAATGCCCTCTCCCTAGATAGGTATTTATATCCCTATGGGAGGACATGATTTGTAGAAAAGGTTCATAAGATGTTGCTTGTCTGCCGAGCAGTTTGCAGCAACATCGCCAACCAAGAGTTACACAGAAATGGCCCTTCAGCCTTGCCAACGCTGCTGGTGCCCATGTTATGTCAGGTGGTTCCCAAGCTCCTCGCTCCCTTGTGTCAAGCTTTCCTGCTGCAGGCGGCAGAAACCCTAATGCTGGCAAAAAAAAAAAGAGGAAAGATCTGGAATTCTCTTCAACCACAGCAACAATGAGTATGAAATGAAGAGCAGATTTTCTGTTATAGGCCATTTCATTGCTGTCACCACTACTGAATATCAAAAATTCTGTTTTATGAGACTTTGAATCCGTTTCTGTCCCCTCCGATGGAACACATTTCTCAGGAATTAAAATAAGCGGCCTTCAGAGTGACTGGGGATTTTCTGCCAGGCCATTACTGCAAATAGTGCGGTCTAAAATGTTCTTCCTCTGCATTTGGAAGCAACCGATTGCATCTTGAGAGGGCGGATAGGAAAAATGGTGTTTGCAGGGCTTCCACTCCTTTTCCTCACTCGGCAGAAGCACTGCAGCACCCACTGAAGTCTGGCGCTCTTCCTCTATTGTCTGTCTGCTTCTGTTTCACGCGGTTCCAATTCGCTGTCTCTTTGTTGGCAAAGCTGAACTACGAATGCCGGCAGAGTTATTGCAAATCAGCAGAGTGCTCAGATGAGAGTTTGAAGCTGATAGTCATTAGGTAAATGTTGGCAAGTAAAAAAGAAAAAAAACCAGAAAAGGAAAGAAAGGAAGCAAATTTCCCACGGCTGCAATCTAGACTACCAAATGTGGATACAAAAAATACCAACGTGATACACGGATGCCAAAAGTAATACAAACGCTCAATGTGCATCTTAATCAAATTCTTTAGACTTGCTTACAAACTTTCTTGGAGGGGTGCCAGACAAGTGGTAGAAATACCACCAATTAGTAATCATGCGTATTCCACAATTCTTCTCCGGACTAGGTGCATTGATTGCAGGTTTTTAAGACATGGAACTCAGTTCACATTCAAGCCTCAAACCGGATGGAGATGGTAGAAAGAGGAAGGGAAAGGGAGAACGATACAAACATTGAGATTCCTCGCAGAAAAGCTCAAGGACAAGAGGATCATCATCTAAAGCTGAAGCTCAAAAAAAAAAAAAGAGAATGAGAGGAAATGCTTTTCTCTCCGAGCACCTGGAACAGATTTCCAGTGCCACAACAATGGCGGAATTGGAGCCCAGGCGGGACAAATGCAAAGGGACCTTAGTGGCAGGGAGAAGGGAGGAGACCCTGGTGCTGCAGGCCGGGTGGAATCGTGTTCGAGAGCCTCTTTCCCCTTTCTATGTACTTCAAGCCGCTTTTCAGTTTGCCAGGGATTTCGGAATCCCCCCAGGTCCTCTGGGTTAATTTGTCATCACTTTCAATGGGAAAAGCCTGGGAGGGGAGGGCAGTCAATTGGAGCAATATTTGCATGGGATCAAACCTTTGACAGATTTGCCTCAAGTTTCTCTGTTCCTAATTTGGCAGCTCTTTGTAGTTTTAGACAAATGTACATCAAGATCTAAAAAAAGAAAATAGGAGAGGAGCTGAGGGCCAGTTCATACACTCTGTGCAGCCATGAAACATATGTGTGTTTCTTGTTGACATTCATCTTCAGCTTTTCACTCTTACCTTTTTATCAAACATAAATGACAGTGCCTTATATAGAAACACGATGGCTGGAAAAGACCATATGGCCTTTCTAGTCTGCCCATCCACACCAGTGCTCAGCTATGCAATCCCTACAACTCTTTCTGCAGTCGGACGCGGGTAGAGTAGGCGCTAATCAATCCCCTAATGCAATAAGGGGATTAGCGCATATTCAATGCACATCCAACGTGGAGTGAATCTAATACCGCTCTTCACATGCAAATGCATGTGAATGAGGCTATTAGGCATCCACTCCCGATGCAAAAAAGAAAATGTGCGTCTCAGGCGCACATTTAACTACCATCTATTAACGCCTGCCAGTAGAAGGCATTAATAGCTGTGCGCATCAAAAAAAGATGAAAAATAAAAGAAATAAAAGTAAAAAAAAACAAAGTGACAGTCGTACCCATCACGAAAACCGATGCCGAATTTATCGGCATCTGTTTACCTTACCGGCGGACAGCCAGGAAAACCGATGCCGATAAACTTGGCGTCGGTTTTCAGTGGCAAACGGTAACGAAAACAGATGCCGGGTTTATCGGTGCCTATTTTCCTGACTGTCCACTGGTAAGGTAAACCGATGCCGATAAACTCGGTATCGGTTTCCCTTACTGCCATACGCTGATTGCGAAAATAGATGCCAGGTTTGTCGGTGTTGGTTTCCGTGGCTGTCCACCAGTAAGGAAAACCAACGCTGATAAACTCAGCATCGGTTTTTGTGAGCGGCGTACAGCAGTCACAAAAACTGATTGCATGACCCTAGCGCCTTCTTGCTAACGCAACCCCCTCATTTAAATATTGCACGGCGCCCCCAAGGGGGGCGCCTGAGGTGTGCTAAGAGAGCGGGCGCTGACTGTTCAGTACCCGCTTTCTACGTGACTTTATTGCATTGGCTCCTCAGAGTGGTAGAGGTAGAAATTCTAGTGAACCGGGTAAGAAGCTGAAAATGTACACATTAATATCCAAGTATTGAAAGGAAAAGCAATGGCCCCCCAAAAACTTTTATATTTTTTTTTAAATAAATTGGACAAAATTGTATCTCAGGTGTTTGTTTTTTTAAAGAATGGTGATTCAAAAACCAAAATTAGATTTTCACTGTTTTTATTTTTAAACTAAATACAAAGTGCCGAAAAGCGGAATATAAAAATCTAAAGAAATAAAAAGAAATAAAAAAAATATGGGGAGCTCCACACTGAGAGTTAGCTTTGAATTCTATGCCTGCTGTAGGTAAGTGAATTGATTTTTCTTAAAGCCCCATGTCCATGAGGGCCTTCAAGCATATCAAAGGAGAAAAGCAGTCTTATGAATGGAAAGGTAATAGGCGATACCCCTGACATCGCTTGCAAGGATAGTGAAAACTGGGTCAAGATTCTCATTTCCAGAGGGAATAAATTACTTGGATCATCCTCCAAAGGAGGGAAACGGCAGGAAGAATCAGTGTGAGGTAAAAGAACTGCCACAGACATGATGTTTTAATGTGATGAAAATCCATTTCAGGTCTCAACTTTTATTCTTATAAATGAAGCAATTACATCACAGCTTCTCATGGCTGGAGCGAGATGGGCGTAACCTTTAAAGTAATGAACACGTATGTGAATCATGAATTGCCAGTATGCTCTGTTACTGGAGCTGTTCATAACAATGCAGAAGCACATAGCGTGTTAGTGGACGTGTCAGAGACTGCACTAGTGGGTGGTAATAGGCAGATAATGCATACCGGGGAAGTAATTCCGAAAAGGCGTTAGTTTGTAATAGTAACATTCTATCCTAGCAATTTTCAAAAACCCCATTTACGCGCTTAGGGGTCATTTTCAAAAGGATTTACACACTTAAAACTGGGTTTTTTACATGTATAAATGCACTTTACCCATGTTAAATGGACTTTTGAAAATTGCTAAAACATATGAATTGTCAATAGTTACCACTCCCACCCACAAAGCTGGCCATACCCTTGACTTAATATTCATTAACTCCTACATCCAATCCACCGCAGTCCCTTCCTGCACCCCTATACTCTGGTCTGACCATGCTCTTCTAGGAACTCCCCTTTTGATAATCAGCAATTTCCCAGATCCCCACACTAACAAAACTATTCAATTCAGGATACCTTGCAGTAGAGATGACCTTATTACCATCCTTTCCAACAGCCTAGATAAACTTGATATCACTGACACTGAAACTGCTATCTCATCTTGGAACGAGATCACCTCCAACATTGCCAATTCGCTATGCCCCCTCATCACAAAAATTCTAAACACTTCCTGCAACACATAAAAACCCTGGTACACTACCGAACTCAAGAAACTTAAACATGCCTTGAGACACCTTGAGAAGAAATAGCGCCAAGACCCCACTCCATCCCTTTTGTCTAACTACAAGTCTGCCCTACACAAATACCATACCGCTATCCTTAAAACTAATAAAGACTTTTATGCCATCAGAATACATGACCTACAAATTAATGCTAAAGCTCTCTTCACATATGTTGCCGAGCTCACCAAGGCTCCCAATCTCACCCCGACAGACTCCGACACACAATTTAATGCGATAAACTCGCCCTCCACTTCAGCGAAAAAATCGCTAAACTCATACAACGCTTTCCCTCTACACCCCAGCCAGCCACACCCCTCACAGCTACCTCACACACCCCCTTTAACACATTTGAACTGTCCTCTTCCGCTGAAACTGAAACAATTCTCAAGAAAATGAAACCGGCTCGACACCCCTCTGACACTATCCCCACCAAAGCCCTACTATCCATCCCCAGCACCATAGCAAAACCTATTGCTGATATCATTAACTGTTCTCTGTCCTCAGGAATCATACCTGATCTCCTCAAGCAAGCCACAGTCAAACCCCTACTTAAGAAGCCCAATCTCGACCCTAATGACCTCTCCAATTTCTGACCCATCTCTAACCTTCCATTCCTATCCAAAGTACTTGAAAAAGAAGTCAACACTCAGCTTTCTGACCACCTTGAAAAACATAACATCCTCTTCCCTTCTCAATTCGGATTCCGAAAACTACAAAGGTCACTCATACTTACTGGCACTACATGACATTTCTTCCGCATTTGTCATGGTAAACCACAGCATTGTCTTAACACGTCTCAATGAAATTGGTATATCTGGCACCCCCCTCCAATGGTTCAAATCATATCTCACCAATAGACCTACAAAATTAAAATCGATGACCATGAATCGAAACCTATCCACCTCCACAGAGGCGTACTCCAAGGATCCTCACTGTCCTCCACCCTTTTCAACATATATCTACTTCCCCTCTGACCTCGACCTCGCCCACTTCATTTATACGGATGACATTCAAATACTCATCCCCATTACTGATTCTTTAGCCACCACCCTTAAAACATGGGAAAATGCACTATCATTGATCAATAGCCTCCTCACCCGCCTAAACCTAGCCCTCAACTCCTCCAAAACGGAGCTACTCATAATCTCACCGCCGCATCACACCATCAGTACCCCCCCCCCCCCAAAAAAAAACCTTCACCTTCGCACAGCATGCATGAGATTTAGGCGTCATTATAGATAATCGCCTCAACCTTCAAAAATTCATAGGATTGACTGTGAAAGAGTGTTACTTTAAACTTAACACTTAAAAAAAAAAAAACCTCAGACCTCTCCTCCACCTTAGCGATTTCCGTACATACTGCAATCCACTATTCTCTCCAAAATAGACTATTGTAATTCCCTCCTACTTGGTCTACCCAAAGCCACGATTAAACCCCTTCAATTGCTTCAGAATGCCACCGCCAGAATACTCACTTACACGCAAAATTGACCACATCACCCCAATCCTCAAAGAGCTTCATTGGCTCCCCATCCCCCACCGCATCACTATCATACATAAAACCCTCCACAACCAGAACATGTTCTGGTTGAAAGACTCGATTCACTTCCACACATCTAATAGACCTACCAGATCATCATATAAAGGCACCCTTCACACTCCCTCTCTGAAACACTTACACCTCAACTCCTCAAAAGAGCGTGCCATATCCATCGCAGGCCCTTATGCCTGGAACTCCATGCCACCTGATCTCAGACAGGAGCAATGCGCACATAAATTTAAAAACACCCCTCAAAACATGGCTATTTAAGCAAGCCTACCCTTAACCCTTGTGTATCTTAATCTTCCCATAGCTTAACACCCGCTAATGCAACTTACACCCCCCCCCCTTTTTACCTCTCCCCCAGTACTAGATTCTGTTCCCTTAGATCTTGAAATTCCACCCCTTAGTTCCGTAAACCCCCTCATAAGACCTTGAAACATGATTTGTGTATAATACTTTACTGTTATATGCTTCTGTAGTAGTTTTATAATATCTTACTGATGCCGTTCCTTCATATTGTTATGCGTGTTATGCTCTCAACTCCCAGTTCCCTTGTTTTATGTAACTGATTATTCTCCGTTGTTACTCTTGTTTCGATGTAAACCGGCATGATGTCCCTATGAATGTCGGTAAAGAAAAAACCTTAAATAAATAAATAAATAATAAAATGTGCATAAGTGCACTTTAATGCAGGTAAATTGCTTTTGAAAATTGCTATGAAAGTATGTTACATTTATGCACATAACTCTTGTGAAAATTATCTCCTTTAAGTGCACTTACGTGGGTAAATCCTATGGACAATTCAATGACATTTATTGTAGCAATTTTCAAAAGCCCACTTATACGGGTAAAGTGCATTTATACATGTAAAAACCCAGTTCTAAGTGTGTAAATCCTTTTGAAAATTAACCCCTAAGGGCCTGATTTTCAAATGCATTTACATGCTGTCACTCCCTGTGACCTTGGGCTAGTCACTTTACCTTCCGATGCCTCAAGGTTACAAAATTAGATTGTAAGTCCTGTGGGGATAGGGAAATACTTAAGGTACCCGAATGTAATCTATTTTGTTGTACACTCTGAAGTGCCAAAAAGCAGAATATAAAAATCTAAATAAATAAATAGATTTTCCAAAAGTTTCACTTTTTTCAGTGTCGCTGAATTGGATTGAACTGATTCAGTCTGCAACACTACAACAGAATCTATATACTTTTTTCCAGGACACCAATCTTCTCCTCATGTAGTTGTCAAAGACCTCCCATTAGACAACATTTTACCGTGTATATCCATAGTTACAGATGCCAAAGAAGAAATAGGCTTTTCTAGGGAAGCTATTGCATTCCAAAGGAAGTCCAATGTTATTACACTGGGTCTGCTTGCAAAGCTGGAAACCACATCCCTAACAGGGGTACTCACCAAAGCAGCCCTTCCCAACTCAACCCAAAATGCCGAAATCACTACTTACTCCTCTGATATGCTCACCCCAAATGGTCTCATGCCACAATGACCAGATGGGGTAGAGGAGGGGGATCACCTCTTCAGCCATTGCAATTCCCGACACTTCTCTCGGCATCAGAAGAAATGACAGTGCTTCTCCATCAATCTCCGTAGGAAATGGAGGGACAGAAACTGCTTCTGTGTCCGGACTCAAGGATGTTTCATGGTCTGGCATGAGATTCCAACCAGGGATATGTCTACAGGACATTTTCCAGGTTTCACCTGAACCAGGCAGGGAGCCTTCAACAGTCTCCTGGCTCCAGAGAAGTCCCTCTGGTTGCAGCTGAGGAATCAACTCAGATTCCCCCTTTCCTCTTGACCTTACCTCCAGAATGAAGCAAAATGGTTAAGCAACAGCAGCAGGCTCCTGACATGTCTTCCCCTCAGTCCGTCATCTTGGATCCCTCCTGACACCAGCAATAACGCTAGGTCCTCAGAGCCTCTTGATCATTGTTTTGATGCCAGTTGTGTGCTCTACACATCAGTTCTAGAGCTCCTGGCATCTTCATGTATTCTAAGGAATGTTTCAGGTCCTTTCTATAGTGGCCTCTCCTTACTCCTTCAGCTGGCTGCCTTCAGTGCACTTATGCCCCGCTACTAGTCCTGCTTTAACGCTTCCCGTAATCAGGTCAGTTAATGTGGCAATTACCAGCAATTGATAGAAGGATGAACTCTTTACAGAGCTGCTTCTAATGCTGCTCTTTGTCCTACATTGTAAGATAGTACAAGATGGCAGAAAGGTCAGTTGAACCCATCCAGTCTGCCCAGTTAAATGCATTTTTATTTCATCTCATGTTTATCCAGGTTTTTGTATTTCTTCCCTCCCTTACTACCTCTTCACTTCTGTCTCTTCTCTCAGTTTCTAAGTCCTTCATCTCCCATTCTTTTTACCCTTTCCCTTTTTACTCTTCCCATAAATGTTTGCACCTCTGGCCATCTCCTTCCATTCTCCCCTCTTTGCTTGTTGTTGTCCCCAATTTCTCTGTCTCGCCTCTCCATCTGCTTCCTTATCTCTTCTTTCTGGGAGGAGCAACCTAGGAGCCAGATAAAGAAGTCGCTTATGCGGTTGTCCCTTCTCCTCATTGTGGGATCTGTTCGTGGCTCATCCCTTCTGCCACTCTCAGCCCCAACTAAGCCAAGAATCTTTTACTGTTGGCTATCTTTCCAGCATTCAAGCTCTTGATAATGCAGCCTAAGGTTAGAACAGCTTTTAGAATGTGAGGTAGACTAAACTTCATTCCAAGTGATGTATTTCCTGGAAAACCACAAGGTAAGGCAGCATTTATGAGGCTATAAATGTTTCCCATTTTAATAGTATATAATCTTGGAGGTTAAGCACCAACATGTTAACACACCACAGGAGGCCATTTCCAGCGCTTTTATCACACATTGAGTTCCAGTATGGCAAACATTTTCCTTTTAAAGTGTTAACTCATCACAGTCAAAACAATCTCTGCTAATCAAATGCTTGCAGCTACAGTATATTGTACAGTGTGTGCTGACTACTCTTGTATTACTCTTACTGGCTAATTTTAAAAAGAACGCGGGTATCAGCACGCGAGCAGAAATACACTGTAATTTTATATCGTACGCACACCTATACACGTATCATTTAAATACCCCTTCCACGCGTAATCTTAAAAGGTGGCTCGAGTAAATGTCCCGTGGATATTGCCACCAGTTTTTCATGTCCTTGGGGGCGGAGAGCACACTGTAAGAGAGACAATATGCCACTATAATATATATTTACCTCTATAAGAGGGGCACTTTCAACAGGGTGGGTTAAGGACTTGAACAAGAAATTGTAAATCGGTTATTTACTCTCTCAGACAATAGAAGGACTGGGGGCACTCCCTGAAGTTAGCAAGTAGCTCATTTAAAACAAATAAGAGAAAATTCTTTTCACTCAATGCATAATTAAGGTCTTGAATTCTTGAGGATATGGTTATGGCAGTTAGTGTAACTGGGTTTAAAAAAGGTTTGGATAAGGTTCTTATGATTTAAATCCACCCTGAGCTAAAAGTACCCAGGGGCAGATTGGCCTATCAGGGGATCGGGTATCCCCCGGTGGGCCGGTGGCTCTAGTCACGTGGTCTGCCAAGCGTGGCTGTGACAGAGCCGCGCTCGGCAGACCACATGGTGTTTCCTGGGCCGGCCGGGGCAGCGAATCCCCAGGCCGGTCGTCATTGGGAGTCCGCCCCTGAAAGTACCCCTCTTATAGTGATAGATGTATATAGTGTCATAGTGTCTCTCTTACAGTGCTCTCTCTCTTCTCCCCTCCCCCTCCCCCTCGAGTGTACATGGTAGTTCAGCAGTCTTGAAAATCCCTAAACCTTGAGATCTCCAGACTTGCTGCTCATCAGGACGAGCAGTAAAGTTCTGCAGACAACATACTGACGCGCGCCATGATCAGCTTTTCTAAAAGTCAGAGTTATGCGCATGACTCTTGGGAATGCCCATGCCCTGCCCCCTTGTTCTTTACGTGAGTATGGGTTTGTACGCCCATATTTCGTGGCTTCCTAAAATTTGCATTCCTTGTGCGCGGCCCACATACGCGTGTATGGGGCTTGTTTTTGCACAAGCAGCGCTTTTAAAATCTACCTGTGGAGTAAATTTTAAGAGCTCAGCGTGTGCAGTGCCAGGAGATACGTGTGTCTCTGGGGCCGGGGAGCACTGCATGGATTTTAAAAAACTCACAAGTATGCGTGTATCTTCCGGTAAGTGCACAAACATTTTTTGGAAAAAAAAAAGGGGGCAGGGTATGGGTGTGGTCTGGGCAGGGCAACAGCATTCCCGGATTTTAGCATTAAAGGAGCGTGTAACTATTTATGCGCACAAGCGTGTGCCAGGGTCAGGGTCCCTATCCGCAGATCTTTACTTCTGCTGTGGATGGTGGGTAACTAATATAATAAAAAAGAAATGAGGCTAGTTAGGGAGGATTGAAGGGTTGGGTCTAAAAGGGTAAAAGGAAGGCAGCTTAATTAGGGGGTTAGGGAGTCCCAGCCTTTACCTGGGTGAACTGGTAATGGACTGGGGAAACTGATAATTGTATTGGCGCATGTATGTAATTGAATCCCCCCCACTTACGTGGTAGAGCTGGCATTTGCGCACACATGCACGTGCCCATATAAAATTGTGCGTGTATGTATGTATGTACTGCCGATTCTATACCATGCATGCATATGTTATGAAATGGCTGCATCCATTCAGGCGAGCCGGCATATGCATATACCTATATATGCCCACCAAGCTGTTTGAAAGTTACCATTCCTGAAGGGGCTCTTGCATTAAAATCTTATAGACAGATGCTGCATTCATATGTATTATTTTATGTATCTCTATAGAGCTTTGCTGTCAGATATCATCCTAAGGAGAGTATGGAGAAACGAGATGGTCCTAAATGAGATGGAGTTGAAAAGTAAACAGGTAAATTGGGAAGTTCCTAAACTTGTTTAGGAAGATGAGCATGGGATTGGCTGATATTCATTTTGAGCAATATAATAATACATTTTAATTAGATTCTTTCTCTTAATAGCTTGGGATGAAAAAAAGATTTAATTTATTACACCTGATTTAGCGTTACAGACATTGGATGAAATGCTAAATTAATATTTTAAATTTTGTTTTGTAATTGCAATATGGAACATTTCTGTAAAGAAACACTGTAGGATGGTTGTTGTGTTAGTCCACTTGAATGTACAGAAATAAAGGTTAACAAACAAATGATATAAGGCGATACTTTTTCATTGGGCTTAATGGATAAGTTTCTTGACATTCCTTTCCTGTCTGGCCCTTGAGGAAGGAAGTGTTAGCTCCCAAAAGCCAGTTAAGAAATTTATCAAGTAAGTCCAATAAAAAGGTATCACCTTATCTTTTTGTTTTTTTTTTATTTATTTGTTAATTTTTGTTTCCATGTATACAAAACAAATAAAAAGCCCAACAGCAATAGAGTGAATGATGGTGGGTTCTTAATGGGTTGCAATATCTTTGATTGAATTTGAAGAATTCTTCACCGTTGATGTTGTACATGAGCTTTTGACACCACACAAGCTCCTTTTCAAGAACATCTTTGAATGATTCTTACACTGAGTCCAACAACACGTATCATAACCTGCAAAAGATTGCATTATTTTCAGGACCAATATGGCTCTTAGAGCTCTGCACTGCATGGATTTGTTGGGCAAAGTCTCCAAATGAATGACAAGGAAATTAAGAGATTTTATTCTTTCCTTGTACATGTTGATTGGTTGATGTTGCACGTTCATCCGCAAGCATGAAAAATATAACCAAAAATAATTTTTGAGTCATGGGTCTTAAGTCTTTTATTTTCAAAATGTTCTTTTTTTTTTTTTGCCATAGACACAAAATGGGAGCAACGCCATTGAATGATGGAGTCCTTTGTAGGACACCCCTACTTGTTGCCACTGTTCCTTTTCATGTTTTTACTTGACTGTTGAACACCAAGGTTTAACACAGTCTGCTGAAACGTTGTTTTTTTTTATTGTTGTGGAGCACCTGGGCAGTTCAATGGGAATAATTTAACCCCACTAAAGTTAGCTAAGCATTTCTGATCACCACTTTCCATTTCATTTCTCAGAGCGTCTTGTTAAGTCTTGTGAAAATCATAGTAATTTGAGTTGTCGTTTGACAGCAACCATGCTTGCTTTCTGAGATTTGGCATAGGAGGTTTGGGGGGGGGAGACAGATCACTAAATTCTTAACATGTTACTGAGGGATCCCTGGATCCCTCAGTAGCGACCCTCTTCTTTCAAACAGAAGAGGGAAAGAGGATGGGGAGGAAATAGACAAAGGTGTTTCCATTATAAAATCTGCTTTGATTTGCGGAAGGGCTTGAAGGGAGGAGAGGTAGCATGCAACAGAATACCCAGTTTTATTGCATGCCGTATATACTGTGATTGAAACACACATTTAATCCTGTACAATTTAGTAACATCAGGGAAGACCACTTAGGATAAAAATGTAACTGTTTGTCTCCAGAACACTTTATTATATATTTTTTTACATTTTAGTCTGGCTATTATGTAGGAAATAGCACATGACAAAGTATGAATTAAATTATTTTGACATATTCCTCAAATGAATACATTCAGCACCTGGGAAAGTATGCTGAAATCCTACAGGGTATGCCCTCCTGAAGTGCGTTATCACACTTTTAAATATTCTTGGACGCAAATAAACCAAGAGGATAACTTTCAAAATTGTTCCTGTGTGCCCATTTACCCGTGGGTATGGGTCCATGCAAAGTTGCTACTTTATTTTACCATCAGCTCGGAAAGGTTATAAAATATAAGTACATATGCATGCACAAATGCTTGCATATGTAAGAACTACGACCCACCCAAGTTTGGACTTATCCAGGAAAGGAGCAGCACTTAGCAGGATAAATCTGAAAAGTGCTACTTGTCCATCTAAATAGTGCTTTTCAGACTTATCTGGGCATGTAAAATAGCTAAGTCTAAACAAAAGCCCTTCATAGCTGGATAAGTTCAAATTTGTTCATCGAAGTATTGGGATAAGTTGGAATTTAGCTAGATAAGTGTGTGCAAAGGATATAACCGCATATTTGTACTTCAAATATTAAAGGGATACATGAATATATATTACTCGTGTTTCGATGCATTTTACCCCCCTGAAAGTCAGCTTTCACATGTGAAAATCTGGGCATTTTCTAACATGCGTGCAGCAATGAAATTACCAGTTTTACCAATTAGTCTGCCAGTTCGCCCAGTCCATCGGCAGCTCATGAAATCCCACCTGGCTCTTCAGCCTCAAGTCGTCAACCCCCATTTCACCTTTACCCAGTTGTTTACAACCACACCTGATACCGAGCAGGAGTAAACATATGCAAGCAAAAGACTTACTCTTTCGGATAGTAGAAGGACTAGGGAGCACTCCATGAAGTTAGCATGGGGCACATTTAAAACTAATCGGAGAAAGTTCTTTTTCACTCAACGCACAATTAAACTCTGGATTTTGTTGTCAGAGGACGTGGTTAGTGCAGTTAGTATAGCTGTGTTTAAAAAAGGATTGGATAAGTTCTTGGAAGAGAAGTCCATTACCTGCTATTAAGTTCACTTAGAGAATAGCCACTGCCATTAGCAATGGTAACATGGAATAGACTTAGTTTTTGGGTACTTGCCAGGTTCTTATGGCCTGGATTGGCCACTGTTGGAAACAGGATGCTGGGCTTGATGGACCCTTGGTCTGACCCAGTATGGCATTTTCTTATGTTCTTATCACATTGGCATATTGTAAAGTTGCGACTTATGAGGTAGATTTTCAAAGGCTAGCGCATGGCCAAACCAGGAGATACATATATGACTTGGATGTACATGGGCCACATGGATTTTAAAAGGTCTGCAGCCACACGCATATCTCCCAGTACGCAGATTAAAAATGTTTTGTGAAAAGGAGTGGGGCATGGGAGTTCCTGATTTTCCCGATGACACTAGCGTGTAACTCTTACGTGCACAAGTACGCGCCGGGGTCCCTATCCACGTATCTTTACTTCAGCTGTGAATGTCAGGTAAAAAGAAAAATAAAAAATATCTTGCCTAGTCAGCGGGGTTTTAAGAGTCAGGGCAGGTAGAGGAAAAGAAAGGCAAGCTAGCTAGGGGAGTATGGGAGTTCTATACTTTAACTGGGTAAACTGGAAATGGCCTGGGGAAATGGGTATTGGCGTCGCCACGCACAACTACTAAAATCCCCCCACTTACATGGTTGAGACCGCATTCACAAGCGCATGGACGTGTTGAAATAAAATCATGCGCACATGTACGCGTGGGTAGCTGATTTTGTAAAACTCACACATAAACGCGTGCATGTTATAAAATTGGTGTATCCACATGCGCGTTCCGGCAAACACGTGCGCACGCGCATCACTTTGAAAGTTACCACATTGATGCGTAAATGTTGGCCCCTCCCTCGGATGCCCCTGGCCCGTCCAGTTTTTGCACACGCAAATTTTCTCGCGGACCCTTATTTACGCTACAGTTTTTAAAATAGCATTCTCTTGCCTGCTATTTCACGCACGCAAGTGCAATTGTTTAGGTGCACTACTTTTGAAAATTCACCTTTAAGTATTTTACTGATGAAATAATGAAAAAAGGGTAAATTTCAATCTTTTTCTTACTGTTTGGTCAACGTAGCCGAGGTGTCGGTATGGATGGAGCTCACTGTGATGTCATCACACATCTTTCAACCTGCTCTGGCATTGGTTAGTGCCACAGGATGGACCTGATTTTACCTCAAAGGATTCTGACACGCAGTCCCATGATGATGACTGGGAAATTACAATATCTGATTCCCCACCTTTCTAGTTTATAGTCAGCCTTTACTACGCTGACTGACCTGGGCTGAGATTTAAAGGTTTTGCCAGGGCACAAGCCTTTCTGTAAGGTTTATCAGAAATGAAGCAAAGAAGGAAGTTGCGTTATAATATTACTGGTTATGGGGGTAACTGAAAAGCCGATAGGAATTCTGCTGCAGTGGTCCTGCTACATTTCGTCGTATGCTTTCACAAAGTTTTTTCTAAATTCCTTTTATTTTCTTTCTGCCCCTTCTATTTGTGGGCTTGAGTTGGATTCTCATCCCTTTCATAGGATTTTTTTTTTTAGCTGATGGTGTTTGTTTGTTTTTTAAATGTATATTATGATTTAGGGATGTATCCTCAATTTATTGTTGAAATACCTTTGTTTTATGGATCTATAAAGTTAAGAAAAGAAGATTAAAAACATCGCTGGTTACATAATGCAAACTTCAGCAGCCAGTCGAAGCATGGTTAGTGCCAATTGTTGATTAACGGCAGAGTCTGAATTTCGGGCTTCCCCAGCCTGCCTTGGGGCCCCACAACAGGTCAGATTTTCAGGATATCCACAAGGAGAATACCATGAGATAAATTTGCATACATTGGAAACCCAGGATATGCTAACTTATCTCATGTTTATTCACTGAGCCCGATTTTCTAACCGGCCAGGTAGGCTTTGAAAATGTGCGTGCCTTGGCATGGCACAGTCGTGTAAATATCCACGTGAACATCCACGCAGATGCTTTCAAAAATCAAAAGGTGCGCATGTAAATGATTTTTCCTGCCCCAGATGCATCCCCGGGAACACCCCACTTCTGCAGATATTGTTATGCATACAACTCCAGCCTCCTGGGGTCATTTTCAAACAGCCCTATTTACATATGTAAATGCTTTTCAGAATTATCCCTATCGTGCGTAACCTGAAAATCTGACTGGCTTGTAGGGTCCACGGGACAGGCTTGCAGAGCCATGGTACTGACTAAATTCATCTGAGGTTCCCCTAAAATATGAAATAAGTTACTTATAACATTGCTGCTGGATAGTAGTTCTCGCTCATTCTGTTAAAAAAAAAAAAAATCAAAGCCTGGCGCCTTCTCCTAGTCATCTCAGCAGAGAATTCTCGCTCTACTGTCTACCTCCCCAAACTCTTTCTGACCACAAGTCCCACAAGATTCACTTACTTATGGGCAATTTCTACCCAAATATTTCTTAATACCTCATGCACCTTACTTTTAATACTATATATATAATTTGCTACACGCAACTAACCCACATCTTTATTGCTACACATTGTATCCCACTCTTACCTAATTTTAGGCATCTCTTGTATTCCAGATGTACCTTCCTGTCACATATCTGTATGTCATACCTGTATATACTTTCCTATGTGATCAGTGTTCTCCTTAAATGTTTATTTATAACATTTATTGACTGCTTATCAACTTTTCTAAGCAGTGTCCATACAAAACCTTTTAAAAACCAAAACAAAAATAGATGCTGTTTCTTTGCAGATAGCACATTCCATTCTGTTGTTAGTACCGAATGTGAGGCTAACAACATCACACATTCCAAATCCAGGGACCAGTCCTAGTGATTTTTCAGAAGTCCACAGCTCATTTAGCCAAAGGGGCCCGAGACAGCAAAGGGCTCAGTGTAGCTTTCTAATAACCTCAGCAGGATCAATGGGTTGGCATGCTGCAACAATGATCTCATTTGATTAAGTTGGCTCTGGAACCAACTGTACCGCGGATCTCTAAGAAGGCGAACAAAAGAAACGCTACTGGTTTATCTGTTCTCCATCTGTCAAGAGGAAGAAAAAATGCTACCAATATCTAAACATGGTCAGAGGCCAGCTTCCTCACGTTAGCAAGGATGCGATGTTGAAGGGAGCCTTTTGATTAATCATGACTTTTTGGCTTCATCCCTCTCCCGTTGCACTTGTAGCACTGATGGCAAATGGAAGAAGTGGGGACCACCGCATTTTTTCTATTTGGTACCATGGACTTATCCAGCTCTCTGGTCACGGTTTAGCTAGATAAGTACTTTCTCCAGTTTCAAGGGACACTCCCCCCCCCCTTCCTGAGTTAAAATGTGTGTTCAGTCTGCGCTGAACGCATATTTTGCAGTCATTTTTTTTTTTAACTCCTGATGCATTTGCATAGCATTAGTTTACTCCATAGGGAGTTTAAAAAAAAAAAAAAAAATCTGGTGCGTTATTTCTGTACGCTGAAATTGAGTGCCCAGATTCTTAGAGGTAGATTGTAAAAGTCCAGCGTGCACATCAATTAGAGGATATGCCCACCAGTCTGGCTTGCTCGCGCCGACCTAATTTTAAAAGTCACCCAGACGTGTGCGTATCTCCCACTGCCCGCACATCTCACTTGATTTCAAAAAAGGGTGTGGACGTTTTGAGCCATGGCCAAGAGATGTGCATGTAAATACATGGCCCAGCACGCATCCAGGTCCTCTGTCATCTAGCTTTACTTCTGCTATGGAGAAGGTGTAATTGCAAGATACAAAAAAAAACAAAAAACCCAAAACTGTCTTTTCAGAGGTGTTAAAGGGTCTGGGGAAACTGGAGAGAGTGCAGGCTATTAAACCAGGGGGGTAGGAAGGACCTGGCTCTTAACTGGATGAACTAGTGGACGAACTGGTGAAACTAGTCATGGCATGGATGCGTGCCAGTTTTAAAATACCCTGACTTATGCGCTAGAAACCTGACTTACACGACTGGGTGCACCCACTTAAAATTGTGCGCCCAGAGGCTATTTTGTAACAAGTGGCAAGTTATAAAATGGTCGCGTATCTGGGCACACTGCAGCCAAAGTGCGCCTGCACGCCGTTCTGAAAGTTACCCTCCCTGTGCACAGATTACTGCATTGGCCTGTCAGAATGCACAGGAATGGAGTTAAAAACCAGGGCACAGGAAAAAAAACAAAACCCCCAGTCCTGGCTCTCATCCCATCCCTGTATGTAAGTGCTCTTGGACATGGCAGCCCACCATAATCTCCCCATTTTTACCTAATGCATAGACGTTTTTTTTCCATTTCTCCGTTGACTGAAGTGAAGTGAAGCTGATCTAAAGTGGAGTTTGCTGGTTATTCCATACAATGCCTTGTGCTTAATAAGGGGCACCCGTTTCTGTAGTGCTTTCCAGATTGTCTGCCCCTTGAACTCACGACGGCTGCTGCATTTCGGGGGGGAAATTCTGCCCCACTAGATGTCAGTATCATTTAAGGAACTTGCAAACCGCAGGCTCTTGAGCTCCCATTGCAAAAAAAAAAAAAAAGACAGTGCAGAGCTCCGGGGGAAAAAAAAAATTGGCAAGTCCAGCCAAAATGTGAGCCCTTCACGTTCCAGCTGAAGTCAGAGAAATGTAAACCAGATGCAGCAAGTGTGACTGCAGATGAATCCAAAAATAATCCGATTATTTTCACAAGCTACCAGTGAAGTGTTGGGATAAATAAAATGTATCCAACACTTCCTCGCTTATCTAAACTCTTTCCTTGGCAATCATTTGGAAGAAGCTTTCAGCTCTTTGTGCCTAATGCCAAGACAAGTTTCATAAACACTTTTTTTGTTCTGCATATTTCACAGTGAGTTTCTCTTATTCTTTCTAGTGCAGAACACTAGGAAGCAAGGGGAAAATCAGACAAGAGCAGAAGTAAAACACGATCCTCAAGGCTGGATAGGTCCTTTAACATCTTTTATGTTGGTATCTCAACTTACAAAGATTTCTCCTAGGGGCTCTCTTTAAAGAATAGTTACTTCAAACCCCTGAAACTGATGTCCTCTTTCTGGACCTGCACTACAAACTGTCGCAACCCAAGGTCAGACTCCAACCAGGTCAGCTGGATTTGAGAGAGCTTGAATGTTCAGAGTTTACCTCCAGGTCTACTAGGAAAATCTGGCAAACTTTGCCAAGTGTATTTGGGCAAAATCTGAAGCAGATTTGCCTATTTGTAGAAATCTCCAATGGCTTTTTCACCAACAAGAAAGTTAAATTGAACTAACTTTGCAAATCTGAAAAAGTTTAATGGGTTTATTGAATTAGTTCATTAACTTTTTTTTGACCTAGGGTGATGTTAGGTTAGCTAGTTTTGGGTTTTAAACGCTCATTCTCAATCATCATCATTATTTATTTACTCATAGATTACAATTTCAGGTGCACAAGGAATAAAATTTGATTACAATCACATGCAAGCACCACAATAATTAAAACTTGCATGCAATTTGTATATCAATACAAGCGAAACCCCCTCCCAAAATTAAAAGGTCCAGTTGGACCAATAACTCTTAAAATGTTGAGCGCACCACACTCCTTGTTGTTTAAGGAGGAAAAGACACAGAGCAGGCTAATCTAATTCACCAAAAATCCAAGTATAGCTACCACTCACCCTCCCATTGAAGGACACTAAGGAATTCCATATTTTGGAGTCACCTTATGCCTCACCTAAACATATTAAAAACCCAAGTTGGGGGGGGGGGGGTTCAGTTTGGAGAAGAGACGACTGAGGGGGGATATGATAGAAATCTACAAAATCATGAAAGGACTTGAACAAGTTAATGTAAATCGGTTATTTACTCTCTCAGACCATGGTAGGACCAGGAGGAACACCATGAAGTTAGCAAGTAGCTCATTTAAAACAAATCCAAGAAAATTCTTTTTCACTCAGAGCATAGTTAAGCTCTAGAATTCATTGCCAGAGGATGTGGTTACAGCAATTAGTGTAACTGTGTTTAAAAAAGGTTTGGATAAGTTCCTAGAGGAAAAATCCATAAACTGCTATTACTTATTAAGCAATAGTAGCTTGAGATTTATTTAACGTTTGGGTACTTGCCAAGTACGTGTGACTTGGATTGGCCACTTTGGAAACAGGATACTTGGACCCTTGGTCTGACCCAGTATGGCCTATTTTATGTTCTTATGTCCATATCCTTTCTGAGCTTAGGGTAATTCTGTTGTCATCTCTCTGGACAATGATTTCTGAAGCTGGGGTGCTGCAACCAAGGTAACCCTTTCTCTTGTTTTTGCTTGCCTCTGCTTCCCATAGCGAGGGAATAGAAAGAGAAAGGCTTCCTGGTATGACCAACAGTCCCTTGTGTACTGATACCAGATTAATCGCTCTTTTAAACACAAAGGACCCTTTCCTCTCTATGCCCTGGTTACTCTGGTCTCTGGACTTTGAGCAGGACTGCAAACCAAAATGTACTGTCATGGGGGCTTCTAAAAAGAACCACAAAACTGGACTGCGTAAAACAAACCATTCCTGTTTATACTGGACCATCTGGTCCGCTTACTCTACAACTACTGCTAAACATTATAGAAATATCTAACAGATGGATCAGTGTGGCTTAAGCATTATGGATACGTAATCAATGCTGAACCCCTGTTGGACTTTTATTTTTTTTTTTTTCACCTGCTCATCTGGTGCCCACCTGTGACTTGCTGAAAACACATTAGGTTGTAGTGCAGGAGTTTGAGATCAAAGCTGGGCCTTGTAAATTTTATTTTGCCCCTTTAAGTAAATGTTCTTAAGATAAATGCAGCAGCAAAGAATAAAAAAAAATCAATCATAAATAAGTACAGATGGTTTAAAAAAAATGCTCAGATAGGTGAGATAATACTCAAATATGTTTTACATTAGACGAGGCCCAGTGTGCAAAACATTTCCACACCATAGGTAGGTGTGAATAGGCTCTAGTGAGCTTTTCTACATATGCATGGGTTTTCACAATGACCAACACATTTGTGCTAGAAATAGCTATTAAACGATTTGTCTGACATGAGCTCCCTCTTGGAGCAGAGAATAGACTTACAGTGGAGGTGGTAAAAGCCAAACCAATGGTAGAATTCAAGCATGCATGGGACAGACAACAAAGGGACCTTATTGGTGAGGAAAGGAGGAAGACCATAGATTACATAAGACCTAGAGCAGCCCAGCAGGCAGGAACATATAGACAGACAGGGACCATTTTTTCCACCCAAGCTGCTGACATCTTCTATGTTTCTATGCCTGGAGACAGAATAGTAATGCATGCAGCGGAAGTGACTGAGTTTACAACAGTAGACAAAGATCAAGACTTCAGAGAATAATTGTCAGAGGACAGTCATTGGCTGGCCAACCAGCTTCAACTTATCAGCCCCAGGCAGGAGGATTCTGGCTTCTCAACTTCAATTTCAAAATTTTAAAACAAGAAGCTGATCTTGGTTCAAAATGGTAGGAGCAAGGAAAACAGGATTGACATAGCTTATCTGGATTGCGTTAAGCAGTCTGATAGGTTGCCCCGTGAAAGACAAAGTTTCTTATTGCAAGAGATGGAGTTTAGCGGTAACATTTGCTAGCGGGCAAACAACTGGCTGAAGGGGAGGCACCGGTAGGTCACAGTTAATGGTACAAATTGAAGTTGGAATAAGTTAATAAGTAGGGTCCTACAGAGTTTAACATTTGTATTAATGATATGGAAATGGAATGTTGACAAACCATGTTACACTCTTTAAATGCACCGAAGGACTCATTGATTTTACAGATTGATATATATATATATATATATATATATATATATATATATATATATACTGTATCTATACCCAAGGCAATTGGGCAGAGACGTGTCAGATTCGACTTAATGTAGACAGGAGCAGGCGTGTGCAATTCATGGTGGCAGTACTTGTTGACACTGTCCAGGGAAAAGGAAGACCTGAGCATCTTACTTCATAATAAAATAAGTAAGGTGTATAAAGTCAAGCAGCAACAGCAAGCAAGGCTTGGCATATGTTGGCAAGCTTAAAACCGGATGATTGGACAGAAGGAACAAAGAGATTTTCTTTCCATTGAGTAAGGCCCTTGTCATGTCACATTGGGTGTATGGGTTGCAATCTACGTTATCCATCCTTAAAACAGGATATCCAAATGTTAGAAACGTTCAGGGTGTGACACCAGGTTAATAAAAAAAGAATCTCAAGGTTTTGTGTTTGCTGGAAGGATCTTCAAGGTGGGATTGTTTACCTGAGAAAGAGATGATCTTGGAAGGATTTCTAACAGGATCTTTTTACCAAAGCAACAAAAAAGGGGACATCCCCTCAGGATAAGAAGTAATATATTGCACCACCTTCAGAGGAAGAGATGGGCATCCAGAAATACGGGATAGTGTCCAGTGGGGCACAACTCTGGTCCTTACGTTTTCAGACTGTCCTATCTAGAAGGAATATTTTCTATGTAGTGGAGCTGAGAACCAGATTAATTTTCATAGCTTGCCTCCCCAGAAAACCAGACCTTGTGCTTTAACTTTATATGTAAATAGTATCTGTAAAACATGATTTATATCTGTCAAAAAATCTGTGAACAATTCTCACCATGTTACTGGCATAGAAAACTGCTGCATATTTGCACAGCTACTTAGCATATAAGCTTGAGAGGTCTGGCAAATGACGCTGCCTTCTGAGCACCACAACTCTAATATGTTTCTTCACGAGGACTAGGACTGTGCCCTATATTACACTAAGCAGGGGTTAAGGACAAAAAAAAAACAAAACAACGCAGGCAAAAGTATTACTTGGAAGTCCATTCCATAAGTATTCTCCTATGAGCAATGACCCAGTGCCCTGTTGGCAGTAATTCTGCCAACTGGTTAATGTGCTAGTGCCCGATCAGAAGAGAGATGTGAAGGCAGCATGTAGACCAGTAGTGCCGGCCAGTGCAGCATGGCTAGGATGGATAGCACTTTGGGAAGCCCCTCCCCCACCCCCCATCCATTTATCAAGCTGTGTTAAACGTGACGACAGCAGCAGAACCCAGATGGAATTCCATTCCGCCAATGATCCAGCGATGGAAAATCCTCTTGTCTCGCTACATTTCTCTCCGCACAGCTGTCTGCATGGTGCTGATTTTCTTCCCCTGCTCTCTAGAGGGAATTCTGCCAGGAAACCTACTCGCCCCTCTCTGGGCTCTTCTCCCTCTCTTTCTCGGTCTGATCTGAAGGAAATGAATACAGCAATGTGGCATTTTATTACACGGCTCACAAAACAATAGATCATATGTCTACATATGTCACATTGTGCAGTATTTTCTCTTTCTACAACTTCAGAAAATGTTTTAGTCGCATGCATCTAAGACTAAAACTGTGAAGGATTTCAAAGGGGCATGGGATAAACATTGTGGATCCCTAAAAGGCTAGAGGATGGGAATAAATAAAAAAGCTTAACCTGTTCCCAAGCAGTTACCTCCTTGGGAAGCTTGCTGGGCAGACTAGATGGACCATTTTTCTGCCGTCATTACTATGTTACTATGATCTTGTATACACATATAGATTTTGGTTTAATGTTCATGGAACTTGCTCAAACATAGGCATGGGATAAACTTTGACTGGAACAGGTACATTTTGCTTCAGTTTTATTTGCTTAATTTAGTGCTGATTTACATAATGTGTATTCTCCTTGAAACATGCAGTCTTTGGACCTTGAAAAATATGTATACAGTACACATTAGAAACTGCACATTTTTTTCATTTTATAATTTATTTATTTATAATAATTTATATACTGATATTCTGAACACAATCATAACAGTTCACAATATAAATATTAATAATAAATTACATGCAAATTAAAGGAATGATCATAAAACCAGAGAAGAGCAAAAAATTCAAATAAAATCCTTAATAAAACAAGCAATTACAGTAAACAACTTAAAATTAAACATAAAACCTAAATATAAAATCAATAAACATATTCATGAAACCTCTTTTCATCTTGTGATAGTCCAGCAATCAGCTCTGTCTTAAATTTAATAGCACAAATTTTAGATGTAACTACATCTAATTGAGTAAAATAATTGTGCCATTTGTTTCAATTTTGTTTGGCTCTCTTTAAATGGGATGAGTTTGAACTTATTTACCATATTTTGAGAGCAATTTGGCTCTGAATTAATGCCGCTGTGCCATCCACTTAAAATGAACAAATGATTGTGGAAATCCTTGGTTTACTCTGGCCATGGGGATCAAGTGAGCTGCTGAAGGTCTGCAGCAGCTGGCTGCTGGTGGCCCTGGAATTCCCCCATTGGACAGCACTATAATGAAGGGTAACAAAAAAAATGTTTCCTGATGACAGCTGCAAATGTATAGGATATTATTTGATGCTAATGCTTAGTAAAGGCATTTGTTGAAAATGGGGCTGTTGAAACTGTGGACAAAACCCAGAAATGTGCATATATTGGATATACAGCTACATGGAATTTAACTGCATGTGGGAGGGATTTGACTGTGGAAGAGGGAGGGGGACTTCTATGAAAAGGCTGAGTTATACAAGCTAGCACTGCTTACAAACAAGTACAAGCTCAAGGTGGACCATGGGGGGGTGAGATATGTACTAGTTATCTAATCAAAGAGTCAGCACCATCCTAATGAAGAAAATGATATGTACAACTGAATACCACAAATGTGATTATAAGTAACAAACCTGTTGCTCCTTGCAATGGAAACCCCAAAAACTGTTAGCCAAAGGATATGAAAATTTCAATAATTCTAGGCACTTCAAAAGAAATTCTCTGTAAAACAAAATCTATTGGGTACATTCTGCTTGAAAGCCAATACATCTGGGTTCCAAAAGCAGTTTGGAGCTGGAGCGGTCTCTCATCTCATCTAGAGTTTATATATTGCCTTTCTGGTCCATCAAAGGGCCACCCAATGCAGTTTACAACAAATAAAAAAAAGTAAATATTAAATACATTATAAATATATAGTCACATATTGGATAAATAATGCATAATCAAATGCATCAAAATCAAATACTAAAATACATAATCATATCCAAAAATGTACATAATCCAATACATAATTAAAAATATTTAAAAACACAGTACTTAATAAATGGCAATATATAAAAACTCCAACCACCACATGACCTGGTCAGTCCCCTTCTGCCACAAAGGATCTTGAAAAGTCAATACATTGTCATTAAAAACAATATAAAATCAATAATAAATACTGCATCAATGCAGATTAGAATGCAAAATTGTGGCATATATTTCAGTTTACCCATAAATTATGGATATGTAACCAATTCATATTACAAAAAGATCTTTAATGGTGAAGCTGGCTGTAGGAATGGGATGCATTGTGCCCAGTACCCTGACCTTTTGATGACTTTATGCATGGAGTTTTCTTAAAGGTCATATCTGGATGGTTTGTATAATATTGGCTTGTGAAGGTAGTTTATTGGGGTCTGCATGGAAAAGTTGCACTGCTAATTAATTTGAATTTAGTGTTTAATAAAGAAACATTTTAAGGATAACTTTCAAACAGCTGAACAAGGCAGCGTATATGCATGTGTATGGCCACCATGCAGTTTTCCCGTATTGTTTCTTAACCCGCATGCATGTATCTTCAGCCTGCAACGTACACCCGTATGTGTTTATACATGAATACATGCATGACATTGAATGTGCGTACTTTTCCTATCTATTTTTTAAATGCATGCATGTATATTTTAAGTGCAAAAGTAATGTAGGATTTATATATGTCCCGATTTACAAGTGCACGTAAATGAAATTAACTAGTTTAACCAATTAGTCCACCAGTTTAGCCAGTCCTCCAAATCATTGAGACTCTCCTGATTCTTCAGCCTGAACTTCCCCCAGTTCACGCAGACCTGCACGATAAACACCAGATAATTAGCAGCTGTAAAAATACACGTTGGCAAATGTACACATGTAAGTGTCTTTTAAAATAGCAATTTACATGTGCAAGTATTGGCCCAGCCCCAGAATGCCTCGAGACTGTCTCTTTTTTACATGCGTATGTGTACGTGCGAAAGTGGAAATACGCACATATTTTTTATTTTTAGAAAATTCAGATATGAGAGTAGAAGCTACTTATGCTCGTATACTCATATGTTTCTTTTTATGTGCATAACATTTTGAAAATTCATCTGTTTGTGTAGGTTAAGTATTTGGAGCGCTATTAGTTTTGTTTTCAGATTTTATGTAATCAATACATTCATTTTTGCTTGATAATTTCTATTAGACTGCCTGCCTTTATTATTATAATCTAGTCCATATCCATAAACGCCTATAGGCATTGTACTCCTCTACCAACGAGAATGGGCAAGAGCTATTCCTATATCTATGTGACAGGAATCTTGGTTTCACGCTTACGTTTTCCTGTTCTTCTGGTTTGTCTCTGGCTTACAATTCTGTGCCTGTTCTTCAAGTTATTGAATTATCCATACAATGTACAATGCCATAACAAATCAGCCACTAAAACTTCAAGATCAACCAGCAGACCACATTGTTCCTGTCTGCAGAGCGAGGTTTGATTTTTATAGGACGCTGTAACTGAAAACTTGTGAAAGCTTGGCGCTTTAACCAGGCCTTTCCCTAGATCCCACAGCAGAGACTCATTCTCCAGTCTTCCTGACTGTGAATCCCACAAGGTTCTCCCGCTTCCAGGCTATCTCTTTGCAACTAGTTCTTAATATCTCTCACACTACTGGTGTTTTAGCTTACTTCTTAACTATATTGTATCTATGTTTCCTAATGTACCCCACTTCTTATTTATTTACAGTTGTTTATATACTGCCCCTCCAGGCAAAGGAGATTGGGGTAGTTTACAATTAAAACTTTTCATAATACGTTGTTGACCTCATATGTGTGCATTATACTTACATATCCAGTGGCTTGGGCCTAGCTTTAGGAAAAGTCAGAATATCAAATGCTTATAAATAAATCCTGAAGAAATAATTTAAAACAATCTAAAGTAGATTTCATCAAACTAGAGCTACCTCAGATTCTTCAAAAATATGAATTACATTTTTCAATTTAGAAAATCAAAACATAAGAAAAGCCATGCTGAGTCAGACCAAAGTCCATTGAGCCCAGCATCCTGTCTCCAAACGTGGCCAATCCAGGGACAGCAATGGCTTTCTTTAGTCTACCTGGCTAATAATGTGTTATGGACTTTTCCTCCAGGAACTTGCACAAACCTCTTTTAACCTTAATCACATCCTCTGGTAACAGATTTTCTGCAAAACATCTGAAGGATTTCCCCAGTGAATCTGGGGAAATCTTCAATTGCCACCACAGTACAATGACCATATTACAGGAACACTTGCTGAACTCCACTGACTTCCAATTGAACAAAGAATACAATATAAAGCACTTTGTATAATCCATAAACTAATCCACGATGATAAAGCCGACTGGCTTAACACGGCACTGCACGTGCATGTACCACAAAGAAACCTGAGATCTGCAAATAAAGCTCTACTAACTGTCCCCTTTGTCAAATCAGCACATCTCACGCAAGTAAGGGAAAGAGCACTGTCACTGGCTGGTCCTGTACTCTGGAATATCATGCCTCTCGAAATAAGACTACAGACAAATCTGAAATTATTCAAAACTAATCTGAAAACCTGGCTTTTTAAACAAGCATTTTATAAAGAAAAGGAGAAAAATAGTCGAGCGATAAGGATGCACCAAGCTAGAAGTTTTTAGTAACCTACATAAGCATATTAATGTTAAAATCAAACTGCCTAATTTGTTCCTAACAATCAGGTTTAATTTACACACCTAGTTTATTATTTTACATTGTTACCGTACTATGATGGCACACAAGTAATTTGTAATCTATACCACCCATATTTCTCTTTATCATGCCCTTCTGTAAACCGTTGTGATGGTATTTAATTTAACGACGGTATAGAAATTTTTTTTTAAATAAATAAAATAGTTCAGATATGAAAAGTGTTTTCTCTGCATCTCCAAGCAATAGCTGGCAAACTGTAATATTCACCACCTGCAAAGCAAATCTGACCCTTCTAAAATGATATTCACCACGAGCCTAATATTTGTCAGCCGATGCTTGGCTAAGCTTGACCGTTACTCGTCATTTAGAGGGTCTCTAAGCTTTTCCAGTACAGACTTCTATGACCCCCGCGTTACAATGATTCCATCATATTCCAACAAGAGTTATCCGTGCAGAAGTTGTTTGGGGATAATGGAGCTTTTGTGGGTGGTTAGAAACGGATCCATTTAATTCCAAACCCAGTCGCAGCCGTGCGGATGTGAGAGTCCTACAGCTCTTGTATGATTCCCGTGAGTGGTGTCCCTCCTGAGAAAAGCAGAGCAGCAGGCAACGCCAGATGAATTTCTCAAGAATGATGAAGAGCAGAAATATCAGTGGATGCCTGCAAATTACCAAATTGGAAGCCATTTGCTTCTCTAGAGGGGTGCTCTTCTCTCTTAGTTACGAATACCTGCGTCGCCTTTAAACCCGTTGTTCGTTACCTAGGCTTTCATTTTGCCCTCACAGAAAGCAGGTTCTTCAGACAGGTTTTTTTTTTTTAAAACTACGATTGTTAGATCACTTAAGGTTTATTCTAAGTCAGGGTGACTTTCGAACGGTTGTTCTGCCGTTTTGTTTTATCGGTAATTGATTACTGTAATTCCCTATTCATGGAGCTTCCAGCTTCCTTTGTTCAGCCATTGCAGGTACTGCAAACTTCTGCAGCCCATTTGATTTCTGGGAGGGGGGGGGGGTCATAGAAGAGTCCCCTGGCCATAATTAATGTGCCCAAGGTAAACTGCTTCTGGAGGTTCCCTTTGTTAAGGTGGCCCATTTAGTGAAGACACGTAATTGTGCTTTTCAAGTGATTGCTCGCTTTTTTATGGAACACCCTGCCCGATTCCATTACAGCCATTGATGATTTTATAATCTTTCGGAAGCAGCAGAAAACCTTTATGTTCAATAAAGTCTAATTTCCTGAAGGTAGCCTTGTCTTCTGGAATAACTATTTACTTAATGATGTCAAATATATGTATATATTTAAATGTTTTGTATTTGAACTGTTTTTATGTATTTTATTTGATTTATTTTTGCTTGTAATCCACCTAGTAAGGGTTCCCTCTATAGGCGGAATAGAAATTGTTATAAATTATTTGGGGTATTTGTGTATGGCAGGAAGGTAGGCCATATTGTATAAAGATTGGGAGAGATGTCATGAGTTGTTGGATTGGAAAACAAAGACACAAGACTGTCAAAGCTAGAGAATGCCAACAAGGCTCAGGTATATGCCACATGAGCAGAAGACACAAGACTTGTTTTGGCTCGATCAAGAATAGTTATACAACTGATGATCCAACTGGTTGCCAAGTCTCAGTTTTCAATTGTCAATAAAGACTGCTGGATCAGTCCCTCTCTATTAAATATGCTAGAAATTTACCAGGTCTGGTTTCTGTACCATCTCATCTGAAAATTAGGGAGCTTATTTTTTTTGGTTTAATAAAACTCATGGGGCGGGGGAAAATACTGTCAAGATGTGATTTTCTGATGGATCCCGAGTTACTGTCCCAGCATCAGATACCTGGCACCGTTTGCGAGAAACTGCAGGAGATGGAATCTCACTTGTCATTAGCTGAACTTATCTCTCAGACGAAGGGTGTATCCCTACAATGAGCAACACAGATGGACGCATTCTCAGAGCACAGTAAATGCCCCATCCTCAATGTGTAAGTCTTCCAAGGCTGTGCTGAAGTCTTGGCTCGGTCCTCAGACGCATCACCTAGGGTTTTGTCCACATGAGCTATTGCTTTTGTAATTAAAGAACAGAGGGAGCGCTTTCTGAAGTGGACAGCTTGGCTGGATCTTCAGCTCCAATGATTAAAGCGTTATAGCTGTTTGCATCTGCTGCAGCCAGAGCTCATAGACCCTGCCTTCCAGTCTGCTTTCGATTACAGTACCATCCTTTACCATTCACTTTTCATTATTTTGTTGTGGTTTTGTTTTTTTTTTTTTGTTAATGGAAAATCTAGAAAAATCAAATTAGGCTTGTCTAATTGGATGATACGTTTTATTCCACTGAAGATCTGCAGAGTTTTTAAGGTTTCCTCATTATAAATGTATTAAGCTGAATTTCTTTTGGTTTGGGTCATTAAAATAGTGCTCATTTTTTAGGAATTTGTCAGTACTACAGCTGTTTTTTATTCAAATTCCATAACATTTTTATTTTTAGTTTAAGCTTTGTCTTTGATTTCAAGTCTCTCTCGCTCTTTCTCTCTCTCTCTCTCTCTCTCCACCCTGTTCTAAAGTTGGAACATAATCCCTAAATTTTAGCCATATCTTATTCTTTAAAGGGACAGGTCTCCTCCCTCCCCCCCTTGTAGTGATGAAACCAAACTGAAATGAATAATGGCAAAGTTTGACTCTGGCAGAGTATACTGTATATCCTCTATAATGTATGAAGGAGAGGGTCACTTAGGTCTCAGTTCTGCAAACCTCCAGGTCTTACCGCATACAGGAGAAGGCACCATCCTGATTCAGAAGGGACGAACACAGCTTGCAAAGTATGCAGTTACAAACCTGTCCGTATGGAGCCTTCATGTATTATGGGCATGTGCTGATGATCTACAAAGGGCTTTTTTGTTGGAAGGAGACTGTAAATATTTACTGCTGCTGCACATCTGCACCTAACAGGGCATCAAAAGAAAAGACAGAGGAGGCAAATAGCAAATTTGGTTAAATTCTCTTCTTGGAATCTGTAGGTGGGGTGGGTTCTGTGAGCCAGTTACACATGGGCTGGGTGGAACTTACTGAAACAGATCCGATCTTTATTTATTTATTTATTTATTTATCGAGTTTTATATACCATTGTTCGGTTTCGCCATCACAATGGTTTACAAAGTATTGATGTTTAACAGAGTGTACAGAAATTCACGTGCTTGTTAACATTGTTATCATAGTCGTTATAAGCATAGTTCATTTGTTAAACTGTACAGGTTAATTACGTGCATTGGATTGGTTCTGCGTGTTTATATGTAGCATAGAGTCATTGGGTGTTTGGGTATGCTTTAGTGAACATCCAAATTTTTAGTTCTTTTTTGAAAGTTTTTAAGTTTTGCTGTGTTCTCAGTTCGGTTGGGAGGGTGTTCCAGACTTCAGGGTCTCCTAGGGAAATGGCTCTCTTCCGAGTTGTGGTAAGTTGTTTGTGGCGTGTAGGTGGAATTTTTAATAGACTTTTGTTAGCTGAACAGAGATTTAGGTTTGGTGAGTGGACTTTTATGGATGCACTTAGCCAGTTTGTTTGTTTTTCATATATTATTTTGTGTATTATGGATATTATTTTGTAGTCTATCCTGTATTTTATTGGGAGTCTGTGTAGTGAAATGAGAGTTGGAGTAATGTGATTGTATTTTTTCATTCCTGTGAGTATTCTGGCGGCTGTGTTTTGAAGGATTTGGAGAGGTCGGATGGTGGTGAGAGGTAAGTTGAATAGCAGGGAGTTGCAGTAATCCAGGTTGGAGAAGATGAGTAGTTGGAGGACTATTCTGAAGTCGTTGGGGGAAAGGAAAGGTTTTAGATGTCATAGGGTTAGGAGTTTGTGATATCCGTCTTTGATTTTAGCGGAGATGTGGTTCTTGAAGGATAGTTCCTTGTCAATTATGACTCCTAGGTTGCGGGCATGGGTGACAGGGGAGATTGCGGTCTTTTGATTCATTATGTTGAGTGATGGTAAGTGCGTAGGGTTGTTTTTTCTATCCAGCATGATTATTTCAGTCTTATCAATGTTTAGGATAAGTCTCATGTTGGTTAGTAGTTGCTTTATTTTGGTGAGGTAATTGGCTGTTTTTTTGTAGGTGTCTTCCAGAGAGTTGTGTATTGGGATAAATATTTGGATGTTGTCAGCATATATGAAGTGAGTCAGTTTAAGGTTTGAGAGGACGTGGCATATCAGGAGAAGATAGATGTTGAAGAGTGTCGCCAATAGTGCTGAGCCTTGGGGAACTCCAGTGTCAAGGTTTATTTTCTTTGAGAGGGTGTCATTGATTCACATCTGGTAGGTCCTTTGTGATAGATAAGATGAGAACCATTGAAGGATTTTTTCGGTTACACCAATTTCAGATAGACGGTCAATCAGTATTGAATGGTTTACCGTGTCGAAGGCTGCTGATAGGTCTAGTAGGACTAGAAGGTAGCTATGGCCGTTGTCAAATCCTTTGAGCACGGTGTCGTTTAAAGATAGGGGTAGTGATTCAGTGTTTAGTTGTTTTCTGAAGCCGAATTGCGTGGGGAGTAGGATGTTGTTCCTTTCCAGGTTGTCACTGAGTTGGGAGTGGACAATTTTTTCAATAATTTTGGCAATGAATGGTAGGTTTGATATGGGTCGGTAGTTTAGTGGGTTTTCTGGATCAAGGTTGGTCTTTTTCAGTATGGGTTTGATAATTGCTGATTTTAGGCAGTTGGGGTACTTTCCTTCTGTGAGGGATAGGTTCACGATGTCGGTTAACGTTTTTGTTATTGATGGTTCGATGGCTTTGATCACCTGTATGGGTATGCTGTCGATAGGGTGCTTAGCTGGGTTCATTTTTTTGATGATATTTTGGATTTCCAGTGATGATGCTGAATCAAAGTTGGGCCAGCTTAGTGTTTGATTGATTTGTTTTTTTGGGTCTTGCGTGTTGTTGTTTATGAAGTTTTTGATTTTTTCATTAAAGAAACCTGCAAAGTCATTGCTTGAGAGCTTGGAGGTTGGTGATGTCTGGAGGGTTTGGTTAGGCCATGTACAATATTGAAGAGCATTCTTGGGTTGTGTTGGAATTTTTTTTTTTTTTTTAGTAGAAGTCTTTTTTTGCGTTGTGGATAAGTTTTTTGTAGTATGCTAAGTGTGATCGGTAGGTGTTCAATAGTGTAGCTGTTTTGTTGTTCCTCCAGGTTTTTTCTTTTTTTTCGGAGTTCATGTTTGGCTGATCTGATGTTGTCATTGTACCATTGGTTTTGGTTTTTGGGTTTTTTATTGTTTTCTTTATCGTGGGGTTTATCTTGTCTGCTATTGTTTTAGTGATGTTGAGCCAGGATGAGGTGGCGTTTTCTGCGTTAGATAGGTCTATGTTTGTGAGTGAAGCTGAGTGTGCATTGCCTGCTTGTATTTGTTCTTAGCAGGGTTTTGATTTGTTGGTAATTGCTCATTCTTTGATCCATTTCTAGGTGTTTGGAAAGTGAAGGTCTTTGTCTATAAGAAAAATAGATGAGACCATCCCTCCAAATACAGTTTTAAGATGAAACCAGTGGGAACAGACACCCAAAGTTTAAGAAAGCAGAAGGCTATGTAATGTTTAACCTCCAGGCTCTTTTACGGAGACCCATTAAATGCCAGGACATAGATGGAAAAGCAGATTTCTCTTTGTTCCTTTATAACTCATGCATTGTTAACCAAAGGAGGGAAGACCAGGTTTGTTTGTGAGTTACCAATGACTAAATTTACTTCTTTCAGTGGTACAACATGAAGAAGCGGGAACAGCCACTGTATCATGCTCCCCTGCCCTCTTGTTTTCTCTCATTCTTCTGCATCCCCACCCGCACCTAAAAATATCACCCACATCTCTGGTGACAGTGCCCTATATTTCAGAACGCCATTGCACATTTCTAGCATATGCATTTAGGGGGGCAGTTTTGTAACATTGCACATAAGTTAGCCGGTATATATACACATAGGTTCCGCCAATTTTCAAAGCGGTCTTAACACGCATAAAGCCCGCTTTGAAAATTATCCTGGTAAAACCATGTATGCACAATTGCTCCTGCTATTTGGTGCACCTGGTTTTGTCGACAGAATTTAGGTGTGCACTTCTTAAAAAATCAAAAGATATGCGCGTAAGTCCCAACCCCTGCCTAGACTCCACCCTCCCGGAACTCCTCCCACCTTTTACGCACATGTACAGTGTGTATGCAGGTAATTTTACATACATATCGGGTGCCAGCAGGTAAAGCACTACTTTACCCACATATGTCCTATGAAAATTGCTCTCTTAAGGTAGGCTTTGATCTAACTATATAGTATCTTAAGTTCTGTTTGTGTATTTCAGTTTGATGACTTGCCTTTCCTGAATGTCTCAAAGCAAGATACAATTGAAAACACTTCTTCCAGACACTAATGGCAAATGAAAATCCAATCAGTAAACTGGAGGGAATCTTTGGAGTCTTAGAAACATTGAAAGCTTTCCCGTGCTCTAGCTACTTGCTGATAATATTATACTAATTAGGAATACCGAGTTTGTTCTGCCCCTCACATCCCTACTCAGGGCAATGGAACAGGAAACCCCTTCTATTTCTCCCTCAGCATCAGAAATTATCTAGTTTGCAATCCTTTTTTTTTTTTGTCTTGGTGAGGAACAACGTTCCAAATTCATGTCAAATGCACCTTTTAATCATGAAAAGCTAAATCGGCCAATGTCTGCAAAATTGACTTTGGCATCTAGTAATTAGGTGACTACGTTCATTTCATTTATTTAAGGGCAGGAGTTAAGTTTCAGCTAGGGATGGGCAAAACTGTAAAATGTAAGGTTTGATGGAAACTCTAGTTTTCCCATAAAATGTGAAATATCTGATGGGGGGGGGGGGGGGGATGGGAGGGAATCCAGTTTCCCTGATGAATATGAACCAATCTGAAATTGACCTCAAATTGTTCTCATACAACCCTAGTCCTATTAACTGGTCAATAAAATCAGCATTTTATGTGAATCCAACAGAGAATAAAGCAAGTGATAATCTTTCCTTGTTTTTAACAAGACCTCTTATGTGCAACTAGCAGTAAGGGGGGGTACTCTATTTCCCCCCTCATCTGCCCCTTACTCAAGCCTGTTTGCATCGGGCTCTAAGGCAGAGATATATTTTTAGTTATAAACCTGCTAATGGCCAGTATCATTTTTCATGGTCTTTGTAAGTCATAAACATTTTAATATCAAAGCTTTTATTTTTTTTATTTTGTGTGTTTGCCTATATTTCTCATAAGTCCATGCTACTGGTTGTTTTATTTTATTCTCTCTGTTGAGCCATGAATTGGCTGGGCTTCCACCATCCAGAACATGGGCTGTGGAAGCGCTCTGCTGCTCCGTGGCTTGGCTGTGGCACTTAGAATTAGTAAATCCATGCTTGGCCTATCCAGGTGTCAAACCATATGTATAGCAAGCAAAGAGGGTAATGGTAACCAAACTTCAAATTGGTAACACTGATTTATCTAATTTCTTTTGAATAAAGTACTGTGGTTATTTTGTCAGTACCGGGAAAAATCATGGAAACTGTTATAAAGAACAAAATCACAAAACATTTAGACAGACATGGTTTAATGGGACCCAGCCAGCATGGATTTACCCAAGGAAAGTCTTGCCTCACAAATCTCCTACATTTTTTTGAAGGAGTGAATAAACAAGTGGACAAAGGTGAACCGGTAGATGTGGTATATTTGGATTTTCAGAAGGCGTTCAACAAAGTCCTGCATGAGAGGCTTCTAAGAAAACTAAAAAGTAAGTCATAGGAGGCGATGTCCTTTTGTGGATTGCAAACTGGTTAAAAGACAGGAAACAGAGTAAGATTAAATTGTCTGTTTTCACAGTGGAAAAAGGTAAACAGTAAAGTGCCTCAGGGATCTGTACTTGGACCGGTGCCTTTTATTATATTTATAAATGATCTGGAAAGGGGTACAATGAGTGAGGTGATCAAATTTGCAGATGACACAAAATTATGCAGAGTAGTTAAATCTCAAGCAGATTGTGATACATTACAGGAGGACCTTGCAAGACTGGAAGATTGGGCTTCCAAATGGCAGATGAAATTTAACATGGACAAGTGCAAAGTGATGCATATAGGAAAAAATAACCCTTGCTGTAGTTACACAATGTTAGGTTGTATCTTAGGAGTTACCACCCAGGAAATAGATCTAGGCGTCATAGTGGATAATACATTGAAATCATCAGCTCAGTGTCCTGTGGCAATCAAAAAAGCAAACAATGTAAGGAATTATTAGGAAGACAATGGCAAATAAAATGGTGGATGTCATAATGCCTGTGTATCGTTTCATGGTGAGACCGCACCTTGAATACTATGTGCAGTTCTGGCCGCCACATCTCAAAAAAGATATAGTAGTTGCACTGGAGAACGTACAGAGGAGGGCAACCAAAATGATGAAGGGGTTGGAATGGCTCCCCTATGAGGAAAGGCTAAAGAGGTTAGGGCTGTTCAGCTTGGAGAAGAGACGACTGAGGGGGGATATGATAGAGGTCTACAAAATCATGAAAGGACTTGAACAGGTTAATGTAAATCGGTTATTTACTCTCTCAGATAATAGAAGGACTAGGGAGCATGCCATGAAGTTAGCAAGTAGCTCATTTAAAATAAATCAAAGAAAATTCATTTTCACTCAGCGCATAGTTAAGCTCTGGAATTCATTGCCAGAGGATGTGATTACGGCAGTTTAACTGGGTTTAAAAAAGGTTTGGATAAATTCCTAGAGGAGAATTCCATAAACTGCTTTTAATCAATAAGGAATAGTATCTTGAGATCTATTTAATGTTTGGATATGTGCCAAGTACCTGTGACTTGGATTGGCCACAGGATGCTGGGCTTAATGGACCCTCTGTCTGACGCAGTATGGCAACTTCTTATATTCTTATGTAAATGATCAATGCAAGCATAAAAGGATTTAAGAGACTTGTTTTTTTTAACTCACTACTGGATATATTTGTGTCTCTGTCACCTTCTTATCACTCTGCTAACACATCAACTCCTCTCCCAGCCCCGACCACCACCACTATTGTATTGCAATCTTATGTTCAGGCATTGTAATTAACCCTTATGTTATGTTCAGGCAACGTCATCTTCTGCTTGGACTTTCTCATTTTGTTTTGACTGGAGGAAGGAAGTGTTATTTCTGAAAAGCTAGTCAAGAAAGTTGTTCCAGTAAAAAGGTATTATCTAAATGCTGATTTAGCCATGTTTTGTATATCCAAAGTATTCATGGGTCCTGCAAGCTATCCACATAGCTTAAAAATTACCCCCTTAGTGGCAAATGAAGAGTCTCCACTCTCCAATAAAAGATGGTGCTCATTGACAGATGCAATTGGTGTTTCCTTTCCCTTGCTCTTATTAGCTCCATTGCAGGATGTGGGTCTCCAGAATAACTTTACTTTATCTCCCTCCCCCATTGTTTTTTGTCTACAGACAGAAAGTTCAGCAGCACTGGAACCCAAGTTAGCCTTGGCTGGCGAGATGTCTCCTCTGAGACTTACTCTCAGTGCCATTTTTTGAGCAGAAGGGTTGCTTCATTATTTTCTCCATGGAACGTCCAAGCTTTGCCAGCTCTCATGAGAGTTTACATGGAAATACAAATATGACTTTTATGTGCAAATCATTAGTTCAAATGTTGGCCTTTGTAAAACCATGCCAGAAATATGCATGGCTTTGCAATTCTTTCATGACTAGGACAGCAGAGTAAAACCAAAAGTTGGGCTGAATGTCAATGAAGACTTGAGCCAAGCTCATGCCAACTGCCTGACTCTATTCCTGAAATGAGGATGTCAAAAAGAAGGCAATCAGTAAGCACTCTCTGGCATTACTTTTTGTTTACTGTAATGACCTTATATGTTACCGTCAGTATTTTTTTTTCATATGTGCATATTAAATTCCCATGACTTAAACTATGTTTTGACTCATAGAAACAAAATAGTCACCATTGACTTACTTTGGATCCCCTCACTTGCCTGTTCTGATCTATGAAAATGTTGGTTAGGCATGAGCAGTTCTTTGGGAGGTTCCCTATTTTAAAGCTTGTACCTACTTGAAATACAGGTGTGATGAAATTGATAAAGACAGGTTACTATAACTTGAGGGTATTGAGAGGATTAAAGCCATGTCTGTCTGGATCCTGAGGATTTTAGGATAATTTTGCAAACTTTTATTTTCTGGATTAGATTATTGTAACTCCCTCCTTTTAGGGGTTCTTCTTTGTTCAGTTAGACCTCTAAAAATATTACCAAATTCCCCTGCTTGAGTTTTAAGAGGAACCACAAAGCACAATCACATTAATCCCGTTTTATGTATTTATTTATTTAGATTTTTTTATATTCCACTTTTCACACGTTTCGGCACTTCAAAGCAGATTGCATTCAGGTACTCATGCCAAATTATGCTGGTTGCCAGTTCAGCAGAGAATTTTAAACAAAATACTAAGGTTAATTCATAAGATCATTTACTTCCCCGAGATGACATGGCTTGGTTTGAGTCTCAGCTATATTTGCCACAGAGATGTTTACATTCAGCGAATTGAAGGCTCCTAGCTATTCCAACAGTACACCGTGTACATTTAGGGGAAATCATGATCAAGCAATCTCAGTAGCAGGGCCCATACTATGGAATACAATATCAGAATAGCATCGTATGCTAGTGGATTTGAAAGCATTCAAAAGCATGCCTTTTTAAACAAGCCTTTGGAGGGTAAGAGATTTTAGTTAACAACACTAGGGTTGACAGATGTTCGACCATTGTGTTTTATCACTGTCTGATGGTAAAATATGACGTTCTTACGTGTTTTTATGTTTTCCGTTATTGTAAACCGCCATGATCTCTGGAATGGAGGTCAACAAATGTTTTTAAATAAATAAATAACGAGGCATAGGCTTTATGAAGCAAAGTTTTCGCTCTACTGTGATTGGAGGATTAGGAGGCTGAAGCCTAGACCGAAGTAAACTCTGACCCTCCTAATGACAGAGCTGCCCCTGGTTAAATTCATTTCATCAAAGAGCAAAGATAGTAGGTACTAGTCGCACACCGGATACAAATGGAGGTCACAGCAGAAATGTCGCAAGTAGAAATATTGTCCACCAAATCGCAATAAAGTCAAGAAGTGTGATGGTAAATGGAACCTTCTCTGAAGAGAGAGCGGTTTTAAGTGGTGTACCGCAAGGATCGGTGTTGGGACCGGTCCTGTTCAATATCTTTGTGAGCGACATTGCGGACGGGATAGAAGGTAAGGTTTGTCTTTTTGCGGATGACACTAAGATCTGCAACAGAGTGGACACGCCGGAAGGAGTGGAGAGAATGAGACGGGATCTAAGGAAACTGGAAGAGTGGTCGAAGATATGGCAGCTGAGATTCAATGCCAAGAAGTGCAAAGTCATGCATATGGGGAGTGGAAATCCAAATGAACTGTATTCGATGGGGGGGGAAAGGCTGATGTGCACAGAGCAGGAGAGGGACCTTGGGGTGATGGTGTCTAATGATCTGAAGTCGGCGAAACAATGCGACAAGGCAATAGCTAAAGCCAGAAGAATGCTGGGCTGCATAGAGAGAGGAATATCGAGTAAGAAAAGGGAAGTGATTATTCCCTTGTACAGGTCCTTGGTGAGGCCTCACCTGGAGTACTGTGTTCAGTTCTGGAGACCGTACCTTCAAAAAGACAAAGACAAGATGGAGGCGGTACAGAGAAGGGCGACCAGGAAGGTGGAGGATCTTCATCGGATGACGTACGAGGAGAGATTGAAGAATCTAAATATGTACACCCTGGAGGAAAGGAGGAGCAGAGGTGATATGATACAGACTTTTAGATACTTGAAAGGTGTTAATGATCAAAAGACAACGACAAACCTTTTCCGAAGGAAAAAAATCAGCAGAACCAGGGGTCACGATTTGAAGCTCCAGGGAGGAAGATTCAGAACCAATGTCAGGAAGTATTTCTTCACGGAGAGGGTGGTGGATGCCTGGAATGCCCTTCCGGAGGATGTGGTGAAGACCAGAACTGTGAAGGACTTCAAAGGGGCGTGGGATAAACACTGTGGATCCATAAAGTCAAGAGGCTGCCAATGAAGAGTGGGTGACTCGCCAGAATGATGGCTACTGCCTGGAGTCAATACCCTTATTAAATAAACATACACAGGCTTACTGTGACTCCAACATCTCTCTAAGCTTCAACAGCAAGAGGAAATGTGGAAAAAAGGATTCACACTCACAAAGAGGGGAGTAGCTGGCTTGTTACGGCGGTTACTACCCCAAATCAAATAAGCCTGATACTTCACTTTCAATGCATATACAGCATAGTTCTCTGATTCAACGGCAGGGGAGAAGAAAAACTGATACTTCACACATCCAGCAGAGCTCTCTGCTTCAACGGCAGGGGAGAAGAAAAGAGGGTTCGCACTCACAAAGCGGGGAGTAGCTGGCTTGTTACGGCGGTTACTACCCCAAACCAAATGTGCCTGATACTTCACTTTCGATGCATATCCAGCATGGCTCTCTGCTTCAACAGCATGGGAGAAGACTTATACGTCACGCATATCCAGCATAGCTCCCTGCTTCAACGGCAGGGGAGAAGAAAAACAACCAATAAGGGCTAATAACATAGTCTGGGTAAAACAAATATGCATGGGTGCAGCTTGCTTATTGCGGCGGCTACTACCCCTAACTAATCAAGCTAGATATTTCACTTGGATGCAGCTCCATCACTGCTCTCTACATTAAAGGTGGGGGTGGAAGGGAAATAGAACCAAGAGCTAAGAGAAACAGATACGGTAAGTAGGAGAAAAAATATGTGTGAAGCTTGCTGGGCAGACTAGATGGGCCATTTGGTCTTCTTCTGCCGTCATTTCTATGTTTCTATGTTTCTATGTAAGTACTTTTTTATTCAAAAGGCTGCATAAGTTCTTTGAAATAAACACATGTATGCATTTGATGTGAATCTGTATTTATGATGGCATTTCACTTGTATTGTTGTGACCTGCTGCAAACTCTGGCTCATGGGGGAAACAAATATTTTAAAAACATTAAAATAAATACAAATTCACCTTATTTATTGACCCTCCCCCCCTTGTATTTGTGGTTTACCGGAGGGTTGGTATGTTCCTAACTATACTTTGCATATATGTTATAGTCAGTGCATACCATCATTCAAGTCAGCATATACATACTACTCGCTTCTTACGTACAAGGGGGAAAAAAAGATTCAATGAGACATTTTTGGAAAATTAACATTTCCTGAACATTTAGGCATCCGGCTCTCCATCCTGTGCTTAGCAAGGATAATCCTAGAGGTATGTGCGAGGATGAATGATAGGAGCACCCTTTAGCCCTTTCAGAGGCTTCTTATCTACTGTACCCCCCCCCCCCCCACCTCCCACTCCCCACCCTCCCCTGTCAGGTTGAATTGGAACTTGCAAGCAGGAGCCTGGGGAAAGGCTTAAGGTGCCGGGGGTAATCATAGCCATGACAGCGTAAAGAACAGATGTTTTTGCTCCATAGAGGCCCTTAAACACACACACACACACACTCATGCAGAAATGCATGCACAATGAAAACAGCTCCCATCTTCTAACCAGGGAGGATCCCGGCAAGAAATATAAAGTGCTGACACTTTTACGACCTGAGATGCTTACAAAATACAGAGGCTAGGTTTTGTTTGCTTGCCGTGCACAGCTTGATTTCACATTCTGGAGTGATCCTCTTCCACCCCCACTTCACGTCAGGAGGAAAAGCTATATATTTCCTTCCTCAGATGGATCTATTGATTCTAGTCAGGTGTGGACAGCAAATAAATTACACCAGCAGATATGTATATATATATTTTTTTAAATATCGGCTCATTAGACGACTTGTCACTTCTCGGGGCCTTGATCTACGTGAAAAAAAGAAAAGGGGAGGAAAAGCAACTTGGTTTACAGTTGGCTCCGGCTGATCAGAGGATCTTCTCCCGTGCTGATTTTGTGCTTAATTTGGGGGATTTGAAGCTACGTCTTCTTATTATGAATAATGAGGCGGCTGCATGTCTCTCTAAATGCACTGAAATAAGAATGTAAAGAAATAATTGAACTGGGCTCAAAGTAATGTTGGGTAAGTCGACTGTGAGTGGTCTTGAGATGTGTGTGCTAGCTGCCAGATTTCAATTTAATAAAATGGTACGAAGTTTTAGTTCTTTAATAAGCCATTTCCTGATTAACTGGTATTATCATTTCTTGTAACTCGCCTAGAGTGTTGAAAGTGCAGGGAAAGACACAAATGCAAATAAATAGTAATAGTCACCAGATATCCATTATACAGTACATGTGTGTGCGTACTCTCTCTCTGTCTATTTTGCTTATAAGTGCATTGGCCTATGGGCTGGGCCATTTCCCTCCCTTTGTATGGCTTCCTGAATGGCACCATTTACTGTGCTGAGACTCAGAACTCAAATATGGGCAGAGAAGTTGATGGCTTATTTTTTTTTTCTCTTACCCACATTTTTCTGCAAGTGACCTCTATTGATACCTCCGTCAAGGAAAAACACACGCAAAACCTAGCGGTCAGTTGGATGCAGGGATGGATTTCAAATTATGGCACTGATAAGCAGAGGGCTGGGGCTAAGGGAGTTTTGCCCCCGAAATCAAAGAACAGCAAAGGGCGTCCCAGTTTTTAGGTATCTTGAGATCTGGCACCCTGGGTATGTGCCTATGTTGCCTATGCCTAAATCCGGCCCTGGTTGGATGGCTGGAAATTTTACCTCCTGTATGACTGATGGAGACAATTGGCCTTGATTTATTAAGTTTACTCCACCCTCCCCAAAGAGACTGAATGGGAGAAAAGCCTTAGTAAATCTGGCCCTGTGAATGCAGACTGTGAGAGAAAGCCATCAGTGCCTTTGACTGGCAGTAAACCCCATGAGCTAACATCAGAGAGTCAATTTTCAAAAGCTCGTGCAGATGCATAGTACGTGCATGCTTTTAACGTGTGTCCTGGGTAGAAAATTTTCAAAAAGAAACTGCCCAGATAGCATAAAGCATGCATAGTAAAAGCACCTGTGTGCACTGTAGCTGCTGTTTGTTCAGGTAGCCAATTGAGGGTAAAATAATACATACGTATGCTTTGCCTTCCTCCTCCTCCCCCCCCCTCCCCCTGGAAACGCCTCTTTTAACTTGGATGCCTGTTCATACTTTTAGCCGGACAGAGGAGGGGAATTTTTCCACCAGGCTGGTTTACCTGGATAAAGACTTATTTCCCTGGGTAAACCAGCTTTGACATTGTCCACAGCATGCTTCATGCCCTCAGGACCTGGGAAAAAATAATTTTCAAATAAAAAAAAATATATATATATTTTCTCTTCATAAAGTCGGGTCTGAAGAGGGAGCGAGAGAGCATTTTTTTCCTCCTTTCCTGGCGGTCTTCTTAACAGCCCCTGTGGAACCCCCCATGGAGGCTTTCCAAGTGGTTGCACAGGGCAGTGGAGGGCAGTAAGTTACAAGGCACATAGAATTAAGACTCCAGATTAGGTATCATATTTTCTCTGTATTCATCCAATCTGTGTTGTAGTGGTTGTCTGTCAGATGTAGGGTTTATTCAAAGGGTTTGCTCATGAGACAAGACAGTTGCCATGGCTCACCCATGGATTGTGGATTATAAAGATCCCCCTCCCCTCTCCTAGTTGCACTTCCTATATAAAATTTATACTTCTCCGTTTAAAAGTTTGCACTGGACTCTCCAATTAACTCAGTCCCTCTTTCATCATTTGTTTATTAACTTGATAGTTATAAGGGTTTTTCTTTTGGATTGTCTCTTTAAACGCTACAGTAGAGAACCCATCTTACAAGTAGACATATCCCAACTTCTCCTGTCAAAGGATCACATAAGCCATGGAGCAGCTCTTTTGAACATGCGAAAGCCACCAGCAATAAGCAAGCAACGGTATGGTGCGTGCAACACGTTACTTAGATACCGAAATCTCTGTTTAATTCCTTGGCTAGAGATGAGTTACTTTATTGTGGTCAACACCATGATCCTTTGCCAAGAACAAAGCTCTGTTAAACTTGGAAAGAATGGGAAGGTTGTTGAGCCAGACGGTGCCTTTAGCCAAAAAAAAAAAAGTCCTGAAATTGCAGCACTAACTGCGCTGTCAAACCAGCAAACCCCCAAACCGGCATGTGTTTCCTGGTCTTCATTCTTTGTACTGTAGCATTTCCACATGTCCCAGGACAGGACCTATCATATAAAATTAACTATGATAACTTATTTAAAAAAACAAAATGGGGGGGAGGGGAGGGGAGGGAAGGACATTTCTGTAAATTAGCAAACCTTTGCGATTAGTTACAGCACATGGAGGTGTTTGAGTTGACTTGCATAAAGGAATGAAGGTAGAGGTTTTCAGCGTGGTGCCTGTGGTTGTGGAGGTGCCGCTTTGCAAGGGTCCCGGTGAGAATTCAGTCCAAGCAGTGGATTCAAACTTGGAGTTCACTGATTCCAGGGCAAACTCTCTTCCCTTTACCAGACTTTCTTGGAAGCAGTCTTGCGTGATAGCAAGAGTTGAAATCAACTGGAGCACCATTCCAGAACCCAAGATGCATGGATTCACATCTTGCTCATGCAATGTTTGCTGTGACAGTAGCTGTCAAGTCATGGGTAATCAGGTCACCCTTTGGACTATCAAATTCACTCAACTGCATGGCAAAGTCCTACCTGCAGGTGTTTATGGCCCCACAGCTTATTTGTTCTGTTACTGCTAGGAGTGCTCATCCTCTTCCAGTTCACCTAGCAATAATGTCTTGTTTTTAAAGCATCTTAAAAATGCCATGTCCTGAATACTCTTGTAATCCAAACCTCAGAAAAATACGTACAGCAGTCAGACTAACATAGAATGGTGAAAGTATTATCATATTGTAATAATTCCTCAGACTAAGGAGGAACTCCTAGCATGGTCTCTGTCTGGATGTTCCACTTTCAGTAAAAATGATAATATTTCAAACATTTTATTCTAGTCTGAGGAATGCATGCAGTGTACATTTTTGTTGGGTTTAGAGATTGCTCTCGACCTAGATTTAACAGACTGAAGGCTATTATGTGAGCAGAGCATTATATGTCTAGGTCAGAGGAGGCAACAACGCACCCAGTTTTGCATTTTCAAAAGTATGCATGTTGCTTTGGTCGGGGAAAAGTATCCGCAGGAGAAGCAGGTGCAGATCTCCGTGGGTACTTCTTTTCCTTGGCCAGTTTTCAAAGCGAAAATATGTGCGTACTTTCCCCTTTAAGAACTGGTGCAAAACGTGGGACTTTGCATTTACTCTCCCAGTTTGGCTCCCAAAGGCTGAGCATGCACACTAAACTGGATTTAGAAAACTGTAGCATATTTGGACCTGCTGCAGACACAGGAATGGTTCAGGGATACAATAAGACTGGACCATCTTAGTTATGGTGCAGATATTTATTTACAGTGCTTCAAGCATACACGAATCAAAATATTAGCTCACCTTGCGTCAGGGGTCACTGAGTGTATCATAAGGTCCTACCAGCTCCCTGGGGCCCCCTCAAGCTCTCTAGGCCTGGGCTCTTATGGCAGGGTGAAAGAACCTCCCTTCACCCAGAATCCCTTGCAACCTTCTGCCTTAAGGAGACCTGGGTTAAAAGACTGAACCGGGCCCCTTAAGGTAGAATGGGGGAGTTGTTGGTACACTAGGGTGTACCTACTAAAATCAATGGCTATATGCATATAAATGAAAGAACATCACAGAAATATCTATAAGGTTTTAGTCATGCTATAATTTGAGGCATTGAGTCTATTCCATGCACTTGAATTTATTCCATTAAGCGCATGACTAAAGGCAAAGGTGTTGTTTTTGTTCTTGTAATATTTCATTTTGTGGGGTAATAATGATGGCCTTGGCATCTCTTGAATTTCTCCTGTCAGTAAATCAAATTGAATTATGCTGAACTGTATAAAAAAAAAAAAAAAAAAAGAAAGCAAGCAAGTAGTGAAGTTAAATTTAAGATGGGACTGGCTGAGGTTTTCACAGTTAGTAAGCTAGAATGGAGTTTGACCTGGATCCCCAACCTCTCTGTTCCAGTAATTGGACTTCCATTACCAGTGTACCGCATCCCAACTACAACTGAGTCTAAAAACTGAAATCTTTTGTTTACACCTGGGAAATAATGGAAAACAACCTATCAAGCCAGAATAGCTCTGGCAACATATGGAAAGGATAATAAGGTTGGCTTCAAACTTCTTGAATTAAATCAAAACAGTCTTGGAAAAGGCATCCTTCCATCGCCTTGGATCTCCTTAGCATACCTTACAGCAAGAACCGACCTCGGTAGTAAAATTTATTGCAAAGCATTCATGTTTCTGCATTTCAAGGATGAGACCAAATTCTGACCACCAAGGTGGCTACATAACCCTCGTCTTTCATTTCTTTGTAACTTTTATTTGCTTGATATGACATAACTTTAAAAGTGTGTTGTATATCTTGTCTTGCACCATATAACGTGTAGATAATTTTTTTTATAATTTTCCTGGTATTTTTATTGCGACTCGTCCAGTGTGCCCTATGGTCTTTAAAGGAACATGCAAATCGAAAAAAATGACTTAACATCCCCTCCTTCTCCAGAAAAGTTCATGACCTGCTTTTGAAGTCAGTTATGTCCATGATTGTGTATACTCCAAGCATTTCATTCCTTGGAACGTTTTCATGACACAATGGATTTTGCTGTCTTTTCAACGCAAGCACCATTTCGGGGACCGTTGCTTTTGAAGTGCCCATCGGAACAAACACTTCATGGCAATGCTTTGACATTGATCCATTCTGGGAACTATAGGGACAGCAGATGCACTGTGAATGGGAGCCCTTGAAAGCTTCTAAGGCCGACATGTCAACATATTTCACGCTTAGAGCAATTAGCTGGCAAACCTCATGAGATGTGCCACAAACAGCAATTTAATAGTGCAAGACTCAGGGGCACTCAACATTATGCCAACCTGAGCTGTAAAACATTTGCCCTCTTGGCCCATATGGAAAGACGTTACTCCCTTAGCCGCTGGGCACTGTCTATTAGACTGCTAATAATTCTGGACTTCTGCTCGATGTAATTGCGGCAGGGTCCCCTAAATATGGTCCTCAGTCTGCTAAAAGCTGATGTGAAGAGTCAGAAGGCCGCAGTGGGTTAGGTCTCCTGAGGTCTGGTCAGCAAGCTGCTGAGGGAGCTCTACTGCTTGAATAGTGGAACAGTGCAGCTCGACCTGGCGATTGTGACCCCAGAAGGTGTTCCCTGAATCAGAGAAACAGGGTAACTGACAGGTGTAGTGAGGTTTTCTTTTTGTCAGAAATCTTATATTGAGTAGGGTGGAAGGACTTTGTGTGGCTTTTGTGGTTTTACTTTATTGTAAGTTCCCCTTTTCCTATTGTTGCTACAATCGTCTATCTCGCGGTTATTGTTGATGTAAGCTGCTACCTCAGGAAATTAAAGCAATGGTCCCTGGAAACAGCACTAACGAGTGATTTTTTTAATATAATTAGTGCGTGTGGGCTTTCCCTACCAGAGGGTTACGGGATTAAAGATCCCTGTATAAGCTTTGAACCTGGCATTCCAGAACTAGGTCTACGATCCTGGCCCGGTGGCAGCCTTGGGTACTGCCATGCAGGGGAACTTGGGTTGGATTCCCGGCTCTGGTCCTCTGCTTCCTAGATTGGTCAGGACAAGGAAGTCATAATCGTCGTGCGATGGCGACACCTAGTGGCCAGATTTTAGGGCCTGTGATTTCAGGGTCCTGGAAGCAGCCCTGGTGCATGGGCTTTTGGGTAAGGACCGTCACTGCAATGACTGCACTAAAGTGAATTGGGAGGGGAATGTAGAATAGCGAGGAAAACCCCCAGACAAGAGCAAGTGAAAGCTTATGGCTCCGGATCACAGCTCTGGTCCAAATTGAGCTGGAAGCCTAAAGGAGCAGGAGTGAAGTGATGGAAATAGGACTTCATGTCAATGTATTTGTTTTTTATCAAATTCTCCATCTCCTAATCCAGTAACAGAATGGGAATCTTCCTACTGTGGAAGGCCTACTCGCTTGGAGTGGAAAAGGGCTGCAAACCAGAGAAGCCAGGGTTCAAATCCCCTCCACTGCCTCAGGTACAAACAGAATGCGAGCCCTCTGGGGATAGGGAAATAGCTAAGGGGACCTGAACATAACTCACCTGTGAAAAGGCGCGAGCTTCAGATACATAGATGAATGTATATAACCAGCTAAGAGATGAAACAGGGTTTGGAACTACTGGCCAATGACTGCAGCTTCTTTAACTAAAATCCTTGCACTCGCTCACAGTTTTAATATATATGGGTGTGGGTGTGTGTATATATAAATATATATATGTATATATACAGTGGGTAATTTTGTAACAGCCAGCGTAAATTAGATAGCAAACATGTGCCCATGTTATATCAGCTTTCAAAGACAACGTATGCATATACTTTCCCTTTTGAAACTTAGCCCATCATAACTACCCTCTCACACAATTGCACCGACTACATTGTGCGCAGAAATTGTTTTGCGCAGACCTTTGCTCAGCCCAGGTAAATTTGTGCATGAGTGCAACCCACGAGCACAAGTTTATCTGCATAGTAGATGAGCAATTTTGGAAAAGGCCACTCCTGCAGATAAAACACTGTTTTATCCTCAGAAGTCCCTTTGAAAATGACTCCCATGGTCTATGATCTGTATATCACCCTATAAATACAGAATTCTGCATGAACCTTATTTGCCATTGAAGAGCTCTGGTGATATCAAATCAAGGGACTTAAAATTAAATTAGATGTCCCCTCGACCCACAGATTTATTGATTTGTTTAAAATATTACTGTCCTACGTGAGTTACAGAAATAACATACCTAGTCATATAAAAACAAATTTACAAGTTGCACAAAAAAAACAAACCCTAACATCAGCCAGATTTAAAAACAAAAAGCAAAACCACCCCCACTGTGGGATAGCCTGACTCGTCATTAAATGCTGATTTAGGGACTAAGTTAGATTAGCATTCCCTATATGCCTGTTCACAGACATGCCCTTTTAGCCTTTTCCTAAAGGCCTTTATGCAGGCCTCAGCCTGTAAATCCTCCCACAAACAATTTCAAAGTGCAGAGCCAGCAACAGCAAAAAAAGCTGCTCTGTTATCACACAATCTGATGTAACCTTCAGCAGGTTTCCTTCTTGTGACCAAAGCTGGCGACTAGGGACATGCGATTTCAAAGCCAAGATAATATCAAGTGGCATCAGGGCCACCTGCCTCGCAAAGCATGGACGAATGAAACTTTGCTGCTATCAGACTTTCAGTTCTTCGGTTGTTTAACCATTCTGTCTTAATATTTGTACGGTACCCTAGAACAGAAACAATATATCTGTGTGCGTAGTGAGTGGCGTCAAAGTCACGAAAAATGCAACCGTTTCTTTAAACGGCTGACAAGACCATGGCTCTCTTTTGCTCAGATTGATATCTTACTACTGACATTTTTTAAATTGCATTCGTTTTTCTATTGTAGACCATTTTAGGAGGCTTGACAAAATCATGGAACCCATTGCAATGTAAAATCAGTTCACATTCCAAGTTAGCATGCCGATGTCGGAAATGTAATGGATGCACTCCAGGGGAGAGGGGGTGCCAGCATGGCCATTTGGCTAGGGCCTACAATGTTCAATGGAGCCTACATTTGTTGGGCAAAATAAAAAAAAAAGCTAAATATATCTATTTCTAACATGTATAAATAAAAATTTCAATTGTAATTGAAGGATTTGCTAACAAAAAAGCTCGAAAAGCCTTCTTAAATAAAAATTATTTGGGAAATTTAGAAAACAATTTCTCTTATTAAGTATCACATCAGAACCTTACATAGGGGCCTACTTTTCTTAGCTGGCACGGGCCGAATTCCTGCTCTCTCCAGCCCTGAATGGATGATTCCTAAAATCATCGAATAGTTTGTTCTCTCACTGTTCCTTCTTTCCAGTCGTGATGCATCCTCATCTTTGTATGGTTTTTTTAGGCCCCGTATAAAGCAACCAACACAAACATCTTCTGTGTGTGGGTCTTCTGCAGGCCATCGGTAGATCCCAACCCACAGTTTGGGACCATCTGACCACGCAGCTCTAAAAACCACCAAACCAGACATGTTTTCCTTTGCTGGCTGTCACTTCTAGTGTCTCAACGGTGCCCTACCAATGAGGCTAGGCAACCCTTTCGAGCTAGTCAGCCCCTGTTCGTATTTTGCAACTTTCTAGTTTGAAAGGAAGAGCCTGAAACGGTTGACATTTGCAGTTCCATTGCGAGCAGAAAGACTGGTTAAGCCTTCCAGACTGTTTGGAGGACAAGACTTTCATGTTCACTAAGATTCTTTGGTGCGCAGGAAAAAAAAACCAAGGGAAGCATAGCAAGTCGAGGCTGGAACTTGATACAAGTGAGATTTTCAACTTATGCAACTGAAAATAAATCCAAAACAACGGGGAAGGCCCACTAGGCGATACCTAATCGGACACCTTTACTGTGCTATGAGCTCTGGGTATACATGATAAGGGGAAGAGAAACTGTAAAATTAGATCTGGCAACCCACACAGAGAGGCCCAGCGCAAGGTCCTTGGCCCGAGGCAGGCTAAGAAAGTTGAGGAATTGTGGGGGGATAAGGGACTTGGCAGCCTCACTTCCTCTGGCTGTATCCAAGACTAATTAGTTTGCAGTATTTGTGTGTGTGTTTGTGTGGAAGTGATCCAGCTCTGAGAGGCATGGGCGTGAGGAAATCAAAACCAGATGCAGAGAGATGGAGTTTTAGGGGGGGGGGGGGGGGTTGGGGTGGAGAATGGGGGAGGGAACAGGACAAGAAAAGCTTATCCTTTTAAAATACATTTTCTTTTCAGGAGGGAATCTCATCATTTTCATTTCATGACCGCTAAATCGCCATGGCTCCCATGCCTATCACATCTCACATCTGGTTCAGAACTCATTAAAAGATCAAAAGGCCTGCCTATCAGTTCTACTTAGTTAGGAGAGGAGCTGCTGGATGGTTTTTTTTTTTTTTTTTACCAGTGAATACGTTTTTAATAATAGCTTAAAGAACTTCTTAACACCCCCATAACTTAATACCAAAAATCTCTTCCTGTAGGCCAGCAAATCACTTAGTAGCAATGGAATGCATCTTGCCAGGGTTCCACTCTCCCATGAATCTGGTCATGCTGCATTCTGATGGCTGCAGGCAAGGAAGGTCTCTGTGGAGCTAGCAGATTTATTACATTATCTCTTAAAGTATGTGTATGCCTCTACTTCTGTCTCTCACATTAAGACATCTACGTCTAACCCTACCCTCCTTTCAACTCCAATAGTAATATCATTTGCATATATTAAAGGATTTACAGTCTAACAGTAGTCTGGCATGCTTTACAGTCTTTAGCACCTCAGAACTGTTCTGTATGGCAGCCTCTGGGGGTGAATGCCACCTTATAGATTTTACTGTGTAGACGCTGCATGCCATCCTGTCACCCAAGGGACTGGAGAAGGAATGAAATGGTTGTTCTTGCTCATTTATCGCTGGGCATCCTGCATGCACAGAAAGGCAACTGTTTTGTCCACTTTTGTAAAGGAGGGTCATCAACAGGAAAGCCAGGCTCAGAACTAAATCAGCTCAACTTAAAAAAAACATGCAGACTGTAAAATGGACACTCTTCGAGCTAAATTCTGACTTGCCAATGGTATTGTAGTTCTGTGGTCTCCGCAGCTTTTTTTCCCCATAGACACAGAATGGGAGATAAACCTCAGTAAATCAGGCCAAACCCTTTTGCTTTTCTACACTTAACATTCTTAATCTTGGTTGCCTTTAGGAGGTGTGCCCCAGCTATCTTTTAATCTCAGTGTGGAGATTTTTACTTCTAAAAGTGAGCAACACCTTGCAGAGCTAGAGGTATCAAACTGACTACCACAGTTTACTCTTTTCCTTCAAAAACTGAGATATCAATTATTCTGACTTCCATGAACACAACCATACATCTGAATATAGGGCTTAATTCTTTTTACCGATAAAAACTAAAAATGTACGCAAATAGTGGAAAGGAGGTCCTGACATGAGGCTCAAAGAGACTGGACTTGGGAGTAAGGTTAAGAAAATGTCTTCATGGAAGACATGGTGGGTGCATGGAATAAGCCCGGCAAAGGCGCTGATGGTGGCAAAAGCAGTGACCGAATGCAAAAACAGCTGGGAAAAAAGCACCAAAGATGCTTTGTTATGAAGAAGTAAAGGGAAAACCAGCGATTAACTAGAGTCTGTGAACTGTAACGAGAAGTCATTGATTTATGGTCCTTAGCTGCCAATTCGTTCTGTCTCTCTCTCTCTCTCTCTGTTTGGATCTCCTGTGTGTATCTGTTTGGATCTCCTGGCCTGTTTGGATCTCCTGTGTGTATCTGTTTGGATCTCCTGGCCTTTTCCCCCTTACCTCAGAGCATCCTATGACGTGATTGTTGCAATCGGTTGCAAGCCCATCTCGCGAGACCGCCACTCTTTCCTCCAGGCCAGGCCCTTTCTCGCAGCCTCCTGACACCACACCTCCCCAGCAAGACACAGCCATCTGCCACGCCTGCCTCCGGACTCTCGCTAGGCCGACGTGGAGTCCTCCTCAGAACGTGGCAGGAAGATGCTCTGCTCCAGCTGGCTGCTCTCCTAAGTAGCAGGACACCGCCTAGACCTCAGGGCTTGACCTTCCCTAGGGCGCGCACGTGCTGACTGCACTAAATTTAAAGGGCCAGTGGTGGTAACTCCTCGGGGGCACCTCCTGATGACGTCTTTATTCCAGCCCTATAAAGGGCAGAGACTGAGACCCCTCCAGTTCCTCGGCAACAGGTTGACTCCTCCTAGAGAAGTGCTTTGCTTGCATTCCTGGTTTCCGCTGTATGTTGTTACTGTGTTCCTGTGTCCTCTTCTTGGTTCCTTTGCAATCTGGTCATCTCCTGAGTTCATATCCTTGTGGTCTGCTTTTCCTTCATCTGTCTTCAGTGCCTCGTTCTCCTTCCCCCTCCTCATTCCTTATCTGTTTGGATTGGATGCCTGGCTTGACCTCGGATTGGACTTTGATGTTGCTTGATCTCTGCCAGCCCCTGACCACTGCCTGCTTCCACTTCTGAAAGAATGCTGCCTGCCTCTGACCACAGCCTGAACCTGACCCTGTTGACTGCTGCCTGTCCTGACCACTTGCCCTGATGTCGCGTCCTTCTCTGTGCTGGCCTGCAATGACTTCATCTAGACAGATCTTCACCTCCACAGAGGCCCACACCTAAAACCAACTGGCCCCGGCGCCTGAGGACTGATATTGGCGAAGCTCCAGTTGGGCCTCTGCTTCTGCCAGCTCCACCTGCCAATGGTAGGGATTTGTGGGGCTCCTTCCTGCAGGTAGCGCCAACTCCCCTTTGGCCCAAGAGTCCACATCCACAACAGTGACGAACAAAGGATTTCTAGTGCCCTGAGAAAGGAAGAAGAAATAAAGAAAGGACAATTCTAGGCACTGGCTGGGTTAATATTCAAAAGATCTAGATGCTGAACTTAAGCATTTAAGTGCCTAGATCTACATAAATGAAAATTTCCCCCTAAAAAGGAGGCAGGGTCAGATTTAAGTTGGGCATCTAATGCTAATTTCCTGTGCTAGGTGCCTAACCTGGGAGCCTAGCTTTAGGCGCCTTAATTTGACGAAGTTTCAGTTTAAAACTTGGGCACCTGAGTACGGCTGAAATTCCGTCAGTCCCTTAGGTCACTAAAACTGGGGCACCTCGCTTTCCTTTGAAAATTGGCCTCTATGGAAATAATATATCAAGAGAAATAGGTCAAGGATTTCAGTAGATGGGAGTAATTCTCTTTTCAGGAGGCCTCTACATAAATGATCCAAACTGAAGATATCTGGAAAGAATGACAGAAAACCCAGAGTAACTCTTCGACGGGTCTTCACCCGGTTCCACCCACAACATCTGGCTTTGTAAAACTCCTTCACTTTAGGAAAAGTGATCTTGCACCCTGTTCTTGGCCCTCAAGGCTGAGATGGATCCATGTGTATTGGTTTTTTTTTTGTTTTTTTTTAATTGTCGTATGGATCGAAAGTGCCCACATTATCAAGAGTGAAGGAGCCAACAGACTTTATAACATGTGAGTGCATACTTGGTCTTCTGACACAGCTTGGCTCTACATGGGACCAGATTAATTGTATTCCCTCCAGGCTCATGCTAGGAGCGGCTTTATTGCCAGCATTACTCTTCAGAAGAAGGATAGGGAAGGTTGCTGTATGATTTAGGTTTGGAAAATAGCCAGCATCAGAACTGCAGAAAAAAAAATCCAAATCTATTTCTTTTTTTTTTCTAAGACCAGAAAAATGTAAAGAAAGGAGTCTATCGGTTGTTAAATGCACGGATGACATGAAAAGAACATTTTCTTGAAACCCTTTGAGGCTCTTGGCCAACGTCTCCAGAGGAATCTAAGCTGGCCCATTCCATGCAATTTCCTGAAACCTGATCCAATTTTCTTCATGTAAGTGTCTCTAATAATCAGATTAGAAGGAGCTGAGTTGCTCTGACTTTAATCCCTGGCTTGTTGTGGTGAGATGGAGATTTAAAGGCAGGAACCCAGCGCTGAGGAAGCAAAACGTAAGGAGGCATTTTCCGAGGGCTAACTTGTCAAAAGCTTTCTGAACCCCAGGCTGGTTTTATTTGTGTCTCGCGTTGGAAATGAAGTTCATTGCTGGCTCTTCTATCTGCAGACCCACACCTACCATTAAAGGTTGCCCCCCTTGCAATGGCCATGAATGTAATTGCCATTTGACCTTCAATTCCTTCTTCCACTCCTCCATGGAGCTGTGAATGTTGCCTCCAAGTTTAGCTGTCCTGAAATAGCTAAACCCAGACTCTCATCTCAGGCAATGTGCAGCAGTACCACCGGGCAGTTGACTAATTTTGCCAAATGGTTTTCATCTCAAGTGAATGCATGCAAGCAGAAGAGGAATTTGCCTTGTGTCTGAATCGGGCCATGGAAGAAAAGTAGTGTCTGCAAAGTAGCATGGCGAAATGTGGCAGGCAAGACTCGCTACAAAGCAAGTAATCTATGCTACTGGTACCAAACCCCTCCTCATCCTCCGACCTTTGCTCTTCATCGCCTTTCCTCTCCACTGTTCCTTCTTTCAAGTCGACAGCCTGCGGCAGGGCCTCACTGGAGAGGAACAAGAGATCATGGACAAAAGAAGAAATTGCTCTCCTCCCTAAGGTTAACAGCTAGAGAGCCCTCAGCGGAAGTGGGGTGATGGATGGTTTCTTGCAGGAAACGCGGACCGTCAAGAGGAAAATACAGCCAGCAAGAGCGAGAGAGGAGAAAGAAGAAAAAGACAATGAAAGCATGCCAGTGCAGACTGTATTGAGGAGTTTGGAACTCTTTAAAAACTACAAACTAGTTTTTATTTTCCCAGCGTCTTCCCTTTCTCTTTCTTTTTAGTGCCAGAAAAAGCCTGGAGTTGAAAAAGCTTCACCTGGCAGAGGACCTGCAGAGGGCCTGCCTTTAATCTGCATTTTCCCTTATCAAAAGCAGAGCTTCTGGTGCCTGAGCTCCCCTCGTGGATCAATGTTTCTCCCCTCTGCCCCCCAGCCCCCCTTCCCATCTCCATCCTCCTGTTCTCTCCGCACCATTCCTGCAGCTCTCAGTGGCTCGAGTCACAATGTGGTCTGTGTTAAAAGCTTGCTGGCTGTCACTGAAGGCTAAAAAACAAATGGATGGCTTTGCGACGTGTGGCTAATTTGGGGGCCAGTTTACTGAAGGTTTTCTCCCTTTCAGTGTCTATGGGAAATATGCTTAGTAAATAGGCCCCTTTGCTTCCTGTTCCAAGAGACAAAATATACGAATGTCTATAATTCTGCAGCTCAAGCAGTAATTGCTGTTTGGAGCGTTTTGTTTTGTTTTTAAGGTGGTTGGAGGGGAACGTAGTAGACATCGGAGAAAAGGTAGGGAATAAAAGGAAACAGCAGGGTGCAGCAGCAACCTACAATATATGGGTTTTATTGTTTTTCTTTTCTAGTTTCTCTTTTTCTTTTTCCATCAGCCGTGGAGACGCAGTTACTCAGCCCTCAGCACAGAAGCCAAAAGCCATCTTCAACATGTCAAGTCCTCACGACAGGCAAACGTGAAGAGATTTGTTCTCGGCTCTGGACAACAAACAAAATATTTCATCACTTTGGGCTGAGTATTGGGAATGTGAATGCTCCCGCCCTGCCATACATGCCTGTTTCCTGTTGGCCTTAGAGTAGCACGTCAACAAATCTAACCATAACCAAGACATCAGTTATGTTGAAATGCTCAGGCACATAAGTGTTCTACCATTGCGAAGGATTATTTACTGTTTGCAAGCAATAAAATAACTTTAGAAACTAATTACATCTTAGAAAGAGTATATTTTGGGTAGTGTGCTCTGTACCCGAGCCATTGTATTATGTTAGCAACTTGATATCGTCCCATTTTCTCAGGTGGTTTGGTGGGGGGGGGGGGGGGGGGGGGGGGTGGAGTGTCACCAGATGGGTTGGTTTTGTGCATACCTTGACAGGAATGAGCCTCTGTCGTAAACCAGGGTACACGGGGAATGATCTCAGTCTCTGAAATTTATTGATAATGCCCTTTGCAATGTGCCAGAGAGCCTCCTTCTGGAGTTCAAAGCTTGTAATAGGTATAAGCAACATACCAAGATGGCGCTCCCTTGAGGAGTGCGTAATGTGACCGAGTATGGTATTAATGACAGTACAGAGCTCCATCCATTTCATTTACAAGTGCTTCTCTTCTATATTTAAGAGGCAAAGCAATGCTCTTACGGTGATTGTTCCCTGCTGCATCCGTGAACAGCCCACCACTCCTGTGCTGATTTCAGGTTGCATCAGTCCACTGGACTTGACTGCCCCATTATTAATATTATCTGTTTATCCCAGATCCCAGTATTAAATCCGTCTGAATGCTGGCCCTCTTTCCCAGGCCTTTACGTGTTTTGGTGTTTGCATGAGAAGGGTGGAAGAACTGAATGTGCACACAGAAGAACAGCATTTCTATTAGGGATGTGCATGAGAAAAATGTTTCATTTTGGATTTATGATGTTTTGGTCATTTTGTTTCATTTGAGCACATGCTAAAGTTTACAATGCACGTACTTTACTAATAGCATGTGCTGAAACAACATAATGATACAAATCACAATTTCATTCGTTTTTTCTGTGTCATTTCAGATGAAACATAACATGATATGATATAACTAACATCACTGATGTTTTCATGTCATTGTAAAATGATAGCACATACCTCTTTTAATTGCTAAGGGTTGATTTTCTTATTCCATCAGCTTCCCCTGACCTCCAAAAACACCCTTCTGGTTGCACTTTGTGCAGTCACAAAGCAAGAAGGAAGCCATGGGGAAAGGAAGACGCTCACAACAATGATCTTTGCTGCAAGCTTTTGATCTTTTTTTTAAGATGATAAACCATAATGTTGATTAACCCTGTACCTTCAATCTCAATCACAGCAGAGTGAACCGATTTTATGCATTGTAATGTTCTCCAGCCAGAATGATTCCCATCTGCAGAAGAAAGGTCTTGGCAACTCATGCACAGATATGTAGCAACGTTGGCTTTTACCCATGCCAGTGTGACTGCGCCAATCTTTGGAGGCAAACCTGAGGGCATTTGTTTTTCACTATGCCTTGGACCTTTTTGCCCAATGGACTACATTAATGAATCATCCTTTTATAAAACCAGTCTGGTCAGCTTGAATCAAGGTGCTTGTTAGTGTGTGTGTGTGGAGTGTGTATGTGAGACAGGGAGGGTGCTTCTGTGTGTGGTGTGAGAGAGAGATGGAGCATGTTTCTGGCTGGCTGTGCTATGAGAGAGAGGGGGGGCATGTGTGTGATTGAGAGCTTGTGTGTAAGTGAAATAGAGCATGTGTGTGATTGAAAGCCTGTGTGTAAGTGAGAGAGCATGTGTGTGATTGAGAGAGACTGGTTAGAGAGGGTGATGTATGTGTGAGAGACTGATCAGGGAGATGACTGGTATGTGTGTGTTTGTGTGTGTGTGTGAGAGAGAGAGAGAGAGAGAGAGAGTCTGGCCGGGGAGATGTTTGGTTTGTGAGAGAGAGAAACTGGTCCTAAGAGTGTGACTGGTGTGTGTGTGTGTGTGTGTGTGTGTGTGTGTGTGTGTGTGAGAGAGAGAGAGAGAAGAGACTGGTTGTGGTCCCTAAGGAAGAAGACCATGAGGACAGCTTCAGCAGCTATTGCTGCTTCTGGTGTGGCCTCCTAGGGAAAGGAGTAGGAGAACTGCTGGAGAGAGTTAGTAAAGGTGGCTTTTTAAGTTCATTTTTCTTGATTGGCTGCCATTTTAATGATTGGGTATTATGTGATGTGTTTGCTGTTTTAAAATATTTTATTGGTGTTTAGAGAATTTTTAATACTTTTTAAGAGTTTTTAATTGTTAGATGTTATTCGGTTCATCAGCTGTTTTAAAACATTTATTCATATAGTTTTACAATTATTTCTGTGTGGGGATCTATAGCAGCTTGGCTTGTTCTGTTTCCCTAATTGGAGGTGTATTGGTGTTTAGGGCCTGATTTAATATTTGTAGTGTTGCCTTTTCATAGGTAGGGTTGTTACTGTTTGAGTGTGTTCCATAATGCAGGTGTAACTTTGTGCGGTTTAGTTTGTGTGCATTATTGCAAATCCTGGTGCTATATTTCTGTTTCCATTTCTCCAGTTTTATACTACATGCAGGGAGGCTTTTTTTTGTTTCCATTTCAGTTTCTGTCTCCATATTTGTAATTTGTGGTCTTTCTGTACTAACATGTAGGCTAATAAGATACCTCACCTTATTTGTTGTGTTTTCTCAATAGGACATGCATTGGTGGTGAACTGCTGTCTTTTTATAAGTAGGGCTATTGCGCCTGATAGTAGAGGGAGTTTGAGTCGCTGTTATTGAGATAACACCAGAATATCTTTTTTGTATGGTGAGTTGTACGGGGAATGTTCTAGTTCTGCTTTATATCCATTAAAGAGGGTCAGGGGTGAAGCAGACTGGGAGGTAACTTTCCTATCCCTAACCTTACCCTTCCCACCTCTTCCCCTTTCCTCCCCAACCCCTATCCTAACCCTAAGAATCCTCATTTTTTTTGTTTTTTTACTTACTGCTCCGATGGAGCCAGACGCAAGGTACGTGTGCCAGCCAGGTGCCGGCATGCTCTTCCCTGGAACAGTGACTACTGACTGTCCTGGCTGGCCTCTGCCCCGCCCCTTTTTCAGGGCCCGGCACTTGTGCGCGTATCGGAACTTAACGCGCGTGGCCAGGCTCTTTTGAAAATGCGTGTTGCGCACACAGGTCTCGATCACGTGCATAAGCCCTGATTTCTACGCACATGGCCCTTTGAAAATTCGCCCAATTGTGTGAGCAGATAGCTGTGGATTTTTAAATAATGAAGATACAGGGGACAAGACTGTCGGTTCAGTTTAAAAACTAAAGTCCACACTCGGAGTAGTTTAGATAGCATTGCCAAACGAGACGATAGACCCAGAATTGCCGGAAGACTAAAAACCTCTACTTGCGCTTGCTGTAGGTCCTTCCAAACATAAGATTCCCCTTCTTGAAACCAACCCCTCAGGGCAACAAGACTCGCAGATAAATAACACATAAGGAAGTCTGGGACTTCCAAGGCAATTGCAAAGGAGACAATTTAAGCCTAGGCATCCTCTCTCTCCAGAGAAAAGGGACAGAGCACTCTTCAGACTCTTAAATACACTTTGAGGAACTGAGCAAGGCAAGTGTTGAAAAAGAGGTAATAAACCAGGGAATATCATCATTTTTATCAAAGGTGCTCTACCCAATAATGATTTAGGAAGAGTAGTCCAGCGGGCCAGGTCTTGTTGAATTTTCTTAATTACCGCTGGATAATTTAACTTAAATAATTCAGAGATATTCCCTGATACATAAATTCACAAATATTTCACTCCAGAGGTGGCTTTAGCTAAAGGTGCCAATCCCACCGGAGGCCTGAAATTTGACCCCCATGGGTAGCCACCCAGATTTATGAAAATTGATCTGATATCCAGAAAAAAATACCATATCGTTTTAAGACCGTTAACCACACCGGGAGGGAGTTATTCACCTTAGTCAGATATAATAAAATATCATCCGCATATAATGATATTTTATGTTCCAATGAGGATATTTTGAAACCAGCAATATCTTCATTAACTCTTATTAACTGAGCCAAGGGTTCTAAAACCAAATCAAAATGGAGGGGAAGAGGGGGGACATCCCTGCAGTGTTCCTTCCCCAAGCAGTAATCAAAAGGTCTCGAGAGACATCCGTTAGCCAGTATCTGAGCCCTAGGCCCAGCTCACGGAGATCCTATCCAATTTAAAAAGGAAGGAGGGAAGCCATACTGCTTTGATACAGCAAACATAAATCTCCATGACGTTCCATCAAGTGCCTTATCTGCATCAAGTGATAAGACAACTCTTCCGGTGTTTGAAAGAAATGGAAGCAACCACCAATGGAAAGCCAGAGATGGGCAGGATACAACATGGCATGGTTTAGGCCCTTCTGACGCAGTTCCTGTTGCACCACAGAGAAGCTTATATGGTGTTCCTGGATACCTGTTGAGAAGTCTTGGAAAATAAAGATCTTATGATTTTGGGACAGGAAATCTCTCTTTAAATGAGCAGCTTCCAAATTTTTTTTTATCAGCAAAATGATGTAAACATATGATGACAGCACGTCTATTGTCAGTAGGACCAGGCTGTGGTGCCAAAGTTCTGTGGGCTTGATCTATTTTCAAACTGCCACCTACTTCCTCCAAGGCCAACAGTTGTGGCACCCATTTTAATAAAAAAAATTAACCATATCTCGCCCTTCAGTAGATTCCAACAATCCCACGATTCTTAGAGTATTATTTTGCTCCTGTTCTCCAAGTCCTCCGTTTTATCTTCCAACTATATATATCTCAATTCTAAAGCATTTATTTTAGCACTATAGGAGGTAATACTCATTTCCACAGTACAGACACAGTGATCTATATTAGCTATTTTTTCTTCCTTTTCTGAAACCCTGGTTACTAAGCTTTCAACTTTTGCAACAACTCCGCCCAGTTTTTCATCAAGATTCTTATTAAATTTGTCTGAAAATGCATTGAAATACTTGTTGAGTCTCTTCCAACGTTGCCAAGAATTGAGCCCCGATGCACTCACCGCCCTCTGACGATGAGATCTCTGCTGTATTGTGAGATTCTTTCTTAGTCGGTGTTTTTTCAGACAATTTCTTCTTTTCTGCCCACATATGGGTAATAGAGCGCTTAGGCAACTCCTTAGATGACATTTCTAAAGGTTAACTGCTGTAACAATTGTCAAAAACTAGATAATAAAAAGGGGCTAACCGGGAGCCCTGTCAGTGAGCTGCTGATGCATCACATGACCCCCTCCTTGGAAATTAAGTTTGATGGCCTGAGTTCACCCTGAGATTTTCTCCTGGAGCTTTGCCTTTTGGTTGTCCTTAGGTTGAGCATCTGGCCCCACACTCCCTGCGTAAATATATCCATTCCACTATTCCTTCCCAGGAAAGCCCAAAGCAAAAGACCTGCTGCACCAGAGACTGAAGGGGAAGAGGTGCTGAAAGAAACAGAACTTTTTTCCAAAAGTGAGCAAAACTGTCGTTTGTGCAATTGGCAATTAATTGTGCAATTAATCCTTATCATGCACAAACAGGAGATCTGCAATAGCGAACAGTTAATCTCTGCAGTGTATTTGATTAACTTGTAGGATGTAGGCAGCAAAACATTTGAGCTGCAGCCAGCTCCGGTCTGGTCTCACTGATGAAATATTCATTTTCTCCGAGTGCTTCTCCTAGCATTGTCTCATATTTGACTTTAAGTGTGGGTTGCCCTGCATTGCATATTTTTATCATATTTTTCCCATCCATGCTCTTATCTTTTGTTGTGCTAAGAAATTCATATTGGTCACTCATCGAGGAAAACATTACATGCTGAAATAGTCATAATAACCAATGGCTCGCATTTGAGCTGAGCAGGGGGTGAGGGGTCGCTGTCTGCTTTAGCCGACTTATATGGTATCCACCCCGGTCATGCAGTGGTGCACAGATGAGGCACTGATTCATCCCAGCTTTGGGGTTTTTTTTATAATTTCTGGACAGAAGCTTCAATGCTGGGAATGTGGACGTATTCTGCCTTCTTGGCGTAGACTCTCCCTTCCCATAATTGCTTCCAGGATGGTTGGTAACACAAGCCTCATGACAGCATACATGATTTAGTAAGTGCATGACAGCAGTACAGAGTACCATCCTTTCTCCATGTATCACCTTCTTCTCAGATCCCTAAATCCAGTCCCTCTAGGGCAGGGGCAGACTAACCGTGATCTGGGCCCCAGACAATAAGGCTCATTGGCCCCTAGCCACCCATTCAAGGCTAGGGGAGAGTGCTGTGGGTCCTCGGGCATTGCCTTATTGTGTGAATGGTCACGCCACCTCTGCTCTAAGGCCCTCTTTGTTTTAAACGCAATTCAAATTGTTCCCTCTGTTATGCCTTCAACCCCCTGAATCAGGATGGTCAATCAGAGACGTCTTCCGGAGGATTCCTATGCTGTGTGACACTAATGAGCAGCAGAGATAACACGAGAGAGAGAGAGAGAGAGAAAAAAAAGCTTAAACATTTGGGAAAACAGGACAGCAGCGTGTGGGTAATATTGTGGCATTTTCCCAGACCTTATTACAATCGGCCTGCTGTGCTGTGCATATTGATTACTGCACATTTCTAGTAAAAAAAAAAGATAGAAAATGTTCATGGTCATCAGCATATTACTGGATGCATTATAAATCCCCAGTTATCATAAAGGAAGGGGCCTTGCCAGAAATGCCTGCATGGACCCGGCCCCGGTACTGGGAACAGCAGAGGTGCATTGTCACCGTTTAGGCTTAGCTGTTTCCATTCCAAATGCTTCCACCCCAGTTGGGCTTCCAAAGAATTCTCCTCCTGGAACCGTTCTTGATGGTCTCAGTTTGGCCTTGAAGGTGGATCCCAGGACATCAGAGCAGCAAGTTACACTCTTCTGCTCCTCCATGGCCAATTTACACCCAGAGCAACGAGACTCACGCTCAGGCAGTTGCAGCGCACAATATTTCATGACAGCTGTGGCACATCGGGCCTTTAATGCCTTTAATCAAGCCGCCTGTTCTTGACTTGATGGTGAAATCCCCAGGAGATCTTCAAGCTGGATACCGGAAGAAACCTTGCATCCTCTCCTCAAGCCAACCACCGTACCACTTTCTGTCTCTCCCCCGCCACAACCTTCCTGCATGAAATGAGACACACTTGATAAAAAGGATATTGTTTTATTGGCTGGGGGAAGGGACCGCGTATCATTGCAACTTGTCTACTCGTAGCACAAAAATCAGGATACAGTCTGGCACCATTCTGTACAGAGCCCCTGACTAGGCTGGCAGAGATGATGATGTATCGACGAGAGTTTTGGGATGTCTGAGGGTTTCTGGTCTGGAGACCGAGCTGGCCCTAGACCAAGTGGCACCCTGTGCTGTGAGGTGGGCCTGGAGCACTGGGGGGGGGGAGGAGGAGAGCAGGAAAGTTTGTCCCCCTGCCAGAGATCTGTGAGCGGGTATGCCTTGAGCATGAGAGTACCCTGTACGGGGGCCACAGCTTGCACACCCTAGGGCCAACCCTGCATGGGCAGGCAGAAGTACTGGGCATTGACAGAACTGTGTTATTGGCCTGAACTACAGCTGTACCTCACAACTACACTTTCTTGTCCCTTATAGCTCCTAAGCCTGGTTCATCTCTGGCCTTGCCTGTCGTTTCATTCTATTTGACTCCTGGCTCCCACTGTGTGTGTTCTGCATCTGTCCTGGGAGTGGTCTACAATAGCACTAATCAATAGCACTATGCATCTGATGAAATCACTCCTGTGGTGCCTAGAGCAGACAATGGGTATTTGAGTTGAAAAATGAATTATCTTGCAGCATTACCTGGAACATTGCACACATGCAGAGAGAGTGCATGGAGTAGGCCTGTGACTAGGTAATAGTCAGTGGTGTGCGGTTATGATTTTGTTGACTGGTGGTGTCCATACCCACAGCTGTAGAGACCATTTTTTAACAACTGGCATTAGATCATCTCATCACAAAACCAAGCATGACAATAGCTCGGAAGCAGCTTGACCTTTTGGCCATGAATGTTTGCTCTTGTGCTGAAAATGTAGCCTGAACTGGTGCGGTGCAGCTGCCTCTGGTGCAGGCAGAGCTATCCACTCAGCTCCTCCGCCAGATCCTATTTCTTCAGAAGTGTCAGGCCAGGGCTGGGGCCTGGTAGTGGTGGCAGCAGCAGGCAACGGGCACAGGAACTAGGAAGAAGCATTGCCAGTTTGAAGGCCCTGCTGGCATGACAGCATACCTTAATTGAAACCGGCCAGGCCGACCAAACCCTGGCCAGCTGGCCACTCTAGGAGCGAGCGAGTGAAACTGGGCAGGCACAGCCTGAGCTGGAAGAGCCGGTGCAAACTTTGCCATCTCCTCCTTCCCGGCCTAGAGTCCTCCGGTGAAAGAGAAACGGCTCCCACTGCCCCCTTCCCCCCCCCCCCCCATCCCCCGACCTGCCAGGTCTAATCAGGGAAATACACGCTACCGCGGTGCGGCTCTAACACTATCAAATACAAAAGCAAGTGACGAGCTGGAAGGGTCTGAAGGGCAAAACCCCAGGAGAACTTTGCTCCGGATTAGGTTACAGACAAGCTCAAACCTGCTGAAATTACTTGCACACCCTGCTAAACTTCCCTTTCTCTTGACACATACAGTAACAGCACCGGCTCAGCAGGGCAAAATCTCTACCACGGCTTGAAGGAATTAAGGCTGAAATAGAAAAATGCCGACCATGACGGCAGATAAAATCCGCCAGGCCCTGCTTTAGTCTGTTCATTTTCCCTGGGTGCTCCAGTATTGAAAGACCCTGCTTGCTCTCTGGTTTGAATTCCTAAGCCTAACCCTTCCTTACATAAAGGTGAGTTGGGATGGTGCTAACAACAAGTATTATTGGTTAAGCAAACACTGCCCATCCCTGCTTTCAGGCCCCATGAAATGTTGACTTGTGACGGAAAGTCTGTCTCTTTTCTTCCCTCTGTTTTGTCTTTGGTTTTTCTTTCTTTTCTTCACTCTTTTTTACCGTCCTCAGTAGATGGACAGGAATTGCCCAGAATCTATGCATTTTCAAGAGAGGTGTAAAATGATGATATGTTTAGTAGTGGAAGAGCCCGTCAAAAATAAGGAGAGATAAAAAGGTATTTCTGCATGTAGAGCCACTTCCTCCCTCTCCAAACCCACCACTAAGAATGCCCGTTTTCTCAGCCACGGGAAGCTCGTGCACTGTGAATGCCTCCAGTGAATGTTTACCCTCGCAGAGGCTGGAGAACGTTCCAACGTGCGTTCTACACCCATGCCCGTTCTCACCCGTGGGGAAGCTTTGAAGATTGCCATCTTTCTGTGTCCCATCAGAAAGGCATTTACATTGCATTTTGTGTTCAATTAAGGGACAATTTTTGGTGGGATACGGAGAATACACCCTGAGGAAACAAACTCGGTCATTAAATCACTTAAAATATGGTTCAGATATGGCTTTTTGAGCATGACAGACAGAGTGACCAACACACACATGTCGGTGTTTTCATGTTGTTTTTCAAATGACTGGGCCTCACCCTCACCCTTAGTAACTATAGTTAAGGAATATATTTTGTGCAGAAGTAATTATAATAATAAGAATAACAATATCCAATCCATTAGCCCACAAAAAGAGGTCTTGGATGTAGATGTGCTAGTTGTAATATTTGGATGGCTGTGACACTGACCACACAGCTTCTTAAGTTTCATAACTAAAGAGTAGAATTCACTTCTTCTTGGACATTAGTGCCTCATCTTCCATGCTCATTCGGCACAAAAACCTAGAATACGCATTGCTCAGTTTTTAATAACGACCAAGTACTTTAGGAGGGGTATCCTAAAACCTCTCTCTCTATAATCTCCTACATATTTGGTGTTGTTTCATGTTGTTTGCAAACAAATCAAAGAAGAAATGTGTCGTGTCGTTTCTGCTTTCTAGTGCCCACTAAAACCGTTCAGCATGCACTCAACCTTTTACTTTGCTAAACCCAAAGTAGATAAAATTCCCGCATGGATAGTTTTGACGCCCCGTCCTTTAAATAAACTCAAGGCATTGTGGCTCAAAAGGTCATTTGCATTATGGAGTCTTAATCAGTTGGAGCTGGTTTCTCAATGCCATTTGTCAACGAAGGTCGCGGTATTTTATGAGCACCTCTCCAGTTGTGAACTGCTGCAGTCATGGAAAGACTTAAATTATGATTCCATAGAACCACAAGCGTTGGTTATTATGTAGCCGTTAGACTTTTCAATTCATCTGTTGATTGAAAGATACTTATCATCAGGGCTTAATTTGGGGGGGACCGGGGGAGTTTGAACACAGCTCCGGCCCTTCTTTTCCAGCTTAAGAGGCAGAGCGGCGGGGGTGTTCTGCTCCAGGCCCCCCACCTCCAGGCAGCCTGCAGCGACGGGAAGGGGCTGAGCCTGCAGCACACAGAGATGAGAACATCCAGGCTGCTCTCTAATCCAGCCCCTCCTCTCTTGATTCCCCCTCCCCACTTCTCCTGCGGTATTGCAGGCAACAGAAGGGCAAGGGATGTTATCGAAGCAGTCAGGGCAGAGCAAAGAACAGACACAAGAAAATGGTTTGAATTGGCGTAAGTCTGAAAGTTGGGAGCAGTAATGCCAATGGTCAAGGGTTCGACCCTGCTCGTGATGAATGGCCCTACTGCTCGCAACTTTCAAACTTTATGCTAATTCAACCTCTTTCTGTGTCCATTAACGAGGGCTTAATTTCTGGCAGAACAACCCGGAATGGCGTTAGGCCACCTTTTCCCAGGGACCTGAGAAACGGGAGCAGGGCCAGCAGTGAATATTAGTTCTGGTTCCCCTGAAGAGACGGAACAGACCCAGTAGTTGCCTGGATCTCGTATTGCCCTCCCCCGACCCTGGAGGAAGCAGAGCTGCTTACCTGGCTGCAAGGGCAGCCACATGGCTTTGATTTAGCTATGTGTATGTGAGAGAGAGAGCATGCACACCCGGCCCTGGTCCTGCCCCTTTGCACGGGTCAAACCTAGACCTGGCCCCACTCATCTCAACCCATTTCCTTTCTGTCTACAAATTAAGCCCTGCTTATCATCCTTTTCCTAGCACAGCAGTCCTTACAGTTTTGAATATTAGTATAGTGAGGGTATGTGCGGCTTTTCTTTGTGGGGTAGATATTCAAAAGCTATTTAGATGGATAACTGAAAAATTATCCATCTAAACGGTCAAACCGTGATTTTAAAACTCTTACCCGGCTATATTATCTGGCTGAAGTATAGCCGGTAAAGTCAGGGGCATTCCGGAGGTGGGCAATAGGCATTTCGCGAGGAGCGGAGTTAGCTGGTTAACTCTGTGCTGTAGGGCAGGTCGAATGCTAGCCCAATATACCTATCCGGCTAACTTTAACTTTATTCAGTAAGGGGTAATAGCGCATCGAAAACGCGCATCCAACCCCCCCCCCCCCCCCCCCCGAGACTAATAGCGCCCGCAACATGCAAATGCATATTGATGGCCCTATTAGTCATTCCCGTGTGATACAGAAAGTAAAATGTGCAGCCAAGCCGCACATTTTACTTTCAGAAATTAGCGCCTACCCAAAGGTAGGCGCTAATTTCTGCCGGCACCGGGAAAGTGCACAGAAAAGCAGTAAAAACTGCTTTTCTGTGCACCCTCCGACTTAATATCATGGCGATATTAAGTCGGAGGTCCTGAAAGTTAAAAGCAGTTAAAAAACATTTTTTTAAATTTGAAATCAGCCCTCGGCTCGCGGGTTGAAAACCGGACGCTCAATTTTGCCGGATTCCGAACCCGTGGCTGTCAGCGGGCTCGAGAACCGACGCCAGCAAAATTGAGCGGCGGCTGTCAAACCCGCTGACAGCCGCCGTTCCTGTCCAAAAAATGGCACTAGGGACGCGCTAGTGTCCCTAGCACCTCTTTTTACTGCCGGCCCTAATTTAAATATTTTAGTTTACTGAATCACGTGCACAGGACACTGGCCTGTGCGCGCCGGGAGAGCGGGTGCTCGCCCGCTCTCCCGCGAACTTTACTGTATCGGCCTGTAAGATAGCTGGGTTCCTTCAGTGGCACAGCTGAATATCTTGATTAAGTTAGCCAGATAGCTGTATCCGGCTAACAACTATCTGCTCAGCAGCTGAGTATTGACCCCCTTATGTATGCATGTACATGTGCATTTGTGCACGTGTGTGTATGTGGGGTCTAGTAGTGATATATCCCAAATGCTCTAATAATGACGACATTAAAGACAAAGCAGCTGCTTTGAGGCTCTGTGTTCCTCCATCTGCCTTGTTTTTCTTGTTATTGTTTCAGTGCTATAAATAAAGGTTATCTAGATTACGGCTTATTGGCTTAGTTTTCCCTTTCATTTTCAGCTGGGCCAGGCAGGGAATTCAGCAAAGCCCCACTTCAAACTTTTTCACTTGTCGTGCCCGTGTTCATCCTTTCTGGTCTGTCTTTTTGTGTTTTTCTGTAACCAAACTCTGCTGACATATGGTCCAGATACAGAGAGTGAAATCCTAGGATTCAGATCGTGCCCCCTTCCCCCAACCCCTTAGAGTGTCATCATTCACACACTGGGACTGAATGCCATTCCAAACCAGAGCTTAACTACGCAAACAAACACGGTAATAGATACCCACCATACCATTCAGCCCAATCTTTTCCAGATGGCACGGACTGGTCACTGTATTTAGGTTTATTTGGTTTCCTAGGTGACGCCTGCTGTCCTGGTTTAACCAGCTCTCACTCGATCGGCTTTTTGGTTTCAGAAATAGGGCCTCCTATTCTCTGTTGGTAGGAGCGCGGGTGGGGGGGGGGGGGGGGATAGAATCTATATTTTTTGGAGGGGGGGGAGGGGTGGAAAAACTTCATACCTCTCTCAAGTCTGGAGACGTTCCGAATGTGGTGTTAAAATTTGTACGGCCGGTAGTAAACGAGTGGTAATAATATTGTCACTTATTTTCTGATAGCGGTGATGTAATTGGAACCTGGGAGAATAGGCACACTGGAACTAGAGGGCACTTGAAAGTTTCCTGCTCTATCAGAGGACTTTCCTTCTAGCCTGTGGCCAGTGGGGAGCATCTCAGCGGATTGGCCAACACCATCAGCAGAGGCTGGACAAGAAGGAACAACAAGAACTTGGGGACCTGATGGCTCGGCTGGTTGGCAATCAGTGGGATGCAAAATCCATTCTGTGCTGGCTGGCTCTGCAATTGGTTGCCCTCTGGCGTAATGAACTGGTGGTGTCTTCTCATTGCTAGCGATGGTGTGCCCGTCCTTGCCACTCACATGCAGTCCCACCTGATGAGAGGCTGAGACACTTGGGCTTGGAGACTGTGTAGGCAAGCTTAGATAACTACCGTCTATGCTGTACAAACTTTTAGAGCATGTGCACATCGCTTTCCAGTCGGATGAGCTTACCATCTTCCGCAAGCCCTAAATCCACCATTAAATATTCTGTAATGCTTGAGAAAATATAACCGTTGCCTGTACAGACAAAGGTTTGATGTTGCACTAGAAGGCCACTTATGAAATACGTTTGATAGATAGAGGTGTCGCACATTTAAGCATCTGTGACTCTAAGGGCCAGATCTTAAAATCTACGTGCGGGCGTAGATTTGTTCGCGCAACCCGGCGCGAACAAATCTACGCCCGATTTTATAACATGTGCACCTTGCGCGCGCCAAGCCTGAGGGGAGTCCCAATGGCTTTTCCTGTTCCCTCCAAGGCTGCTCCGAAATCGGAGCGGCCTTGGAGGGAACTTTTTTTCCGGCCCCTCCCACCCCCCCACCCCTAACTAAATCCCCCCCTACCTTTGCTCCAAAGGTTATGGCGGAACTTGCATGCACTGGAGCACTGGACCCCACCGCAGGACCACCCCTGGACCGCCCCCGAACCGCTGTCACGCCTCCGGCCATGCCCCCGGACTGCCGTCACGCCCCTGGCCACGCCCCAGACCACACCTTTTTCGAAGCCCCGGGACATATGTGCGTCCTGGGGCTTGTGTGCGCCACCGAGCCTATGCAAAATAGGCTCGGTGCGTGCAGGGGTAGGTTTTCGGGGGTTACACACGTAACCCTTTGAAAATCTACCCCTTAATGTATTGACAATCAGCGCAGACATCTTCTTGATTTCGTAGTGACAGTGCAAGACCACAGAACAGGCCATGACCTTTTATAATGTTTGTCTCATGTCTCAAAAAGCGTTTGGGATGTCCAGCTCTTCTAGTACACTCTGGCATGTACTATTGCTGCCTGACTGAAGGCATGGCCCTTAGACAGCAGCACAGCATGTCACCGAGGAATGGTCCTTGGATATTGCCTGCCTAGAATGCTCATAACAGTACCTTGATGTGGCTTTTAAGCAAACTGCAAAGGAGGAATAAGGCAAGGGAATACAATACAGAGACCAAATCCCTTTTCCTCTACACAGGATATTTTTTTGTTTATTAGCATTTATTTCAGTGCATTCTCCGTACAGGAGAAAGGACCGTCACGCATGAAGAGTTTGGAAAGGAAGCTGCTCTGTTTTGGATTTCATAGAAGTTCCAAAGACGTTCTTGGTGGGAGCAAGAAGGCAGGAGCCGATTTCACGGACGATCCTGTCTCAGCAAAAAAAAAAAAAAAAAAAATTGATTAAAGTAAATACAGTTGGGTTGCCATCAGAGCAGATGTCAGAGAGGGAAAATTATTTGCTGATTCATCAGCTGGAACCGAAAAATCTTTGCTAAGCAAATTTTGTTTGTTCTTCCACAGTATTCAAACCCATGATACTGCAACTACTCTGTCCATCTGATATTTCCAAACACTGAGATAAGCAACCAGTACTATATACGTTTGGAACAAATTATAATCCAAAAAAGAACTCTATTTATACGAGGCCCATCATCTGCTGGGCTCAGCCACTGGGATACCTTCTGTGAGGATCGGCGCAGTTGTAATCATTGGTCCTGTTTTTTACAAAACTATTTCCTTTAAAGTGCTTCAGAGTTCCACAAACTTTAGGTGACAAAATAAATGTCCAGCGCCTACTCAAAACTTCTTCACTTGGAATGGATATAAAAAATATCAGGACCAATGATTACAACTGCTCTGATCCTCGCACAAGTTATCCCAGTGGCTGGGCCCGGCCTATAATGGGCCTCATATAGAAACATAGAAATGACGGCAGAAGAAGACCAAACGGCCCATCCAGTCTGCCCAGCAAGCTTTTGCACTCTTTTTTTTTTTTTCTCATACTTATCTGTTACTCTTGGCTCTTAGTAACCTTTTGGTTCTATTTCCCTTCCACCCCCGCCATTAATGTAGAGAGCAGTGCTGGAGCTGCATTTAAGTGAAACAGCTTAATTAGTTAGGGGTAGTAACCGCCGCAATAAGCAAGCTACACTCATGCTTATTTGTTTACCCAGACTATGTAATTCAGTCCTTGTTGGTTGTTGTCTGTATATAGATCCACTTTTCTTCATTCCCCCCTGCCATACACTACAGAGAGTCTGCAAATTTGTTTTTTTTTTTCTTTTTTTAGGTCTATAACATCGCCATACACACCCAGTGTGTATGTAAGGCTATACAGTAAACCCATCCTTTCCGTTGTTTGTTCTTTTGGGAAGAAGAATTTAATCACAATTTGTTTTTGTAATTTGTACTGTCCGGATAATGAGAATAGGGATGTGTAGGCCCCAAACTTTTGTTTTGATTCATTTTTCATTTTGCGCTGGTGGGATTTTGTTTTAATTCAGATCGTTTAATATTTTTTTCAGTTTGGTTCATTTGCCAAGCCAAAAAAAAAAAAAGCATTAAACATAATAAACCTCTCAAAATAACAAAAAAGATTGAACCAATAGAAATTTTTTTTTAAGAAAAGGCCTCTGGTGGCTTTTTGGTACTAAGACCTGGGTCTGTGCTGGAGCCCTGTGTAAAGTTACCAGAGCCGGGGAGCTCCTATCTTGACCCCCCCACACATACCCCCTTTCTAGATCCACTGAAAATGGAAAGGAGCGAGGCCAGTGGCTTCTGCCAGGGTTTCAGGCACTTTAAAAATAGTGCCGTCCACCTGGAGGATGACATCGCAGTGACATCACTTTGGCAGTTTCGCTGGTGCAGCCAGCTCATTTTGATGGGTAGCCATAGATCAAAATGCCATTAGCCGCACTGGAGGAAGGTGTCAAAGCGACGACACTCTGGCGCCATCCTGCAGGCAGCTGGTGCCTTTTTTAAGACACTGGGACTAGGGCAGGAGTGATCCATTTTCAGTGGATCTGGGAAGGGGGTAAATGGGGGCCAGGGTGGCAACTTCACAGAATGGGAGGGCTCAGGACCCGACCTGGGTCTAGGCCTCGGTGCTGGGCTCAGCCTAGTCTCAGGCCTTCACACCTGGCCCTGGCCCCAACCCAAGTCTCAGTGTCGGGCACTGCACTAGGAAGGTCCAGCCAGGGCCACTGGAGGCCTGTTTTAAAAAAAAAAAAAAAAGAAAAGATGTCATAAAATCTGAAACTACCTGGGAATTTTTAGGTTTTTTTTGTAGGAGACTATTTTCAGTTAGTTCCATTTGGAATGAGTTGAAAATGGTCTCATTTGTTTCATTTTTGGCATTCATTTAAAACAAATGCATACCCCTAAAAGAAAATATAACTCTCTAGTTGGTCACAAATGCATGTAGTCCAGTGGTTCTCAAACCAGTCCTCAGGATGTAGGCCTGGATTTCCTACTAAGGCACTGTAGGCAGCCGCCTAAGCGTGCTGGGTTGAAAAGGTTACCTCTCTCTCTATCCTGGTGACACCTAGCTTGATTGGCAGCCTCCCTGCCAGACCTGCCTCATTAAAGGGGAAGGGCTCTTGGGCTGGAGACATTCAGAGCACTGTATACCAAAGACATCACAATCCTCCATCCCCTCAGAGGGATACCCCCCCCAACTCTTTCCCTGCTCCTGTGCCTAAGGGCTGCTTACAAGCTAAATCCAGCCCCATCAGACCTAGTCAGTTTGGTTCCTGGGATATGAATATGCATAGAATCTATTTGCATATGATGGATAAAAAAAACCCCAGATTGCTACATGCAAATAGATCCCGTGCATATTCAAATCCTGAAAACCAGGCTGGCTAGGGGTGGTCTCAAGGACTGGTTCGAGAACCACTGGATCCATCGATCCAATAAGACTGCATTGCCTCCAGCTGCTTTTGGGCTCTTTCTTTCTATATCTCAGTTGGGTGGTGGGGGGGGGGGATCTTAGATAAAAGTGGAATTCCTTGGAAGAACCTTCCGGGTGAAAGTCAATGAAAGGAGGACTGGGTAGATCTCTTCATTACTTATCCAGCTGAAAGTTACTGGGCTCTGGAGAAGCCATGTGCAAAGGCATTTTTATACAGTGAAGGAATGCAAGCAAAGGCTGGCTAGGGGCTACTGATCCTGTCAGCATGCCTCTTGCCTTCCACTGTTCACTGATTTACAACCTTCAGACTCCTCTCTCTGCTTTGCAGCCTTTTCTCCAGAGTTTGCCGTCTCCCTGCAGTCTGTGAACTTGGCAGTAGAGAAGCATGCTCATTTTATGACTTTTTTTTTTTATCGGAATAACTTTATTATTGCTGTCAAAATGTAAATAGAATTTGAAATTTTGTTTTTTTACCTTGTGATTTCCTCCTGCTTTTTTGGGTTTCCAGCTCAATCTTAACTGGCCTCTATTGGGCTATGGTATCACACGCTTTCATTTGTAACTACCCAGGATTCTCCCCCCCCCCCCCCCATTTTAACAATCTCTGGCCAGAAATCACAAACTGCGGCCTCTGTCGGAACCCAGTATCCGTGCACCCGGAGTCTGGCCACTAGGATGCGCTACGGAGCGATAGCTGAGACTTCCTCCTCCCAGCGGTCGTGAAAACTGCTTTCCCAAGCACCTCCAGGCTTGAGGGGAAGGAGGAGAAAGGGGCAAAAACCAGACCTAAATCGAATCCAGGTCTTCCATATGGCAGTGTGCAGGGCTACCATTAAGCCATCCAGCCAGCCTAGGATTTGAAATTTTTAAAATTGATTTGAGGGCTTATGTGGTCAAAAGTATGCACTGAGAGAACCATTTTAAAAGGAAAATGTGTCACGTATTAGAGCAGCAAGCTATCGTGAGGCTCTATTGGGAGGTGGCTTGGTGTTATTTTATGATTGGGTTGGTGTATTTTAATTGTTTGATTTATGTTGGTTTATTCTGTTGTTTTCTGCATTTGTTTGATGAACTGCTTTTGGGGATTTTCTTTGTGAAATCGTTGAGGTGGTACCTAAAAAACCCCCCACTAAATATTGGAGGGAAGTCTTCCCTTGCCTGTTGTGCTAATGATTCATTTGGGTCTCTGGTCCCGTCACACTTTATAGATATTTTTGTAACATGTACTGACAGGATAAATTCTCCAAATGACCCTCAGTTTATGCAGTTGCCCTATGTAGTGCAAGGGGGTTGTGTGGCATGGTTCAGGTATCTTAAGCTGTATGACTGTGTTAGAGGTAAAAGATGCCTTCAGTTTTACTCGGTTCAGTTACAGAAGGGCTTAAAAACGATCGAGGAAAGTTGAGGTGCCGAGCTGTGAGCAGAATGGGTGAGAAGAGTGCATGCCTGCCCGGATGACAGATCCACTGCCATCAAGCGATAACACAACCAGTTGGGACTGATATAGGCATGATCGTGTCGGTTTGTTCTACTTTGGACATTGCTATGTTTGTTCTGGAGCGGTTTGCATTTTTCCTGAGTAAAATGGCTTTTATTATGTTTTGTAGGCTTATTTTTTTTTTTTTTCAAATTTGTTTTATATGACTTGCCTGGGGAGCCATTATGAATGAGACAGAAATAACTCGTGCAACACTCATTCCTGGCAAAAGTCTTTAAGATCAGGAGACATAAAGAGATGGCAGGGTAATCATTTTAAGATGACCAGAGTGGAACTGAAGGAAGAATCACTGGAGGAATGGAATTGCTAGAAGGATGCATTGCTCACACACCAAAGAAAAGTATGATGTTCAATTAAGAACACTGATATTTATTTCAATGATGAAACCTGTAAACTAACAATAAGCCTGTTCCCCGAAATGCTATAATGCAGCATGCATCTTACCTTCTGAAGAAAGTATTTGATAGCTGATTTATCCCTGTACAGTAAAAGACTTGTATTTCTTACAGCACCAGTACCCTTCTTTAGAAGTATTATAGGGGTATTTATAGGGGGTACTTTGATCCAAAATGACAATGAGCAAACATAGAAAGTAAATCAGTTACCTGTTCCTCTAACATCTCCCCCTTTACTTATCCGCTCTTCTCTATCTTTTTCTCTTCTCTTAGCCTTTTTTATTTAATCAGTTATTTGTTAAAATGTAACTTTTTTTCTTCCAATTTCTCTTCCTCTTCTTCCCTTTCGTTTTACGTAAACCGATGTGATGTCCACACGAACTTCGGTATATAAAAGTGTTTAAATAAATAACAAATAAATAAATAAAGTGTGACAAGAAACAGAAACATAGAAATGATGGCAGAAAACGACCAAACAGTCCAGCCAGTCCGCCCAGCAAGCCTATGGCAGCATCTGCCATGCCATACAGGTCACCCCCATACTAGTTTCCCAGACCATAAAAGTCAGAGCCCTTGTTGGTTGCTGTCTGAGTCCAATTCCCTTTTACCTTTTGCCACTGAAGCAGAGGTCAGGGGAAGGAAGAAGAGCGATGGTAAAGAGATGGAATTTTGCTCACACCCTGGATGTGAAAGTTGAGAGGTATGGAGCCATCTGAGAAAAAAAAAAACCCTCAAACGAACCAGAAGATTACTGGATAGCCACGCAGGACTGACACTTTGCACCCGCCAAGTAACCTCAGCCCAGGCTGGCACCATAACCTATGGATCTGTGGCAGGTTATTCTTAAGGTTGCCATCTGGCCCAGGTCAGCTCTTAGAGGCTGACCCAGTCCTGGCTTTGCCCTTTTGTGTCTATGGGCAGCCCCTGCCTTTTCTAGAGATACTGGAAGTACAAGGGCAATTTTGAAAGCCTAGGGAAATTGGCTTGTCTGAAAATTGCACTCCTCCGCCCGCTGAAGCGGGTCACTTTTGTAACCCTGCACATAAGTAACACCGATATAACTAAGCCGACTTAGGGGCACAAGTCTGCTTTGAAAAATAGCCTGCACGCGCTTCCACTTACTAAAACATCTGAACAGATTTCTTGGGACATTCTTTGCACGTACCTTTTAAAATCGAAACGTGTGTGTGTGTGTCAGTGAAAACCCTTCCCTAGCCCACTCCTTGAAAATGCCTCCCACATGAACAGTAGATATGCATGTTCGTTTGTCTTCGTGTTGGGCAGGAAGTATTGCAGAAGGCCATTATTGTGCATAAAGCACTGTTTCAGCCACAGAAATGCTCTTGAAAATTACCCTCCAGAAGTACACGAAGGCTTTCCACAGCACATGTATGTGGGATTCGTAAAGCACTTGGGCTATTTTGCTGCCCTCCACCACTACCCCTTGACTGCCGGCACAATTAGCAGGTGCAAACTATGTGGGTGCTTTCAGCAAACATGCTTAAGGTCAGTTCATTTTCAAAAAGAAACTACCAAGGTAGCTGCAGGCACATACTGTAAAAGTACCCCCATGCTTTGCTGTCATGGGCTTATCTTATAACAGCCCTCTTAAAGTAGGTGGCAAAAAAATTATCCCACCAAATTTGCACTCACACAATTGCACCTGCTATTACATGCATGCAAACTGTTTGGGGGAAATTTGTGCACATACCTTTGAAAACCCAAAAGTAAGCATGCAAGTCCAAACCCCTAACCGGCTCCATCCCCAGGAATACTTCCGTTCAGTCCGGCTAAAAAAAACTTCACATTTGAACAGGATTTAAGTGCTTAGGTTTACCCACACATCAGGCAGGCAATTTAGCAAAAGGCCTTTTCTGCATGGAAATACCTTTGAAAATTGCCTTCTGTGACTTCATAGATAGAATGAGTCAAATCCAGGACCAGATCAGCCTCTCAAGCTTGACCTAGCTCAGAGGGCAACCCTAATCACACTGCCTACACCCCTGCTCTGGATCCCCTTTGTGCTTGCTGTTATTCTTCCTGCACTCATTTTGGGAAAAGGGAGCAATGTGTAGAGAATTAAAAACATTTTGGAAGCAGAAAGCTGATGAAAGATTTTGTTTTCAGTTGTTAACTTTTTAAAAACATTTTTAGCTTCAATAACATAAAGCCAGCTCCAAGTTTTTGAGAAAAGTCTACTCATTTACTGTGTTATTATGAAAGACAGAAACAAGCTATAATTTTGCATCAGCTTACATCACGCTGGAACCTTGTCCATATCGCTCGGTAGGGATCCTAAGAGGAAGGCGCCCTCTGCTGGAAACATGCTGGATGCTGGGGATGCCGAGCTTTTACAATTAGCATTGGGGTAGATTTTAAAAGAAGCGCGATCAGCCTACTTTTGCTTGCGCATCAGACTCAAGCAAAAGTACGCTGGATTTTAGTAGATACGCGCGGAGCCGCGCGTATCCACTAAAATCCTGGATCGGCGCGCGCAAGGCTATCGATTTTGTATAGCCTGCGCGCGCCGAGCCGCGCTGCCTCCCCCCGTTCCCTCCAAGGCCGCTCCGAAATCGGAGCGGCCTTGGAGGGAACTTTCCTTTGCCCTCCCCTCACCTTCCCCTCCCTTCCCCTACCTAACCCACCCGCCCGGCCCTGTCTACACCCCCCCCTTACCTTTGTCGGGGGATTTACGCCTCCCGGAGGGAGACGTAAATCCCCGCGCGCCAGCGGGCCTGCTGCGCGCCGGGCCGCGACCTGGGGGCGGGTACGGAGGGCGCGGCCACGCCCCCGGGCCGTAGCCACGCCCCGTACCCGCCCCCAAAACGCTGCCGACACGCCCCCGGAACGCCGCGACGACCGGGCCCGCCCCCCGACACGCCCCCGACACGCCCCCCTCCGAGAACCCCGGGACTTACGCGAGTCCCGGGGCTCTGCGCGCGCCGGGAGGCCTATGTAAAATAGGCTTCCCGGCGCGCAAGGCCCTGCTCGCCTAAATCCGCCCGGTTTTGGGCGGATTTAGGCGAGCAGGGCTCTGAAAATCTACCCCATTATTAGTATGTGAGAAGAAAACACCATCCCTGAAGCCAAATCCGAATGGGTTCAGTAGCAGTGCAGGCAAGCAATAGGTATCCACTGGGGCAAATTTATGTGCATTCAAGGGGAGAAGGTCTCCTGGGGAACTGTTTCTGCAATTGTATTGCTCATTTTTGGAGCTGTTTTATAACTGCTACTCTTTGAATTCTCCTTGCAAAAAGATGCACATGTACACAGGACAAAGACACATGGGAGGAGGTGTCTAGTGGTTTGAACAACGGCCTGTGAACCAAGGAAACCAGGGTTCAGATTCTGGACCTTGGGCCATAAAAGTTACTAGCTACCAGGGGCACATTCAGGTGTAAGCATGGGATTGGGGGTTTTATTAATTATCTGGAGATGCAGAGTGGGCTACTGGGTATTAAGACGGTTGTTTTCATTAGTTATTGTTAAGAACATAAGAAATTGCCATGCAGGGTCAGACCAAGGGTCCATCAAGCCCAGCATCCTGTTTCCAACAGAGGCCAAACCAGGCCACAAGAACCTGGCAATTACCCAAACACTAAGAAGATCCCATGCTACTGATGCAATTAATAGCAGTGGCTATTCCCTAAGTATAATTGATTAATAGCCATTAATGGACTTTTCCTCCAGGAACTTATCCAAACCTTTTTTGAACCCAGCTACACTAACTGCACTAACCACATCCTCTGGCAACAAATTCCAGAGCTTTATTGTGCGTTGACTGAAAAATAATTTTCTCCGATTAGTCTTAAATGTGCTACTTGCTAACTTCATGGAATGCTCCCTAGTCCTTCTATTATTCGAAAGTGTAAATAACCGAGTCACATCTACTCATTCAAGACCTCTCATGATCTTAAAGACCTCTATCATATCCACTCTCAGCCGTCTCTTCTCCAAGCTGAACAGCCCTAACCTCTTCAGCCTTTCCTCATAGGGGAGCTGTTCCATCCCCTTTATCATTTTGGTTGCCCTTCTCTGTACCTTCTCCATCACTGCTATATCTTTTTTGAGATGTGGCGACCAGAATTGTACACAGTATTCAAGGTGCGGTCTCACCATGGAGCGATATAGAGGCATTATGACATTTTCCGTTTTATTAACCATTCCCTTCCTAATAATTCCTAACATTCTGTTTGCTTTTTTGACTGCTGCAGCACACTGAGCTGACGATTTTAAAGTATTATCCACTATGATGCCTAGATCTTTTTCCTGGGTGGTAGCTCCTAATATGGAACCTAACATCGTGTAACTACAGTAAGGGTTATTTGTCCCTATATGCAACACCTTGCACTTGTCCACATTAAATTTCATCTGCCATTTGGATGCCCAATCTTCCAGTCTTGCAAGCTCCTCCTGTAATGTATCACAGTCTGCTTGTGATTTAACTACTCTGAATAATTTTGTATCATCCGCAAATTTGATAACCTCACTCATCGTATTCCTTTCCAGATCATTTATAAATATATTGAAAAGCACCGGTCCAAGTACAGATCCCTGAGGCACTCCACTGTTTACCCTTTTCCACTGAGAAAATTGACCATTTAATCCTACTCTCTGTTTCCTGTCTTTTAACCAGTTTGTAATCCCTGAAAGGACATCGCCTCCTATCCCATGACTTTTTAATTTTCATAGAAGCCTCTCATGAGGGACTTTGTCAAACGCCTTCTGAAAATCCAAATACACTACATCTACCGATTCACCTTTACCCACATGTTTATTAACCCCTTCAAAAAAAATGAAGCAGATTTGTTAGGCAAGACTTCCCTTGGATAAATCCATGTTGACTGTGTTCCATTAAGTCATGTCTTTCTATATGCTCTACGATTTTGATCTTGAGAATAGTTTCCACTATTTTTCCCGACACTGAAGTCAGGCTCACTGGTCTATAGTTACCCGGATCACCCCTGGAGCCTTTTTAAATAATGGGGTTACGTTGGCCACCCTCCAGTCTTCAGATACAATGGATGATTTTAATGATAGGTTTCAAAGTTTAACTAATAGATCAGAAATTTCATTTTTTGAGTTCCTTCAGTCCCCTAGGATGCATACCATCCGGTCCAGGTGATTTGCTACTCTTTAGTTTGTCAATCTGGCCTACTACATCTTCCAGGTTCACAGTGATTTCGTTCAGTTCGTCTGACTCATCACCCCTGAAAACCATCTCCGGAACTGGTATCTCCCCAACATCCTCATTAGTAAACACGGAAGCAAAGAATTCATTTAGTCTTTCTGCAATGGCCTTATCTTCCCTAAGAGCCCCTTTAACCCCTCGGTCATCTAATGGTCCAACTGACTCCCTCCAGGTTTCTTACTTCGGATATATTTAAAAAACATTTTATTATGAGTTTTTGCTTCTATGGCCAACTTCATTTCAAATTCTCTCTTCGCCTGTCTTATCAATATTTTATATTTAACTTGACAATGCTTATGTTTTATCCTATTTTCTTCAAATGGATCCTTCTTCCAATTTTTGAATGATGTTTTTTTGGCTAAAATTGCCTCTTTCACCTCACCTTTTAACCATGATGGTAATCTTTTAGCCTTCTTTCCACCTTTCTTAATGTGTGAAATACATATGGACTGTGCCTCTAGGATTGTATTTTTAAACAATGTCCAAGCCTGTTGAACACTTTTAACCTTTGCAGCTGCACCTTTCAGTTTTTTTCTAACTATTTTCCTCATTTTATCAAAGTTTTCCTTTTGAAAGTTTAGTGTTAGGGCTGCAGATTTTCTTATTGTCCCCCTTCCAGTTATTAGTTTAAATTTGATCATGTTATGATCACTGTTGCCAAGTGGTCCCACCACCGTTACCTCTCTCACCAAATCCTGCGTTCCACTAAGAATTAAATCTTAGTATTTATTAGGGATGTGAATCGTTTTTCAACGATTAAAATTATCGTCCGATAATGTTTATATCGTCTTAAATCGTTATAGAACACGATACAATAGAAATTCTAACGATTTATCGTTAAAAATCGTTAAATCGTGTTAGTGCGCACTAACTCGATTTAGTGCGCACTAACTGAAAATGATACAAATAAACACTTTCCAGGTCACTGAAGGTCAGTTAGGAATGAATATGTGTTCCTATTGGCTGGCTGCCCTCTTATCTATTGATATTACCAAGGTTACCACTGAGGTGATGGTTGGGGGGATGGGAAATGGAACTGGAAACTAACGAACACCAACAGAAAATGAAACAAAGTGTTCACACTTCCCAGGTCAGTAAAGGTCACTTAGGAATGAATATGTATGTATGTATTCCTATTGGCTGGCTGTGCTCTTATCTATTGATGTTACCAATATGGTTGGGGGGATGTGAAATGGAAACAGTTGGAAGCTTGACAAAAAAAGTAATGTAATGATCAGCACTCACGTGACTAGAACTTGTTTGTTTATTATTTTTGTTAGCAGGCACCTGAAATGCTAGTGCATGTTGAATTTGCCAATCACTGTGCATTTTAGAAAGGTGGTCCTGGCTGGAACTGTACACAGTTCAAATATATGTAATTGATTGTTGGTAAGTGTATTTTTTAAGTAGCCACACTGGCACCAGTATGTTTACTTTTCCTCCTACTTAACTCACTAGCTCAGCTTTGTAAGAAGGGCTTCTCTGCTTGTGTGTTGTTTTTGTTTGGTGTGAGGAGAGCAGAAACATCAGATCTTTATTCAATCTACTACAGTCATCTCTTACAGTGCCCTATCCCTATTAATACCAGGAGTGTTGTGATCTTCCTGCACACAGTGCCCTAACCCTGATACCAGTCTGAGACAGCTCCCTCCCTGCATTACTAGTGAGAGGCTGGCTTCACAGACAGGGGGGAGCTGCCTGACCCTCACTCCTGACTTCCCCCATGTCCCAGCTAGTGAATGGTGTGTGGGTGAGGGGGGGGGGAGGAGGATGGTGAAGTCTGAGACAGCTCCCTCCCTGCATTACTAGTGAGAGGCTGGCTTCACAGACAGGGGGGAGCTGCCTGACCCTCACTCCTGACTTCCCCCATGTCCCAGCTAGTGAATGGTGTGTGGGTGAGGGGGGGGGGAGGATGGTGAAGTCTGAGACAGCTCCCTCCCTGCATTACTAGTGAGAGGCTGGCTTCACAGACAGGGGGGAGCTGCCTGACCCTCACTCCTGACTTCCCCCATGTCCCAGCTAGTGAATGGTGTGTGGGTGAGGGGGGGGGGGAGGAGGATGGTGAAGTCTGAGACAGCTCCCTCCCTGCATTACTAGTGAGAGGCTGGCTTCACAGACAGGGGGGAGCTGCCTGACCCTCACTCCTGACTTCCCCCATGTCCCAGCTAGTGAATGGTGTGTGGGTGAGGGGGGGGGGGGGGGGGAGGATGGTGAAGTCTGAGACAGCTCCCTCCCTGCATTACTAGTGAGAGGCTGGCTTCACAGACAGGGGGGAGCTGCCTGACCCTCACTCCTGACTTCCCCCATGTCCCAGCTAGTGAATGGTGTGTGGGTGAGGGGGGGGGGGAGGATGGTGAAGTCTGAGACAGCTCCCTCCCTGCATTACTAGTGAGAGGCTGGCTTCACAGACAGGGGGGAGCTGCCTGACCCTCACTCCTGACTTCCCCCATGTCCCAGCTAGTGAATGGTGTGTGGGTGAGGGGGGGGGAGGATGGTGAAGTCTGAGACAGCTCCCTCCCTGCATTACTAGTGAGAGGCTGGCTTCGCAGACAGGGGGGAGCTGCCTGACCCTCACTCCTGACTTCCCCCATGTCCCAGCTAGTGAATGGTGTGTGGGTGAGGGGGGGGGGGGGGAGGATGGTGAAGTCTGAGACAGCTCCCTCCCTGCATTACTAGTGAGAGGCTGGCTTCACAGACAGGGGGGAGCTGCCTGACCCTCACTCCTGACTTCCCCCATGTCCCAGCTAGTGAATGGTGTGTGGGTGAGGGGGGGGGGGGAGGATGGTGAAGTCTGAGACAGCTCCCTCCCTGCATTACTAGTAAGAGGCTGGCTTCACAGACAGGGGGGAGCTGCCTGTCCCTCACTCCTGACTTCCCCCATGTCCCAGCTAGTGAATGGTGTGTGGGTGAGGGGGGGGGGGTGGATGGTGAAGTCTGAGACAGCTCCCTCCCTGCATTACTAGTGAGAGGCTGGCTTCACAGACAGGGGGGAGCTGCCTGACCCTCACTCCTGACTTCCCCCATGTCCCAGCTAGTGAATGGTGTGTGGGTGAGGGGGGGGGGGGGAGGATGGTGAAGTCTGAGACAGCTCCCTCCCTGCATTACTAGTGAGAGGCTGGCTTTGCAGACAGGGGGGAGCTGCCTGACCCTCACTCCTGACTTCCCCCATGTCCCAGCTAGTGAATGGTGTGTGGGTGAGGGGGGGGGGGGAGGATGGTGAAGTCTGAGACAGCTCCCTCCCTGCATTACTAGTGAGAGGCTGGCTTCACAGACAGGGGGGAGCTGCCTGACCCTCACTCCTGACTTCCCCCATGTCCCAGCTAGTGAATGGTGTGTGGGTGAGGGGGGGGGGAGGATGGTGAAGTCTGAGACAGCTCCCTCCCTGCATTACTAGTGAGAGGCTGGCTTCACAGACAGGGGGGAGCTGCCTGTCCCTCACTCCTGACTTCCCCCATGTCCCAGCTAGTGAATGGTGTGTGGGTGAGGGGGGGGGGGGGGTGGATGGTGAAGTCTGAGACAGCTCCCTCCCTGCATTACTAGTGAGAGGCTGGCTTCACAGACAGGGGGGAGCTGCCTGACCCTCACTCCTGACTTCCCCCATGTCCCAGCTAGTGAATGGTGTGTGGGTAAGGGGGGGGGAGGATGGTGAAGTCTGAGACAGCTCCCTCCCTGCATTACTAGTGAGAGGCTGGCTTCACAGACAGGGGGGAGCTGCCTGACCCTCACTCCTCCGGGGTATTGTGATCTTCCTGCACACAGTGCCCTATCCCTGATACCAGGGGTGTTGTGATCTTCCTGCATGCAGTGCCCTATCCCTATTAATACCAGGAGTGTTGTGATCTTCCTGCATGCAGTGCCCTATCCCTGATATCGGGATGTGTGCAAGAAGATCACAACACCCCCGGTATCAGGAATAGGGCACTGTGTGCAGGAAGATCACAACACCCCCAGTATCAGGAATAGGGCACTGTGTGCAGGAAGATCACAACACCCCTGGTATTAGGGATAGGGCACTGTGTGCAGGAAGATCACAATACCCCTGGTATCAGGGTTAGGGCACAAGTTCTAGTCACATTGACTGATCACATTACTTGTTTTGTCAAGCTACCAACTGTTTCCATTTCCCATCCCCCATATACTGTCAGTAGGAAACTTGGTAACATGAATAAATAAGAGGGCAGCCAATAGGAATACATATTCATTCCTAAACTGACCTTAACTGACCTGAAAAGTGTCAAATTGTATCATTTTCAGTTAGTGCGCACTAACTCCCAGTTAGTGCGCACTAACTCCCGTTAGTGCGCACTAATCGGAAAAAACGATTTTTAACGATTTTTTAACTAAAAAATCGTGCCTAAGACGATTTTCTTGCCCTGCCACACGATTTCTATCGTTAAGACGATATGGAAAACGATTCACATCCCTAGTATTTATTAAGGTCATCCTTTTCTATTTGATTATATTGTGGTCTTTGATTCATTACCATGATTAATGAATTTCTGGTAATTTTTCTGATATGTATATTTTTTCTTTGTTTTACCTTTTCTTCTGGAAATAATGTAAATACTTATCTTTTTTTCTGTAAAATTGATAAATATAGTAAAATAATATAGGCCTGCTCCGCTTTGACTGTTTTAGACTCTTATTGGTTTCATGAGGCCTCTGATGTAGTCTTTCAAACTCAATCATTAGAGAGCTGTAATTCTACAAAATATAGAATATGCTCTGGAATTATTTTTCCGCGTGCTTTCTTTCCTTTCTGTCTGTGGAAGAGCACTTGGTGAGCCACTCTTGTGTTCCTCCTGGTCCTGGCGTGGAGGGGTGTACAGAGGTCTAACAAACAGTAAACACATCTATTTTTTTTTTTTTAATCAAGGTTTCAGGTGGCTGGCGCTACATGATATACCATGAGCAGAACAGTCTGTGCGCTAACTGAATGGCTGTGCAGCAGATGTGGGCAAACATTTATTTATTTATTTAACTTTCCATATTTATCAAGTGCCTCTTCTAGAGGGGCTACAAAGCAGTGTACAATTAAAACATTTAAAAAAAAAAAAAAGGGGGCCCACACTGACTTAAAATCGAATCGCATATAAAAGCAACGTTCAATGAAAAGCTCTGGTACACGACCAGGCTTTACTCAGAAAAATTATCTGAAGTTCTGCCAGCACAAGGCTGGATATGCCGTACAACTGGGCCTAGGCATGAAAGGGTTCTTTGTTGCGTGTACCTATACCAGCCTGATACCATCTGGGATTTTCGAGAGAGGATCCCAGGGTTCTTGAAGGTTGATACAGCTGTAAAGAGGCAGACAAGTTGATGTGTTTTTGTCCTTGTGATTAGGCGGACTGCGGTAGTCTGCGCAAGCTGAAGTCTACGAAGTTGATATTTAGTTTATTTGGTGTAGATCCATATCTAAGACCTGTGTATGCACCTGTGGATGAAACCCATGCTCGCCCCCTACGACATGCCTAACGTCGTAGAGTTCCTCTGGCTTGTGTATCTTACTTTCTTTTAGAGCACTGCGGCAGAACAACGAGGCCTATTGCAGCTCCTTCATTTAATCTCCATTCACTTTAAGAAGTGTGCTTGCAAGGCTTTTGTTTTACTGTTTTGCCTCCCGGCTTGCGATGTAAGCAATTCCTTATAATTGGAACAGATGCAAATGTTAAAAAAAAAAAATCCTTATTACGCTAACTGTTCCCACATATCAGTAGTAGAGCAGCCTTATGGCAGATGTTAACCTGTACATGTTTCTTTCCCCATATGTGCTGTAATATGAACATGGATTAAGTAAGGTGAAATATGCAGATCTGTACATGTTGATTCCTATATACATGCTGCAGTCCAATGTGTTGTATGTCATACATACAGTCTGCCATACAACACATATACTAGTTGTGCAGTTTATTGCAGGCAGGACAAATATCACTTTTCCAACCCTGACTGCTTTTACTTAATCCTTAATCTATATGATTGCATTCCCTGAACCTTCAGGCTTGGGGCTAGGCATTTAAACGGCTGCTGTAATGCAAGATCTTTAATCGGGTTTCACACCGCTCACTTTGGGTTAAACTTTTATTAGATGATGAGTGTGCAAGTACGTCTGTCTATGTGCATTTGCCATAACTCGTTGAAGGGTGACCTTACTCTGAAAAAAGCATTCTCTCTCAGTAAAAAGGTTACGAGGTAGACAGATATACCATTTCATATCCCTCACGGCAGATCATTGCTCCTCCTTAGCTGTCTTTCAGTGGGATATTCTGCATCTTTCAAGCAAGGCCCAGAAGAGAGAAGAGCAAATGTTTGAATAAATAAATGTCTACAAGCAAGCTGGTCCCTCACAAGCTAAACATATCCTGATACCCGTTGGCCGCAGCATGTCCTGATTCCTGACACTCATCTGTTAATGCATTTGCTACTTCTGTGCGCTAGGGAGATGAGGTTAGGCAGGAGAAAGGAAGAAGAGCGCAGCAGAAGCTCGACCTAAATTTCCCCAGTGCCGTCCGGAGGCTGCCGTACGGTGACAAGGTGCTGACACGAGAGTCAGAGAAGAGCTGCTGACTCCTCGGCACCACCTTGAATGCCTCACACGGAGAAGGTTTAAGGTTCAGGAGAAGGCCCAGCTTGGATATAATTTTTGACAAGAAGCTGACTAGATATCTCCAGGGAGTGAAAAACAACAACCCAAAGCTGACCGTAATTGGCAAAAAAGCAAAAAAAAAAAAAAAAAAGTGGCATAGGGTTTAAGGAAAGATTAGGAAGGGTCACAACTCTAAAATGTGTTCTTAGCCTGATTGCATTCTCATTTTTTCATCCTGAGAGTATATTTTCTATCCTGTCTATCTATACACCCACACAAAGCTGAACTCTTCATGTTGAGTTGACTGAAAAAAAACATGATCTGTCTTGCCTATTTACCAATCCTGTTTTTACTTATCACATGAGGAATAAATCTTAATGTTGCATTTAGCGGTCCATGGGACAAGGCCGCAGACTTGCCGCGCTTACCTCCTGCCCCGAACCGAGTTTCCCCCGTCCAGACGCCGACCTGGATACCATGGGCCGCGGTGCGGCAGGCCGCCGTGCTCTGCCGGACGCCACCGACTCTCCTGTTCTGCTCTAGGTGCACCATGCGTTCGACTTCCCCCCAACTTCCCCTGATTTAAAGGGCCCATGGTGGGAAATTCCCCTGCGGCGCCCACTGATGACATCAAGGTTGAAAAGGTAAGCAAAATTTTTTAATTATGCATGTACTCTGCCTTGAATGTTTTCAGAAATGAGCAGCAGAGAGGAATTATAAATAAATAAATTAATAAACTCTATCTTATGGCTCTCAATTGCTGATATCCTGAAAACCCATCCTTTTGGAAAGGGGGAGTATGGCAACTGCGGAATTGGCAGACAGGATTCATGATTCATATGCACTGGTGTATGAATTAGGGTAGCTAAATATATCCATTGGTGGCAGGGTGCATTGTAGAAACCTTCAGAACACCTTAAAAGACCAGTCCCAGCTGCCTGGGCCCAGTCCACCTTAACACAGGGCTTTCCGGGTGCAGGGTGTCCCCCCCCCGAGCAGGAATAAAGCGTAGGCTTAGAGGACAGCAAGAGCGGCCCCGGGGAAGACGAGAAGACGGCAGGCTCCGTTTTAAATACGGCTTGGTTAATGTGTTTTGGTAAGAAGTATTGCTGAGGTAAAGCTGCTTCTGTGCACCATCTGAGAGTCTATAATGAAAGGGTGCAAGAGAAAACTGGAGTCCAGACTGTAATCTGTCCTCCAGCCAGCCAAGGACCGCTCGTGCTGTGTGACACCGTCCTATCCAGGGAATACAGACCTCTGTACCAAGAGAGTACACGACGAGGACTTCAGAGAAATACAGCTCTGCATTTCACCCAGAGAAGAAATTAGGAAACTGACCTTTCCAGCAGGTCTTGGGGAAATTGTCATCATCATGTTGAGACGCATGCTCAGTGGTACTCTGTAAATAAATCCCGAGGCCTAGAGCTGGAGGCCTTTTAATCCAGCACATTGAAACCTGGGGATATCGGGCGCTAAACGTTACTGCCAGCTCATTGTTATTTCAGTTAAAGATTCTTCACGTTTAAGGGCAGAGAGAGGTAATCATACTAACCATGGTCTGGCAAACCCACGGGAGGTGGTTACCTCAGCAATCGAAGCAAAACAAACCCGTAGCTTTGCTTCGATTATTGGCATCTTTAAAACTACCTACGCAAATGTATGCTTGCTTTTTTTGTGCGGGTACTTAAAAGGCAAAAACGTATGCGTGGTATTGAATATCAACGACTGCGCACCTCACTGCCTCCCCCAACCTAACCTCGCCCCCGAAAATGTGCTGGGAAAAGGTACCCGCGTTGTTGACACATGCGCGTATTTCTTGCCCATGTAGAGGAGAGCTAACAAAGAAAAGCCAATTTTTGAAGATAAACCAATGTTTCGCCTTTGGAAATGGCTTCCCTCGGTGCCCCCAAAGAGCGCCGAGAGATCAATGCCTATTTAAATCATCACAGGAAAAAAAAAATAAAGTCTTTCTGCCTGTGGCCATTCATACAGTGTCCACGCTGTCTTTCACTGTGCACTTTATCATTATTTTCAAATCTTTAGCAGCTGCCTCGTGCTTTGGAAAACCTTCTTGAGGTAGTTAAGAGTTGCTGTTAAGCCGTGATTTATCAAGAACTGCTGGAAAAAAAAAAAAGGGGGACACATCAAGAGCTCCTGAAGATGGAATTCCATTCCCCCCCCCCCAGTTTGGAAGCAGAGCAAAGTCAGCTCGTATCTCGCCCCCCCCCCCCAGACTGGCGGCTTGAGTTTGTGGCAGCGGGACCCTAGCATCAGCAGTAGGACTGCAGCAGGTTTCCAGGGAGGCTGGGGAGACCCGCACGGAGCCAGCTATAACTCTCATCCTAACATGACTGCGCCCGGTGTGGCCAGATGTTTTGGCAGCAGCTCCCACTCGTCTGAGTGACTGATTGGGATACTACAAAAGCCTGGTGGGTGAGGCATGGGAGGGAGCCCGGGGCTTGCATTCAGAGGGGGATGCGCCTTCGTTGAAACGAAAAGGGAAATTTTGCTGAAATCTCCTGCCTCGATTGATTCTTGTCCTTTTTCAAAGAAAAGAAAAAGCAAATGGAATTTTGTTCATTTCTGGTCGTGTCATTTTAAAAAATGTTAGGTCAACCCCTGCTGAAAAATCCCAATCCCCTGCCAGGCTCAGGCCAGGGAAATTGAGAATGGCGCCATCCTCAGTCTGCCAGTGCTGTTTGCAGTTGCAACTCTGGGGACCCTCCTGCCCTGTGAAGAAGAATTGGGGTGGAGAGAGAGCTTGGGAGGGGTATGGGCTTCTCTTTTCCTTTTTTGCTGCAGGGGTGACCCTGCATTTTTTTTTTGTGTTTTTTCATTCTTTTTTTTTTTTTTTAATTTTGTTTTTTTTTTTTAATTTCAAATAAAAAACACAATAGAAAAAGAAAACCCAAACAATTGAAATGAAAAGAATGTGTGTGTACCCTCTCAGTAATAACCAAAAAGGAAGTTGACAAGGGCAGAAAAAGCCGACTAGTGAAGGTGGTGGAGGAATGTATGTTTATTGACGTTTTCATTAAAATACATGACCAAATTCCTTAAATATGATGACTGCATGCCTGCTTGAAATTTAAGCATGCTTAGGACAGTTGTGGAGGGCTAGTGGTAGGAGCCGGGTTGAGATGCTGAGTAAAAGCTATGGGTGTGGAGTGGGAAGCTGGCATTCGTGCAAGTCTGGGAATTTAGACGCTCACCTTCCCAAAGTGGTAGAAAACCGGTGAGGAAGACAACTGGGCAGAAAGGATGGGCCATGTGGCTGTTAGCTACCGTCTGCTATATAATGAATGTAGCATTCAGGCCGTTCGTTCGTCTACAAGAGTGTAAAACCAGTCCAACCATTTGGGTACCCGGTGTTAATTCCTGGCTTGGGGGGGAGGGGGAGGTTTATTCTTTCCATAGAGCACATCATGCATGGTTCTAACGTTTTTTCCTTCCACAGTGTGTGGTTTAGTGGTTTAGGCAGGCCATGGCTAGGTCCCCTCAACATCTTCAAAAGAAGGAGGCATCCGGTATTTGATCATAGGAAGAGATCTGAGTGCTAATTATATTTTTTTTGGGGGGGGGGGGGGAGGGGGGTCAGGGTTAATAGTAGGGATGGGAACTGCAGTCTTTTGCAGGATGTGGTACCTTTTGGACCAAAGTTAATGCAGACAAACTTTTCAGACCCAAGAAAATATCAATAGAAAACAAACACCTAAGGAAATAAAATTAGAGAGATAAAAAAATAAAAAGAACAGAAAATGCATGGTAAACAAGTTTCAACTTAATTTGCATAAAGCCTTGCATACTGAATTATTTAAAACTCTACAAATCCGTTTAGAAGTCCCCGGTTTGTCAGAATAATAGCCTTTCCTTATAACCCTATACGTGTCATGTCAGCAATGCAAGTCATTTTGCTTCACAGAAATTTTGCAATTGGGTCAAAGCTGGGTGTGCCTTAGAACGAGTGGGAGAAGGCCAACAACGGAGACTTCGAACTGTCAGAGGGCCAGCCCTGCCGTGCGGAAGTAATTGGGTTTGATTCCTGGCCCCTTGGGAGGAGGGAGTCACAGCTGTCTAAGGCAGTAGAAGTCTGGGGCCTCTGGCCTGGAACTATTGCCACGATGGCTGAATTGAGAGGGGGGAATCTAAAATAGGGGGAAATCCCCAGGCAGATGGAAGCTCCTAGCGCTATAGCCCAGCAAAGGCTGGTTCTGTTTGAGGTGGAAGTCCAAAGAAGCAAGAGGAAGCTGTCGAGCAAAGATTAAAAAAAAAAAAAAAAAAAAAAAGTGTGAATTAAGGGGATTGTTTCCCATAGATGGATTATATCTGGAGAATAGAAGATGCTTGCTGTTATGTAGAGCTCAGTGGATATTTCAAGATTTTCTTGGCTATATCTGGTAAAGATTAACAGCAATACCCTGAGTTTCCTGCTAATCATTCAGGCTTTCATCCCCAAAGCAATGCAAACCTTTAAAAGACTGAAACGGGAAGGGGAGGTAGAGGGGCTCCGAGGGATTTATGAAGCATAGGAAAGTGAAAAGCGAAAAAAAAAAAAAAAAACCAGCGGGCTTTGAAGCATTCATGCACTATTTGAAATCTACCAACTGCGGAAGTGATGCATCACTGTAATAATTTTAGGCTGTGTGTTGCAGTGTTAAATATTAAATAACACTTTCCATATACTAAAACTAAACCTCCTTTTTTCTATCTTTTTTCTTTCTTCCAAGCAATAACCTTTAGATGTGCTTTCCTATTTTTTGCTAAATCCTATCAAAAGCCCATTTACCTGCCTAAAGGTGAATTTTGAAAGCCTGGCGTGTGATAAAACCAGGAGATACCTGCATGAGTCGGGCTGGCACACGCCAAGGGGATTTTAAAAGGCATGTATCTCCCACTGCGCACACAACATTTTTCCTCGTGTAAGAGGCAGGACGTGGGCATGGTCTGGGCAGGCCATGGGTGTTCCTAGATTTCACATTGAACCCAGCGTGCAAATACTTAACGCGCACAAGGGTGCGTCAGGGTCCCATGCCACATAACGTTACTTCTACTATGGATGGTGTATAAGTCATAAAACAAAAACAAAGAAACAGATCAGCAGGCTTTTATAGATCGGGTCTAACAGCGGAAAAGGGGGACTATTAAACTAGGGGGGGTTTGAAAGTCCTATTCCTTGCCTGGGCAAACTGAGAATGGACTGGGAAAACTGGTAGTTGCATTGGCGTGCGTGTCTATTAAAATACCCCACTTACGTGAGAGAAGCAGCATTTGCATGCATAGGTGTGCATCCACTTAAAATTGTGCACACATGTCCGCATGTTCAGCCTATTTTAAAACATGCGTGCATATATGCGCGTATGTTAAAAAATGGCCACGTCCCTGGGCGTGAGCCGGAAAATGTATACACATGTGCACCTGCGCGCCTGTAACCATCTTAAATTACCTGCATCCCTGAGGATCTATGACATGTTCCACGTCGCCTTACTAAAGCCCGAGTTCTATCATGGCCAGGCAGGCCACCTCTCCAGCCTCCAGAAGTTGCCACCAAAGAGGTTAACCCAGTTCAAGGTCAAGGAGATTCTGGATTCTCGAAGGGTTCAAAATCAAGTATAGTACCTCATCTTGTGGAAAAACTATGGCCCCCGAGGAAAATTCAGGGAGCCAGCCTCCAACCTTCAAGCTCCACAGCTTGTGGCAGAATTCCACAGAAAATACCCTACTAAGCCTAGACCCAAGAGACTGGGAGAGGGGCTTTGGAGTCCCAGCACTCACCCGCTCCAATGTGGCAGGAACGCCACCAGACCCAGCCGCCATGCCCCAGTCTCCCTGTAGAAGCACACAGGATATGCATACAGGTCGGAAAGGAACGGACTGGTGCTCATTGATGGCATCACCCGTCGGCACTTCTTAAGCCTAAGCTCCGCACTGGTTCCTCACCTCAGCAAAAGGTTTTCCGGTGTGCTGTGGTCCCAGTGCGTGTTACTATTCTTTGCGTTTTGTCTTGCTCCCTGCTTATTCCCTACCTTCTTCCTTGCTGTAGTTCTTGTCTTGTTGCATACCCACTCCTTGCCTTGTTTGATTGTTGTTTGAATCTTTTACTTCCTTTTCTTGTTACCCTTGGCTTGACTTCCTGGATTCTGATCCTGGCCTGGACTTGGACCTTCCTTGATTGCTGCTTGGATCTGACCCCTTGCCTTGGACCCAACTCTGCTCTGTCTGCCGCTTGCCCTGACCATTGGCCTGGTATCCGCATCTGCTGTCTGCCACGGGCATTCGCCCAGATTTGGACTCTTGTCTTCAGATAGCCATAGGGATCCATCTAAGACCTACTGGCTGCCAGAACCCAAGGGCTCAACCTGTGGGGGAGGCAGCTGGTACAGGCGACGCTCCAGTCCTTCTCACTCCAGCGCTTCTCCACCAGCTTTTAGTGTGGGTCTAATGGGTTTACTCATTAGGCAGCGCTAATCATACCACAGCATCAAGGGACCACTACTCCTGTGGACTCTACAGCCCCTAGATTTGCTGGATAGCCATTGACTGGTGTCCAGAGTCCCAAAGGAGAACCCTAAAGATCTGGCTCAAGAAATTGAATAAACATTACATATACTGATAATCTGATATGTTGAAAAGGAGACTGAATAAATCAAGATCCAATTAAAACAAGAAATTGTCTAATTAATGGAACAGAATTGTTTATGACCTACATTGATGTGAAGACAACAACCATCTTCATGCATACCGCCTACCGGGCAACTTGGAATCACAAGTTTGTAGCCAGTCACCGAGAATGTTGTGGTGAAGTGGTGCAGCGTGTCATGAGGGTTTGGCCATTATAACATGGTGCATAAACTCATGAGGTGGGTGATTGTCATCCAAGCAGCAACATGCACACTACACTTAAGGACAACTATGTAAAAAAGAAAAAAAATTGACATTGCCTATAGTTCATTTTTAGTGCTGAATGTTATTCTGTACATTCCAAAGAGACAGTGTTTATATATTATGAAGCCAATCAAAAAATTTGAATACTGCTATAAAGTGGGCCATGAGGTGCCTTATGTTTTACAGGGGGAAAAGCTACGTCAAGCAAGAGCCCAGGTTCTCTTGGATATCAATGGTCGTCTATTGTGGGGCCCTCATTGGAGTCATGAATGCAATCCATTGTGGCAGCACCTGGACAGTTCCCCTCTGGACCACATCTCAATGGGCTACAGTCAAAGCATCAGTCTGTGTGCACAGCTGTTTTGGGGTGCCTTGTTATGGTATTAATTAACAGGTCTCTTCTTTTCACAGACCTTCCTTTAGGGGGCAATTGTCACACTGTCTGCACCAGTACAAAGACCATGCATACTTTTTTTTACCCATGGGCTTTGCACCAATTTTGAAAATGAACATGCACGCATACAATTCTTTAAACGAAAGTACACGAATACATTCGCTTTGAAGCTTGCCACGATTACAAAGTATATGCAGTCACCTGCACCTGCTTTTTCTGTGGGTAAAACTTTGCTGGAAAAATATGTGTGAAGATTTGAAAGTGCCATCTACACATGTACCGTTCCTCCTCCGAGCTGAACATGCCTCCAGGGAATGCCTCTTCTCAGTGTGATTAAACCTACATACATTGTGGTACAAAGTGCAAACTTTTTGTCCTCATTTGCATTCCATTCCATCTTTCGATTTATAGGCTCATTGAGGGAGGGCAATTGTCAGACAGCTGAGCAATGCTTTTTACCTTTGAAAATCAAAAATTGTCTTCAGCATGGCAATTGTATATCTACCTACATTAAACAGCAAAGTGCTCAACCAAGGAAAAAGTCAGACCGTTAAGAAGAAAACACAATCAAGAGAAGCGACTAAAATAAATTGGGATATCTACTTGTTTCAACATGACTGAAAAGCTGAGCTGGGCAAGATCTTGGGCCATTGACTGCACTCCAGGCCTCAGCACTGCTTCCTCGTACAAAACGATAATAAACTCTCGGAGGCTCAGCAATAAAGTGCGTGAATGAGATTCATTGTCCTGCCAGAAGCCCCTCCTGATTTAGCAAGACAGAGTGAGAAGGTTGCACTGTAGGAGTTGGCGATCCATAAAGAGGACTTTGAAAGTTGTCTCCTTCTGCAGAATCTAGGGGGTCTGCTGAGCCAGCGGGCTCTCTCGAGTGCCCACCACGTCCAGAAAGCTATCTGTCAACAACAGCTCGAGGGGCAAAGGACTGCAGACTCCCCAGAACGTATGACTAAATGGCTTGGCAAGAGAAGAGGAGGAGGAAGCAAGTGCTCCGTAGACTGGTTCCATGTCCTTTTGTTTTTGCAGGTGTTCCTTCTTTTCTGAACCCCCCCCCCCTGAGAAACTTTAACATGACAGGGTGAAATTCAAAGGTTTCGGCTGAATGGGGCTGGCCTGCTGTGCATCAGTTATAGCTGTACTCCAAGCGTTCATTTGATGGTAGCTATGGAATATACAGCCCACATGAAACTTCTACATGTACTTTATAAATCAAACGCCGCCTATATGGTTAGATTATCCAAGGTTCAAAGGGTCCCATTCAAATGTTTCTTGAATGTTAAAATGTAAGCTCCATTCCGTTCGGCTACATGCTCTTACACTCATTCTGTGATTATAAAAGAGGTACGTTAATGTTGGCCCTAACTAGCGACCCCCACCCCAAGTGCTGAATCTGAGCCATAGATTGATAATACTATTTTATGAAGAACAAGCACAACCACCGTCGGCTATCTGAAGATCAGTCTTAAGGCTAGATATTGCAGAATAAAAATCAAAGTCAAATGTAAATTCAAGACGGAGTGTTCGTCGTCTCCACTTTTGCTTCAGGCGGATTTTGGTCAGGTCCGATGATAAAATATCGAGGTGAATTTTTAAAGGAGCGCACAAGCACATGGAGGCACTGAATTTATAACATGCGCATGTTGCAGCGCTCATGTTATAAAATATGATATCTGCGTGCACATGTGCAGGCGGGTGCCCCGTTCGCGCATGCGGGGGAGGGGGGGAATTTTTCAATTACGCACGGTGACGCGATCGTCTTTTTTCTCAGTTCCCTAACCCTAACCCTAGCCTTCCTCCCTCTTCTCCTCCCTTCCCCGACCCTTAAACCTACCCTACCTAACCCCAATTTTTTTGTTTTTATACTTACTGCTCCTCTGGAGCAGACGTAAACTCTGCGTGCCGGCCGGCTGCTGGTGCGCGCTTCCCCGTGACAGCGATTAATGGCGCCTTTCCGGCCCGCCCCGCCCCCCAACCTGCCCTTTTCTTCAGGCCTGCACGTACCAGGAGTTACATGCGTGGCCGAGGTGAGGGCGTTCCCCACTGCCAAGCTCTGTTGCCCCAGTCTGCCATGCTGCTGCTCCCTATCAGCGGAAGTTGCTGCTCACTGCTGCCCTCCTCTTGCTCTTCAGTGGTGGCAGGGGTGTTTGCCAGTTTTGCCTCTTGCCTCCTGCTCCCGCCTCGAGGTTCTCACTGGCCAATAAAAATGAAATCACCTGAGATGAATAGATGAGCGCATTTTTTAAACCCTGACTCGACGGCCAGCTCTGGCAGTGCTGCACCTTGTTCAAGGACCACAGACGATGGCTCCCTGTGGAACCCGATGCCCATGCACCCTAAGTCTGGCCACTAGATGTCACCATTGTCAATGACTGAGATTTCCTCCCTCCCTTGAGGCTGTGAATGCTGCTTCCGTGGCATCCCCAGGACCCAGTTGGCCCGGGGAACAGAAGGCGATCCTGGGAATTAAACCTGGCTCTTCACCATGGGAGCAAACAGCCCCTGTTGCTCAGCCACCAATACTTTTCTAAAAGAACACTTTCTTAATTCAGGTTTCCGAGCAAAATTCCATCTTCTGCATCCTGTACAGCTTTGTAGGTTGTGCAGCGGTTCAAGTTTACTCCACCTTTCAGGTAAATGTGTTTTCAGACTTTATTCTAAAATGCCAAGAGATCCCTCATAGCTAGAATGCACTATGCTATTCTTTGTGCAAATGAATACCTATCAGGGGCAATCTGCAGATTGTTTTTCTTGGAATAAAATTGCTGGGGACTTTTGACCTGCGGACTTAGTTGCGACGAGAGAGCACCTGTGTGCTTCTATTTTGAGAAAGTGCCCACAGCAGGCACCTTCTCTTGCCTCTGCTTTTTGTGAGGGTCCTACTTCCACAGAAAATTACCTGTGTAGAGTTGAAAATATGATCCCGTGTGTGGGATTCTCCATCCCTGACCTAAACTGCCCTCTCCATGACCCGGGAAAGCCAATTCAGCACTGCACATGTGATTTTAGCCGTACTGGGGGGAGGGCACTTTCAGACGGCCTATTTTCACTTGTAAATTACTTTCAAATTGTCCTCATCATTGTCTATAGTACCTAATGTTGTAAAATATGACTTCTTTGGGTACCACCTACCTGAGGTGGAATCATGACACGTTCCTGGAACATCAATGCACATGCTATCTTTACGTTTAGCTTTTTCTTTTCTTTTTCCATTTTACAGAAATTTGCCAGATACGGAGGAGAGTTGAGAGGTTGGATGGAAGGCGTGGGTAAATAGGGTAGTTGATGTTGGGTTGCATTTTGGAATTTATATTTGCATCTATGCAAAATGGGTGACTCTCAGCTGGGCAGTCTGGATAGGCTATTTTGGTCTTTATCTGCCATTATGCCACTGTATCTTTTTGCAAAATCCAAAACCTGGATGAAATTGGTTATTTTTCCCCATAGTTTTCTTTAGTGGATATATGAGTAAATCACGTGCATCATGAGATACAATTTTGCATTATTCATCACGGATAAGCTGAAGTGTTCATACTCAGACCATGTGCTAAAGATATGCTGAGTGCCAGGGCACATGCAAAGCCTGCTCTGTTTGCTAAAAAGGAGCATTTCAGTATCAATTGCACTTAGCAATGCTGCATTCTTTTAATCTATTCAATTTGCCATTCAACAGATCATATTTTCACATTTCAGAAACTGATGCTTTTGGATTCTGGGCACAGATCAGCAAGGGAATTAATACAATAAAAAGCAGATACAATAGTTTGACAAAATAATTTAAAATATATAAAAGCTAAACTAGAAAAATCTTGGACCATTTTTCCCATGCAATTTTACTGTCAATTATTTGGTGCCCTACATAAGGAAAGAGCTTACCCTGCTCAGAACAGGGATCCTATATCTTGCTTACAGGAGCTGAAATTGTTGAATGCTCACCAGCCATGTGTTGCAAATACCATCTGATTTTCCCCCAAGAATTTCCTGCATTAATAATGGTCTCGAAGAAGTGTATTGACTCTTGTTTTTCTTGCATTCCTCTCAAATGAGCTCAAAGTACTTTTTAAATACAGCACAGTGTGTGCATCGCAGAAGGCATGTGGTGTGTACTTAGCAAACATTGTCTGCAGGGCTGAAAAGAAAAACCCTGGCTCACCTGGGATGGCAGTCATACTGGGAGTCTGGCTGCACTTGCCATTCAGGGGATCCTCGGAGGCAGTCAGAATCGGAGTGATGGATTGTACGGTCGCATTTTGGTGTCCAGTGGGAGCGGCGGCTGAGATAAATGATCGGGGCCTTGCGGCTCTCTTGGAATGGCATTCGTTTTTGAGCTCTGAAGCACAGGCCTTGGCTCCAGCGTAGACAGAGGGAGTGGAAAATGCAGACATGGAAACCAAAACACCATCGCTCGCTTACTTTCTGGAACGTCATGTGCAGGGAATGCTCAGGAGATAGGAGGAAAAGGATTTATAATCGGGCTCTGACAGGCAACCCAAGGCATCAAAAGGGACTGGAGCATAGCAACTTGGGGAGGCTGGCCAGCCAAAACAGAATTTTGAGTTTTCACGTGGAGTAACTGGTGATATTCAGCGTTGTAATTATTTTCATTTTATAAATGACTCTATACATGGTACTGTGCAAGGTGTTAAACAGTGCTAAGTTAAAATAAGACTCCCATTCTGTGTCTTGTGCAATGCTCATTTAAAAATAGGTCTCACCGTATTCAAAATGAACCGGAGTCTCAAGCGGTTTGAGATCCCACATCCAACCCTTGGCTTTTGTATCCGCAGTTGGATAATGAGGCAGGGACACACAGCAAGTTCATTCCAAGCGGCTACGCTCTTACTGCTTCCAAGATGTATAGCACTGGTGAGGTCAGGATAAACACTGCAGGAATAGACTAAGGCTGTGAAAGTTTATTCCTTAAGAGTGCACATTGGCTTCCACTTGATTTATGAAGAGTTTCAATAGCTCCAACATTCAACTTTTTGTCTACCCTCCTCCTTGCCATCATGCTCTTCCTTCCCATCCCCAATATCATTGCTGCTTTCACTCCTAGAGTCTAGACCAGGGGTGGCCAACTCCGGGTCCTTGAGAGCCACAAACAGGCCAGGTTTTCAGGATATGCACAATGAATACGCAGGAGATTGAAGTTCATGCCCTGCTTCCCTTGTATGCAAATCTATCTCATGCATATTCATTGTGGATATCCTGAATACCTGGCCTGTTTGCTGCTCTTGAGGACTGGAGTTGGCCACCTATGGTCTAGATCATAACCCTCCTAGGCAGGGGTTCATCTCAAGTTTACGTTATCACCGGTTCTATTTTGGCGATACTTTGCCCATTCATGCGGTCATTGTGTGTTACTTTGCAATGTGTTGTTCATCTGGAATGATTAACAAATGTCCCTCCTTCTCTAATTCCACAATACTCTATACAAATAAAGTATTAATAATTTGTAAGTGCTTAGCATAATTTGGACTAAAAATGAGGCAAACTGCAACGAGTGGGAGATGGAATCACAATGTCCCTTTCAAAGGGGAGATACAAGTGCAAAAAAAAAACAAACCATCCCTGGGAACATTCATGGGAGAAAACCGTTTCCATGATCATCGGCTACTGCGTGAGGCAAAAGAAATGGAAGCATGGTGACGGCCTCGTCTAGAGTTCGGAAGCAGGATTTTAAAAGCCCAGTCTAAACAGCCATCCAGCGTGGTCCATGGTTTCCTGCGGGCACAATCCCTAGCTAACCCTTAGGGACGAAGCTTGAAACGCGCTTCGTCGATCAGCAGCATGGGGGGGGGTCTGGAAATAGACATGGGTGAAATAGAAGAACCACTGACGGTCCGATATGACTCACCCGCTCCAGGAGCCCTGGCAAATGCTACCGCAACACCTCCCTATGGCTCAGGGGAGCAAACTGTCAAATCGCTGGATCTGCGCAGACCCACTTGGTGTGACATGAGTCAGCAGGGGTGTGCACAGAAAAAAAAAAATGATTTGCGTTATGAGGTTGTTTAGGTTTTTGTTGCAGATGTGGACCCTTAGGCCGAGGGGGAGTTGGTGCTACCTGCAGGGAGGAGCCCCACAGGTCCCCACCATGGCAAGCGGAGCTGGCAGAGCAGAGGCCCAACTGGAGCTTCACCAATACCAGCCCAAGTTCCCCTTAGGTTGAGCCCTTGGGTGCCGGGTGTCGGCTGGTCTTAGGTGCGGGCCTCTGTGGAGATGAAGATCCCTCGGGATGAAGTTGCTGCAGGCCAGCACATAGGAAGGAGCGGTGACAGGACAAGCCACGGACAGCAGGGTAAAGTGCAGACGGTGGCCTGGGGTAGGCAGCGTTCTCGTGGAGTCGTGGCTCAGGCAGTGGTCGGGGCAGGCGGAGGTCAAGCAGCGTCGAGGTCCAATCCGAGGTCAAGCCAGAAATCCAATCCAAGGAACCCGGAGGAGGAGGAATGAGAACGAGGAATCACCAGGACAAGACGTGATGCTGAAGACAGAAGAGGGGAGACTGACCCCAAAGACACAAACTCAGGAGGCGACCAGACTGCCGCGGAATCAAGAACAGAGCACAGGAATTGCAGGACAACACACGGCAGATACAAGGTGCGCCTCCACAGTCTTCCTGCCTCGGGTCCTTTAAACTTGGTGCAGTCAGAATGCGCGCTCTAGGGGGAGGCAGGGCCCCATGGTCTCGGCAACGTCCAGCCACACCGGGAGGGAGCAGCGAACAGCAATGTTTTGGCACAGCCTCCAGGACAGGTGGTCCGAAGGGGAAGCCCAGCAGGAGGCAGGAACAGCGGCCGACTGCATCTCGCCGGGGAGGCTGGCCACGGCGCCTGAGAGCAGGATAGGCAGGTCGAGCCAGAAGGACAGGGCGGCGGGCCACAGGCCCATCCCGTGGTCTGCCAAGCCCAAGTTTCATATCGTTTAAATCGTTTCATTTTCCCATCGCTATCCTTTCGTTTTGTTTAACGCGTGCTTTCTTTTTACGCCTGTCTGGTATTGTCCATTCTCTTTTTTTTGGTTCCCATCTGCGACAGAGTACCCATGCCCATGGCCCCACCCACTTATCTAATCTTGTGAATAGTGGGCACGCTAACACGATGAACAATATTTCATTTGTTTTTGTGCATTTCAGATGGGAAATGACACAAAAGGAGTTAACAAATAGCGATGTTTTCCTGCCATTTTAAAATGGCACATGCCTGGTAGTCAGTAACAGCAATGCTATTGGAGAGCTATCAGTTATAAAACACATATTGCTGCCTGAGGACAAGGGCAAGGAATAGCTTGGGAGAAAGATTTGGCATTAGGAAGGGCCAGTTTGGGAAGACAGGAAAGTTGGGGAAAGGGCTGATGGAAAGACCACAAATTGGGATTTCAGGATTTGAACAGTGGGGTGGTTTAGGGCTAAAGAGGAAGTTTGGGGCAGATTGAGCGCTCAGGAGTTCCAAAATGAGGTATTAACATGTGCTTTCCCCCCCCCCCCCCCCCCCTTGGTCAGCTAGAAAACAACCAGAGATCTTCATCAGAAATGGCAGTGGGTATTCCGACTTAAATAGTGAATGTGTAGCGGAAATCCTTTGGCTCCTTTAATCCTCTTGGGGGTAACCCTATAGGCATATCTATTCTCTCTGGTGTGACACCATTTATACTATGTTTGTGCAAATTTTGACATTGTAACTGTGAAGCATGGGGGGTGGGGGGTGGGGTGGATTATATAAATTCAATGTGAACAACTTCGTTGCAAACCTTTGATGTATAACCTACAGCAGATAACGGTTTTGTTTTCATATCCGGGCTGTTTCTTAAGCATGTTGTTCTCCTGATTATATGGTCCGGTCTGTAGGTTGCTTTATGTTGTTGTTTCAATAAAAATCTTTAAATTAAAAAAAAAAAAAAGAAATGGCAGTGGGGTCCCCGGGAACTGCCTCGTTTCCTTGCCGTGCATTCAGGGGGTGCTGTTTTCAAACTGCCGACCTGGCTATAAAAGCCGTGTGCACTTTTATCTGGGGTCTTCACATCAGTTTTCAAAAGGAAAGTCCGTGTGATCGCCTGCACCTGGAAAAGTATGTGCATAGTTTTGACAATGCATTCTATATAAGTATAACAAAAAAATAATAAATAAATAAATAAATATATGCTTAACTTTCCTCTCGGGAACACCTCCTCTCCATTTGATTAAAAAAGTCTGCCCCATGTGTAAGGCAGAGGTGATGTGCAAGCCCTTAGTGCTGTGGCCTAGTTGACGCAGCCTCGAGGGTGAGCCCCCGGGGCCTACGCCGGCAGCTGGTGAATGCGTCCCGTAGCGGGACAGTCTAGAAGTTCACCTTTACCAGCTCAACCTCCACAGGATGAGCCCTTGGATTTTGGTGGTCGGCAGGACTTAGGCGGGTCCCCAGGGTGGAGATGGTACTTACAGAGATGCACCGGAGACAGAGCAGACAGCAGGCTTAGGAGAGTCGGAGGAAAGCGAAAGCCGGTGGCAGACAAACGTGATGAAGTCCAGGCAAGAGATCGAGATCTGGAGCGACAAGCTGAGGGTGGACATGGATGCACAGAAGGTACTGGATGAGACAACAAGGCTGGACGAGGCTGGACTGGAAGACAAGGCAGGATGAAGCTGCGAATGCAGGAATGCTGTAGCAACACACTCTGCTAGGCAGGAGACCCGTTGTAAGGCGAGGAAGGGGAAGTCCAGGAAGCCCTATATAGGGCTGAGGTGCTGATGTCATTGGTGGGTGCTGCAGGCATTTTCCCACTGCGGGCCCTTTAACTAGTGCATGATCCGAAGCATGTGTGCACCTAGGGAGGATCAGAGGAGCGGCAGTGAGGGCGCGTCCCTTGCCGCGTGAAGGGAGCCTGGCGGCGTCCTGCCACGACCTCACAGGCAGCTGCTGGCAGCGCCTGGGGTAAGTCCAGCAGCTCGCGGGGCCTTTCCGTGAGCCGTGAATCCTAACACTGTGTATGCCCAGCTGGATCTCTAACACCCAGAAAGGGTTAAGGAAAGCTCCCAGATACCAATTTACTTATAAAAGAGATTACTTCTAAAGAACTGGTTTTGCTATCCTGGATAGCTGAATTTACACCTAGGTTTAGTTTAGTTTATTTAGGAGTGAATTTTCAAAGGAGTTACACATTTAAAAGTAGCAATTTTTAAAGTCCATTTCTAAAATCTTTTGAAAATGACCTCCATATATCTTTTCTTCACATAAAGCAGTGTACAGCAAAAAAATAAATAAACATTAACATAAAGCAATAAAAAAATTATCAAAATTATCAATCATCTCTAAAAACACTACATATATACAATAGACAACACATGCATCCTTCTTAAAACCTGCAACTGATGAATATCAAGCACAAAATGGGGGTGTTCAAGTTCATCCTTAAAAACCTGCACAAAAAGCCATGGTTTCTAGATTTAGGGTCATTCTGCTCTATTTGAGCCTCCACAAAAGATGAAAATTGGTTCTGAAACAGAGCTTTTTAGGCGCTTCAGTGCTTAACAAATCCACCTGTAAGAGCTCCAGACAGCTTCCGCAGGGCATCAGAGACATCCCTTTCCTTCTTAAAACTTGTGATATTCTGACCATGAATTCTGGCTCGCACCCAGCTGTGCTTGGATTCCAAAGGCCCTCAGCACCAGAAACCCAGAAAGTGAAGCGAATGCCTCCACTGCCACAGAATAAATCCAGGCAGATGCCAGCTGATATATTTATCAGAAATTTGCTGCTTCTGCAAGGGGTCAGACGTCCCTTGCCGTTTATGAGCCCTGAATTTGAATTTGGCCCCTAGGTGTCGCCGTTGCTTAACGACTTGGACTCCTTTCTTTCCCCCCCCCCCCCCCCCCCCCCAGGAACCGAACCCAACAGAAGCAAAACAGCACTGCCACTGCGTCACCAGCCCAATCAGTCAGGGGTCAGGCACATTGCAATCATGCAAATTATTTTGTATGGCCCAAAGTCCAGTGGGAGTGCTAGAAGAAAACTAAAAATTATTATTTATGATCATCATATTAACTCCTTTAGGTTTCTGTTGCTAAGCCCTCCCTGTAGTCATTGAAACCAGAAGCTGACCAACACCCAAACACATGTAATTTCCTCCCGAGACCAAGGGTGATGGAAAGGGTAGGATGGCTGCAGGTCAGTGGACCTCAGACGTTTTTATTTTTTAAAGGAACCATGCATTTTAAATGTGACCGGTATTTATTGACTCTGAACTGCCTGGTGAAAGACAGACAAGGGTTCCTGTTACAGTGGCTTAATTCCCTTCATCCCCTCGCCCCCGAGGCTTTAACACCTCTGACACTTCTTTCATCAGCCACATCAAAAAACAAAAAAATCTCTGCACCAGAGCACCAGAGACCCCAGGCTGGGGCGGGAGGGGACTGCAGGACTGACAGCCAATCCTTACCCCCTTGGTTTTGTTTTCCGCTTCGATGGGACAGAATGCTGTCTCTTGGAAAATCCGAAAAAGGGAACAGGCTTTCTTTAAAAAAAAGTTTAAAATTATGCAAATAACAAATTAAACGTTTCTCCTCCAAACCAGCCGAAGACCTGGCAGCAAAGGTCATTTAAAAGTTGAACCCATGGCCCTGTGGGTGAGATTTTTGTGGGTTGCGATACCTATTGCCAAACCAATATGAGAATTACCCAACAATGATGTACCCGAGCTTTCAGAGACACCCAGGTTCCTTCCTTAGCTATGTTCTGTGTTGGCCAGTCCATGTCTAGTGGTATACATACGATCGATCTAAGATACAAGGCTGAAAAACAGGACCATAAATCTGACATCTAATACTCCTTTTAACCTTTCCCTCCCAGCGTGATATTAACTTTTTAAATAACCGTACTAAAGTGCTGACTCATTTTCAATTTGTGGCCTACTATAACCCCAAAACCTTTTCTGCAGTCACCCTGTCGACCAGTTTTTGTGCATTTGACTTTTCCTCCCTAAGTGGGTCCCTGCTGTATTTTCATTCTGTTTATATCTGACCATTTCTCCAAAATGGTCGGCATCATTTTGAATTCTAACTCTGTCCTCCAAAGTGCTTTCGGCTCCTCCCTAATTGGTATTATGCATGAATTTTATGTGAGTGCTGTCTATTCTGCCCATCCAATCATGTCTGAGTCTCCTGTCCATTGAGATCAGCTGATGCAGCTACTGCAGTGACTCCTGCCAAATGAAGAAGAGCTGGACAAGTCTCTCGAGCCCTTTGATCAGCGAGGGACCCTATGTGTCACCTGAGCGAGCTGTCTGGTCTGAGGGAAACATGAAGACCGTTTAAAAGAAGGAAACATGGGGCAAAATATATATATATATTTAATAGTACCAAACTTTGGCCAGTGATCGTTATATGTAGGGCTGAGGGTAGGCCAAAATATTTATTTTTTTCATTTAGTAGACTTGTTACTCACCAATATACAAGAAACATTCCTAGCAAGACTACAGGTGAGCGCTGTAATCTCCATCAGAAAAAGTGGCACTGGCCCTTGAAAAGTGACTTTTACATGGGAAAATTCAGACAGTGCTTAACTACAGGGAAAGATTGTGTGGCGACCCACTAGAATATAAGAAAATAATAGCAATAGCAATGTAGAGCCAGGGTACAGAAGGTAGGCGAGAAGCGAGCCATTTCCTAACTGCACCCCCATGAGGCAGAGCGGGAGATCCATGTGGCATTTTCCAGTTAAAGATCTAAGGCGAAGCCCTGATTTTATTTTTGGTTCCCTATCCCTCGTGGGCTAGGCCTCATGACGTAGGTCTACCTCTTGGGCCACCACCTGGCTGTTGAGGTTGCCTTGGTGTTTTGCAGTTTGTTTGAGAAATTCTGGATTTTACTTTTTGGTAATTTCTTTTCCCTGGATCCCCTAGTCCTGCCTCTGGGGAGGGCTAGGATGAGAAAAGCTGTTTCGTTCCATCTCACATCTAATAATAGATGGATGGAGTGACTCTCTTCTAGCGATTGAAGCATTTTTATGAAGAGTTTTTGTCTTTTGTTTTGGGGGGAAGTTTGCCGCCCACGGCTGGGGAAAAAAAGAGGAATTGTTTTCCCCTACTACTTGGAGCTTGCAGCTGAAAGATTCCCTGCATACCATCTGAAGAGGAGGCGCAAGCCATGATTTCATCTGGAGACCCCCACCAAAGTCTGTGTCCCAGGAATGAGAAGAAATGGAAGCACATCTGGACCGCATGTGTGGGGACTTCTGCTTCATCTGGAGCCCCCCTAAACCACCTGGGATGCCCTGGAGGGTGGGGCCATTTCAGGACTCCAGTGCCAAGGGATAGCGTCTGGCGAAGTGCAAACTTTGGGACATGGATGCCAGTTAATTACCTTGGAAGATCGGCAGCAAAGTTTCATTTTGGAGCACCCATCCAGAGATCCCGGCCTATTTACAGAATTCTTGCACCTACACTTACCCAGCTTAAGCCTACCGAGACAGCATACAGCAAGAGTCACCCTCTACGCCTTGAACCCCGGAGGTTTATTCTTTCACGAGCCTTCCCCCCTCCCCTATTCAGAGACTCCGTGCCCTGAAGCTGTTGGACTGTACAGGGACTTAGCCCCGAGAATGAGTATGACCCGTGCCTGCTCGGATAACACCAGAAAAGGGACCACAGTTGTTAAATTCTTTTTAGTGGCATCGGATATATTAAAAGAGGGTTCACGCCAACCAGCTTTTTTTATTTTTCAGAAGGAGAATGGAAGACGTACAAGTGTGGCCATGCTCGGGCCCAGACTTGCACCAGGCCTCAGGCTGGCATAGAAACATTTGAATCCAAGGACTTCCAGCGCTGACTCAGCGGTGCGGATGCATCTGAGGGAACGGGCAGCGTGGAGGGCGTTCATAGCGTGTATCCTTATTTTTTTTATTTTTAATATTAATTTTTGCCGATTTTTTTCCCCCTTAATTAATATTTTTATTGATTTCTTTTCTTCAGGCTTTCATGAATACTTTCTCCTTGTGCTTACTAGAATAACCTCCCGCTCCTTCCGCAAGAGACCAGAAAGAACTGGGGGTAAATTGAGTCCAGGGAGTCAGTAGGCACCGAGTCTGCTGAGCTGCTTATCGCTTAAGCACAAATGAAGAGAGGACAGAGCCCTCATACGGAGATAGTTAAACAATGCTCTTAGGAGGAGGAAAAGCTGTCAGTCAGACTGCACCTCTGAGAGAGGGAAATTCCATGAAACCGGGAATGGGGAGTGCGAGGGTCTTTTCATGTGGGTGGCCAGGAAATCAGGGGCCAGAACTGCACATAAAAAAGAGAGAGAAGAAGAAATACAAGATTGAATTCTAATCAAAATGCTGTGAGGCGTTCACACCAGGCCTTGAGAGAATATTAACAAGGTTACGGGCGGGGGAACCCTTTAGCCCCAGGAATTATTAGTGAATATGGAATTATATTTGTACAAACACAGCCAGATGCAGGCAGCCAAATGTCCTGCAGATGTGGAAAGAGCGGAATGTGTATTCTGAAAGGCCTGGGATCTCGTTCCGAATGGGTCCTCCCTCCATACGGCCTGCTGTAAGCAGAGCTGCCTCAAAAGAAGAACTGATTTGGGGGTTGTTTTACCATGGGGGGCACAGATGTAATAGCTAAGTGGTCACAATACAAATTTTCTATTTTGGCTGATTGGCAGTCTCTGGGATCCTGGGCCCGGAAAGTTTCTCAGTAGGCTGCCTACTGTTCTTTTTACTTCCAGCGGCCAAAACCATCCTCAGGGAGCTGTTCCCGATTTGTATTTCTCCGCACTTCCCCTCAGTGTCGTCGCCCCTCAGTTGTCTCTCTTCCCAGCTGAAGAGTCCTTACTTCTTCTGAGTCTCTCCTCGTAAGGAAGAGCTTCCTTGCACCCTTCTCTGCGATCCGGGGGGCAATATTCAAACAGCTCACCTCGGTGCCAGGGGCACCAAGGACCCGCGGTCTTGCACCTGCTTTCTCCACGGGCCGATGTCTGCTGCAAAACAATGCAACGTAGATCTGAAAATCCAAATCCTCGTGCATTGTTCTCCAGCCTTGCCCAAAACACGCCCCCAGGAACGCCGCTTCCCCACGCTGAGCAAAAACTACGAGGATCGTGCAAGCCCTGCACGGACTTACAGCTAGGCTGGGGGGGGTGGGGGGGGGGCAATTTTTTAGAAATGTTGCTCCCCTCTCCTCCTTGAGATGGGGGTGACTGAAACTGCACCCAGCATTCCAGATGCGGGCTCCCCACGGATTTGAATGACGCCGTAGCTTTATCTATTTTATTCGTAAATCCTTTCTTACAAATTCCTCTCGTTCTATTAGCCTGCACATGCTACTACCATTATTACCACTTAACATTTCTAAGGCGTCACACGACATACGCAGCGCTGTACAAACATACAAAAAGACAGTCCCTGCTCAATACAGCTCACAATCTAATAAGACAAACAGGACAAGAGACTTGGTTAAAAGAAAAGAAAGTTAATCAAGGCTTAAAGCAAACAATCAGGCATAAGATTTAAAAGCGGTTTCAAAAAGGTGGGTCTTTAGATGGGATTTAAACATGGCAAGAGAGGGAGCATGACGCAGCCAGGTGGAAAGCACAGAGTCTGGAATTGGTAGTAGAGGAGAAGGGCACAGATAGGAGTGACTTATCCGAGGAGCAGAGTGCACGAGGAGGGGTGCAGAGAGAGATAAGAGAGGAGAAGTAGTGAGGTGCTGCAGAGAGAAGGCATTTGTAGGTGAGAAAGAGGAGCTTGAACTGTATGTGGGAGTTGATAGGGAGCCAATGCAGTGACTTCAGAAGAGGGCTTATGTGAGCGTAGTAACGTTAGTGAAAGCTAAGTCATGCAGCTGAATTTAGGGCAGATTGCACTAGAGAGAGATGGAGACCTGTGAGGAGCAGGTTTTAATAGTCTTGGTGGGAGGAGGTGAGAGCATGGATAAGGATTTCTGGTAGTGCGTTCAGAAAGGAAGGGACAGATATTGGCAATGTTATAGAGAAACAAACAGCACATTTTAGCAGAGTTTCGGATATGCGTAGAGAAGGAGAGAGAGGAATCGAAGAGGACTCCTAGGTTACGGGCTGAGGGGACCAGGAGAATGACTGTGTTATCCACAAAAATAGAGAAAGAAAAACAAGGGGATGTGGGCTTGGGGGGGAAAGATAAGGTGCTCTGCCTTGGCCATGTTGAGTTTAATGTGGCTGTGGGACATCCAGGCAGCAATGTCAGATAAGCAGGCCGAGATCCGGGCCTGGATTTCTGGTGAAATTTCTGGTGTACAAAGGTAGATCTGGGAGCCATCAGCATAAAAATAGTATTGAAAGCCACGAGAAGAAATCAGAGTACCAAGGGAATTAGTATAGAGAAGAAGAGATGAGAAGAGAAGAGGACCTAGACAGAGCCCTGAGGCACACCAAGTGATACTGGAATGGCAGTAGAGGAGGAACCACCAGAGGAAAGGCTAAAAGTGCGATGGGAGAGATGAGAAAAGAACCAAGACAGGACAGAGTCCCGAAATCCAAGCGAGGACACATGGAGCTAATGTTCATGGAAACCTTTCCACAATGGCTCCAAGGTCTCTTTCCCAAAGGCCCTTTATTGTGCAGGGCATTGCAGTAGTCAGTGCTGAAACTCATCTGCTGCTTTCTTTGCGCGCTCACTCAGTTTTTGGGAGGTCTCTTTGTAGCACTTCACCATTAGGTTTGCTTTTGGTTATGCAGAATAAAGTTGTATCACCTGCACTTTGCCACCTCACTGCTTATATTTTTTCGGGCGATCCACAATGAATATGCATGAGATAGACTTGCTGCTCCCAGGGGGATTTTCCGCCAAAAAAACTGAAACTTCTGTACACACATTCTGCAAGTTCTACAGATTTATTTGACAAGTTAACACATTATTTTTGCAAATCATCATCCTACGTTTCAGCGCAATCCGGTATTTTCATAAGGAGCCTTCACATTTTTCTCACTTAGGGCCATTTTGTGTCTATGGGAAAAAACCCTTAGTGAATCAGGTACTTGGTGATTTCCTTCTGGCAGAAAGTATCAGACTGTACAGAGAATGTAGACCTTCTTCATTTGAGAATCAATCAGTCTCTCTCTGTCACACGCGCAATCTCAAATACACACATTCACTCTCTCTCCCACAATATGCAATCACACACATGCACACACACACACGCACACACAGGCTCGCGGGCAAACACCTCCCTTCCCACACACACTGCTTCACAACACATGGGGGCTCACACATACACTCTCTCCCAGGGCCTGGGCCTCCTCCTCAGCTGCCAGTGGGATGACGTCTGCTGGCGGCCCTGGGTCCTTTCTCTCTACTTGCGGGGGCGGCCTGCCGGATCGTGGCGTGCGTGGCAGCAGGAGCCACGTTCAACCGAACGGTATCTCCTGCCGCCGCGGGGCAGGTTTTGTGATAAGAGCTGCGAGACAGGCCCCGCGACGGCAGGAGATACCGTTCGGTTGAACGCAGTACCTGTTGCCAGCTTCTAGCCCCTTCCCCCTCCCTCTTTCCCTCTACTTCCCCCACTTCCCCCCTCCCTCTTCCTCCTCTACCCCCCTTCTTCCCCCCTCTCCCCTCCATCCCTTCCTTCTTCCCCCTTCTCCTTAATCCCCCTCCTTCTCCCCTTCCTCCTTGACCCCGCTTCTCTTCCCCCCCTTTTATAGCTGTTTGTTTATCTCTTTCTCACAGTGCAGGAATAATATGCACTCACTGGGAAATAAACAGTAAAGTGCAATCTTCAAGCTGCCTGGTTTTGCCGCGTCCGTGAAGGCCCCAGCCCAAATCTCGAAGTCAGGCTCGCGGAGCTGGGCAATAATCGGTGCTGTGCTGCCTCCCGCGCACCCGGCCCATGGTTCCGGGATCAAGGAGTCCTGCGGTGAAGGCCTCGCCTCTTCTGGCAGGCCCGCCGAGCCATTATTGCCACCATCCTGCCTGCGTTTGAGGTCGGAGTGATGGTGAGGCCTGGAATCGGCGAATTCTGTGAGGTAAATATGAAAATCTACACCAAGGGGGGGAAATCTGCGGAAATTCCGCATTCTGCAATGACGCAGAATTCCCCCAGGATTAACTTGCACACAGTGGAGGCAGTGCATGCAGATCCATTTCCTGCACAGGCATTGTGGCTCTCAAGGACTGGAGTTAGCCACTCCTGTTGTATATGGAACAGCGTTAGTCCCAGCACAAATCCTTCTGAGATCCCCAAATTACCATTGTGAAAACTATTTGGTGTTGCACTCTGTTGCTTATATTGCAATCTGTTTTGGATTCACGACTTGACCTTTTCTCATATCCGACGGCAACTCAGTCCCATTTAAGTGCTTTTATTGTTGGACCTTATCCAAGGGTATCAGCTGGGTTCCCGTGATCAGTGCTAAAGCTGGAGAATGTAAGTGCCCTGTGCCGAAACAGCAGGAAAAATATTTCCTCTCCTTTCACCAAGGGGGCAGCAAAAACCACACCTCAGCCTGCTCTTCTCCTGGTGCCACCACACCGTCCACCCCTTCCCCTCCTGCCGGTCAGGGCAGTCATGTGTTGATGGCGGCGGCCCCATGCCCGCGGAGCTGCTGCGATTAACGCCCGGCCCGCAGCAGTTGGTCTGGTGGAGCAGGAGCCTTCACCGAGTCTCTCCGCTCACTCCTGAGGGGTTTTTATTTTTGTTTTGTTTTCTGTGCTTTTCCCACGGCTGCAGCCACGGATCCAGACGCCTATGCTTCTTTCACTTTGTCTCCGCAGCCGCGGCTCTATAGGCCTATATTTTTTTTTTTTTTTGCTCCTTGCCCCCGCATCGCTGATCTCTGTGGGTCTGCTCTCCCCCTCTCCCCTCACTCCACCGTGGCAGTGGAAACTCTCCCACATTCTTCCCTAACCAGTCCTCATCTCTCTTTGCCAAGGGAGGCAGCCTGCAGTCATCCCAGGGCTCCTCAACCATGGCTGAACACCTCTGGCTGATTTCTGCCAATGGCTCCCTTATATTGAGGCTGTGGTAAAAATAACCCCACCGCCTGTATCAGGCACGCTTATCTCTTCCCACACCAGGGCCATCAGCTTATAACCTGCATCCTGCCTGACCATCAATGTTATAATTTTTTTAATATATTCAGAGGCAGCAGGGGAGAAGAGAGAGAGAGAGTGGGAATGTGCAAGAGAGCTGGCAAGTGTGCGCAGGTGTTAGCTAGTGAAAGGGAGCACGTGTGTGCATGTTGCAGCAGCTGAAAGGGAGCATGTATGTGTATGTATGTGTCAGTGGCAGCAAGGGAGTGTGTATAGGAGTCAGTGAGAGCAAGGGAGCATGTGTAGGAGTCAGTGGGCGCGAGGCAGTGTGTGTGTGCGTGAATGTGTCAGCACGTACAAGGGAGTGTGTGTGCATGTCAGCATGCGTGTGTAGGAAGAAAAGGTTTGTGCACTCCCTCACTCCCACTAATCCAGAACAATCTCAGAGTGTCTGAAAAGAAAGGGGGAATGCTTAAAAGCTTTATTTATTTAGATTTTTATATTCTGCTTTTCAGCACTTCAAAGTGTACATCAAAGCAGATTACATTCAGGTACAGGGCTTACAATCTAATTCTGTACCTGAGGTAATGGAGAGTAAAGTGACTTACCCAAGTCACTTTACTCAAATCCCACCCTGGTTTCCTTTGGTTGTAGCCTGCTGCTCTAACCACTAGGCTGCTCCTCCACTCCAATTGTATTATTATTAATCTGATGTGTCTGCTGTTTTAAAATATTTTATTGGTTTTTGGGACATGTTTAAAAATTTTATATGAGTTTAATTATTGGATGTTCAGCTGTTTTGTAATATTTATCCTTTTTATTTGTATGACTCTACTATTGCTGATTTATATTTCTTGATATTTTATAGGGAATGATAATGTTTCTCTTTTTCCGTTGTTGCACTGCATACAGGAGCTGGCTTGTTGCGGTTTCCAATTCATGTTTTTATCTGCACATTTCTATTTATACTTTATGGTCTCTTTATTCTGTATTTGGTGCTAGCTGATCTCTGTTCTGCCTGTGTGGCAGAAGTGAGGGATTCTGCTAGCATGCAGTTTCTGTGTTGGGATCTATAGCAGCTTAGCTTGTTCTGGTGTTTTAGGGCCTGGTGTAATATTTATAGCATTGCCTTTTCATAGGTAGAGTTGTCACAGTTCGAGTGCTGCTGTTATTGCTGTTTTAGTATTGGAGTTTTTCTACCTTTTAATTGTAATTCAGTTTACCCGAGGCTTTCTGAGAGCCGAACCCATACCCACCATGTATTACAATAGACTTAATGCACTATGGGATCCAAGTGTCTCCTTAATTTTTGTTTTGCAGGGTTTTCTGGTTGTCAGCACAGCACTGCATGTAATGCCCTCACTGTGTGAGCATGAGCAGCAGGACAATGAGGGAATGTGTGTGTCAGAGAGAGTGTATGTGCGTTTCATTCTCTAAGACACCCATACACACATTCTCTATGACTCACCCATACACAGAGTGAGACTGTGTGTGTGTGTGTGTGTGTGTGCCTTTGTGTCTGAGAGACTGTGTGTGTCTGGCACTGGCTGGCAGTGTGGTTACCTGGCAACTGCTTCAAGAGCTGATTGGTTGACAAGAGACTTTAATACCAAACTAGGAATGCAAGATATAATTATGAGATGTAACTAAACTTGGGGGTGGATGGCAACCAATTGCATAAATGGAAGAAGGCACACAGCTCAGTGTTTGCTCACCCCTGGTCTACGGTGTGATCTTCTACTTAACCATTTAGGAAACATGTGACATTTAGGTTGAAGATTTTTGGAAATTCCGCCAGGCTCCAGTCACATGATGCACCTATGAAGGGTCAGTTTGGCATGCTTTTAGGAACTGTTGAAACACATGCTGCAAGGAAAACACACAAGGGAATCAGACAGATATCCTGTGAACTGGTTTTGATAAAAATCCCCTGGGCTGATATTTTCCTGCAATCTGCCCCGAGCACATATACACGTGTGTGTCGGCGTGCACCCAGATACGTGGCAATTTTATAACATGAGTGCACATATGAGAGCATGTAATAAAATAGCCTAGGCACTTATATATGTGCCCTTAATTTTAAGCTTGTGCACACCCAGCAGCATAAGTTGGCTAATGGTCACACAAGTGGGGGGTATTTTATAATAGTCACGGGTCCAGCCAATGACCAGTTTCACCAGTTCATCCACCAGTTAGCCCAGTGTTCAGCTAGGGCCTCCAGCCCCCCCTGGTTTGTTAGCCTGCACTCCCTCCCTTCCAGTTAACCCAGATCCCTCAAACACTTCCTAAATACCCGTAAATGTGATCATTCAAACTTATGCTTCATCCGTAGCAGTAGTTATGCAGCACTGGACCTGGGTGCGTAGGTACTTGCCCACATCTCTTGGCCCTGCCACGAAATGCCTACGCGCCCCAGCCACATTCCGCCCTTTTGCCCGATGTAAGATACTCGCGCATCGGGACTTTGACATGCGCGTTGGTGGCTTAGAAAACTGGATGGACGCGTCTGTCCTACAGGCGGGCACATCTCCCAATTTTTGGCGTGCGCCCAGCTTTTAAAATTCACCTCTCAGCTTCTAAGATCACTTAGGTCTCCTCTTTTCAGAATTTAATAAAACACATTTCTTTCTTTTCTTGGGGGGAGGAGGAGGGGCTACTGAGCCCATGTTGCACTTCCAATGAACAAAAAATACCCGCTGTCACCTTGTGTGTTCCATGTTCACACCTCCAAGCAAAAATGTTCTGCACCATGCATCCCAGTCTGCTGGCCAGGGATGTCACTGTGTGCTCTTTCAGTGCTAACAGGACCCTGTCATCTTAGCTCAGACCTAACTGGTCTGCTTCTGACCACGCGCTGGGGTCAGACAGCAGGTGCGACAGCCAGAGAATCCACTTCCTCACACTGCTAGCAAACTGTCCGGTAAAGTCCTGATTTATTTTAGAATTTGTGTCCAGGGCTGACAATTTGCATTCTAGAATTTGTACATCAGCCAGTCGCTTTAGCAATCATATTAGAGATACATACAAATATTAAGAAATAAAAGTAAAGATAGCTCTTATAATTTTATTTTCCACTGTGAAATGTATTAGTGATTTTACTACATACATATGTTTTCCAGACTGTTTTCTTACAGCATTGAATTTTCAGTATTGGCATCATTTTACAGTACAGACAGAAAGTTGCTCTGTTATTGTTTAAAGGTATTTGTAGGCCGGTTTCGCCATGTTAGGAGTAATGTCACCCATTTTGCAGGCCAGAGTCTTGTGCATCTTTCATTTTAGACGTTTCGCTTCTTGATTTATGAATAAATAAATGTATTTTATGTACCCCATCTTGAACCCATAGGTAGGTGGTTTCATATCTTTTAAATAAATAAATGCTATAGATTTTTTTATACTTTCTTCCAGATATGTACACAAGCTGTTTCCAATAACGCTTCTCATTCAAAATGTTAAAACTCTGTAAAATGGGTAGGAGAAAGACAGAGAGGGCAAAGAGCAAAGCAGGACGAGATTGGAATGACGAACCTTACCAGCTCTACTCCCGTGGTGATGCTTGCCGTAGCATTCCTTTGCCATTACATATCTCGTCCACAGGAACACTAAATGGGACCATGATGGGCAGTGTTATTACACAAAATACCACAGCGATTAACAGGCAGCGGCCACTAATTGTTAAGTATTGCCCTTTTCACCTGATAGTAAAAATCAGGGGGCCAGATGTGCTAAGGGCTTCCTCCTAGGTTGTGCCTATGAAGAATAGGCCTAGGGCTACACAGAAAATAACTAATTTAATCAAACCCCTTCTCTCCCACCTGCAATCTCCTGGACTTGCTTTTTTTGAAAAACCACAGAATTATCACTGATCCAACTGCTGCTGAAAAATAGAAAGACCCAGACCTTGTTTTTAATTCTGTAAGCTAATTACTTTATTTCTCTTTGAGGTTTGTTTTTTTTATGGGACAGGTAGGATGAATTCACCATTTCATTTTCTATAGATGCTGCTCTTAATCAGTGAATTACAAGGTTAATAGAAAAACAAACTGAGCAAGGTCAATGGAGGAGAGAACCAGACTATAAGAGAATAAAAAAAAAAACCAAACAGGAATTGGCGAGGCAGGACAGACTACAGAAGTGAGATTTAAGATTGGGGCACAGATAACTGAATGACCTAAACAAATGGTTGGACTGTATTTAAAAAATGAGCCATTAAAGCTGTACATGTTTTGAAGGTCCGAGACGTACACATGGATGTTTACAAGCTATCTATTGGTGGGGGACTTCTCAGAGTCAGCAGTGATTTGCACATGCCCATGTACTATTTTCTGGCTGAAAAACAGTATGGATGAAACTGGCTTGACTGAAAAAATAAGTGAGATTTCAGAAGAGATTTACATTTCACAGCCACAGGACAGGAACTGATGCGTAAAGGCGAGAGGCACAATCAAAGAAGAGAAAGCTAAGTAAGGGAGACCCAATATGAGATGCCTTAACAGGGAGGCAGAAGAAAGGAGCTAGGAGCTACACCTATCTGCACTACAGGCTCTTTCTTATGAAATGTTTGAAAGTGCAGCTCTCACAGTGGAGCAAAATTCTACTTGAACTTTTCAGGCCTAACATAGCCTCCAGAAATGGAGGACATAATCATAATAGACAGAGACCTGGTGGAAGGAGGATAACCAATGATAACATACAAATTATATAGATATGACAGGGCAGATGAAATAGGTGGTGGGGTTGCACTATACTCTGGATGGCATAAAGTCAAGATGGCAAAACGTCATGCAGGAAACACAATGCACTGTGGAATCTTTATAGATAGAAATTCCATGTGTGATGGGGAAGAGTATACCAGTGGGGATATACTGCCATCTGCCAGGCCAGAATGAAGCAATGAAATGCTAACAGAAATTATAAAGGCAAATAAAATTAGCAACACAATAATAATGGGAGATTTCAATTACCCTGATATTAATTGGGTAATTACCATTTAAGGACATTCTTGGGCAGTAAAGTTTCTAGATGCCACACATGACTGTTACATGGAGCAGCTGGTCCTGGAATCAAGAAGATGGGAAGCTCTTTTAAATCTAGTCCTCAGTGAAATACAGGACCTGGTACAAGGTACAACGGTGGCAGGGCCACTTAGCAATAGTGATCATAATGCAATCATCACAGACACACGCAAAAGAGAACACATCGCCCCAGTCTTAAAAGATCTGCACTGGCTCCCCATCCCTTTCCGCATAAAATACAAAACCCTCACCATTCTTCATAATGTGCTCTACAAAAACAACCCTGCATGGCTCAAGGAAATGACGCGTTTCCGTCCCTCCAATCACCCATCCAGAGCCACCCTACATATCCCACCCCTTAAAACTGCACACCTCTCCATTACAAGAGAAAGAGCTTTTACCATAGCTGGCCCTACCCTATGGAACTCACTCCCCATGTACCTCTGCCTTGAACCCTCCTTATCCAACTTCAAGAAAGGCATCAAAACCTGGCTTTTCTTACAGCCCTACCCAGATGCCAATCAAACCTAATCCCTTTATTGCCTCCTCCCAATCGCCTCCTGCTCTGCTAATCAATGATGCATCTTATGAAATGTTGACTATGTAATTATTGAAATGTTATATTTATTTTAATGCTTTTAATACAGTTCCTATATATTCTTTTCTCCCTTTACAACCTATGTTCTTCACGCTTCTTATGCGCTCGCTTTCACCTTCCCCCCTCCTCTCCCTTTTTCCATTCCTGCTCCCCTTCCCCCCTCCCTGTTATTTGTAATTTCTCTTTCCTTGCTACAAAGTTGATTGTAAACCGGCATGATATGCCCTATGAATGTCGGTATATTTAAAAGCCCTTAAATAAGTAAATAAATACATTTACATAATCACTGGAGGAAGGATGTTAAGTAAAAGTACTGCTGAATCGTTTAACTTTAAAAAGTAAGACTATGATAAAATGAGGAAATGAGTTAGAAATAAAAATTAAAAAGGAGTGTTACAGTCTAATGACTAGAGAAGCAGGCTGAGAACCAAGGAAGTTGAGGTTCAAATTCTGATGACGATCCTTGTGACCTTGCACAAGTCACTTTACCCTCTATTCTCTGAGGTACAAATTTAGATTATAAGCCCTCTGGGGGCACGGAAATACCTATTGTACCTGAATGTAACTCACCTTGAGCTACCAATGATGAGCCATGAGCTAAATCCAAATAAATAAAGGTTAAAAGTTTGCATAAGGCATGGACATGGTTTAAAAATATCATCTTTGAAGCCCAGATAAATTGTATTTCACGCATTAAAAAGGATCAAAGGAAGACCAAACGACTATCAGAATTACTAAATGGTGATGTGAAAGAGGCAGTTAAAATTATAAGGCCATATTTCAGAAAAAGGAAAGCAGATCTAAATAAAAACATTTACATGGAACAGTTTGTAACATAAGATAATATTGGTACATATGGTTAAACTAGGTGCATAACTGTGGAAAGTAGTAATAAAACATTAATTAATTAATAAGATGACCAAGGGGTAAAAACGTGCTCCAGGATGACAAGGCCATAGCAGAAAAAATAATTATTTACTTTGGTCTTTACTGAGGATGATGCAGGAGAAATACTCACACCAGAAATGTTCTTTGACATGATTCAGCGCAACTGAAGCAAATCACTGTAGTTTGTAAAATCAAGAAAAACATAAGAGCCATAAACTTTTTATTAAAGAAGAGATCCTTTGTGCGTAGTAAACTGTACAAAGAAAGGGTGAAAATTAGTCCTTATAGAACTGCACTATCGAAAGCTTGTGAACACATCCCTGCAACACTACCCACAGGCAGAGACATCAGGGTCAATATTACCAACTCCTACTTGAAGAAAGTCACGAATCTATCAGATTGCGTGCAAAGTAGCTGGAAACTTTTCATTTCTGGTCGCTCTAAAATTGATGCATATTTAAAGAGAAGGAGAATTCACATGCGCACATAGGCTCTCTCTCAGAAACATACACATTAATTTTTCAGATTCAGAAAACTTTGGTTCACAGAGACACACACGATCGCTTCCTGTCTCTTGACATTCAAGCACGCTTCTGCAGCAACTGCTCCCCCAACCCCCGCACAATCCAGGGCACGGAACTCCATCCCCATCCCTTCCTTTGACTGGGGCCTGCCTTCTAGTTCATCCGGCTCTCTCATTGGCTGTGTCCCATACAGCTTCTCAGACCCCTGGGCCCTTGCGGCATTTGATTGGTCTGTGGCAATGGTACGTCATCAGGACGCTCAAAAAGGCGGAGCACTGACAAAACACGTTTGTTTTTTAGTGCGCTTATTCTGATGGAGATTTTGGCTCTGTGAATTTTGTCGCTAAATTTTAAAAACGCCAAATTATATACCTGTGGCTGTCACAGTTTGAAAATCTCCGTCAGGTTGAGGACGTCGCCAAAGCTAGTCACAAAGTAGCTAAACTAGCGACTGTGACAAGGATCACCCTAGGCATAAAAAAAATAAAAAAAGCTGTCGTTGCGCCGACGTCAAAACGTCACCGCGAGACACACCCCCTATCCAATGACGTAACTCAAAGATGGCGCTGCACAAGGTCCCCGGCTTGGCATGCTGGTTTGGGAAAGGCTGCGTCCGCGGGCTCGCTTCCGCATCGGGGCGGCTCAATCAGGTAAATCACTGTTCCCGGGAGATGGTCAATAATCCCTGAGATAACAGCGATGGAGCACAGGTTAGGGTGGGGGCGATATACTGCTAGCTAGCGCTGCGTCTGGTTGGATGGCTGGAAAGAAAGAAGTGTAGCCAGAGGTATTCTGGGATATGTAGTTCAGTCATTTAACACGGAAGTGATGTCTTGATATTAAAATAGAGCCCTGAACACTGTTTGCAGTTCGTTAGGGAGACTTTAATTTAGACTTCATGTTCAAATTCCCATCTTTTAGGTATAAAGGGATTTGTAGTTCGGGATCGTTCATAGCTGTGATCTACAAAGCGTATGCACAACGTCCTTTGGGTGTTTTTAATATTGATCTAATAAAACTCTGGTCCTCGAGAACCACAAACAGGCCAGGTTTTTAGGATAACCACAATAAATATGCATGAAATAGATTTGCGATCACTGCCTCAACTGTGTGTAGATTTATCTTATGCATACTCATTGTGGATATCTTAAAAACCTGGTCTGTTTATGGCTGTCAAAGGCTGAAGTTGGCCACCCCTGCAATAAAATGTAAACAATGTGTAAAAAGGCCGTATTTCTCCATGTACAAGTGTCACTAAAACTCTGCTAGTGAGCAAGCCACTCACTCCTAATGACATTTGAATAAACTGCATGGAGTGACAATTACCACCTAAAGCAACTTACTAGGCAGACTGGATGGACATTTAGGCTTTATTTGCGGTCCTTTACTATGTTATTATGTTAGAGGCTTTACAAATCCACAGTAATAACTAGAAGTTCTAATAGCAGTGGAAGTGCTCAGGTAGCCAGGTCTGTCAAGCAGCACATTAGGCAATGATGGTAGTAGTAAGTAGTAGTTTGTCAAGATTAGCTTTATTTTTTTATTTTTTGGCAGTATAAAATTTCAGTTTAGAAGAATATGTAAATTAGATTACACTAGTTTTAACTTTGCCTTTGTAGGCTGCTATTAAGAACACAATAAGTTCCATGAATTTGGGCAGACTTGATGGGCCGATTGGTCTTCTTCTGCCGTCATTTCTGTGTTTCTATGTTGGGTTCTATCAAAGGTCCATTGAGTCTTGCATCCTGTCTCAAGAGACTGCAGGGGTTTAGGCAGGAAGTTTACATTATGGCCTCAGGAGCTGGGGAAAGTTAGCTTCAGCTTAAGAGTTATCGCTAATTTTAAATCAAATAACATGAGAAATTTGAGGCTAGCTGTATTAATGATTTCCATGGATTTGCCATATAATCTGATTAACATGCATTTGCCAGGGGAAGGGAGAGAAATAACTCTTAATTTTTAAAATACTACTCATTGCTGCATTAAGATATTTACTGCACAATAAATTCCTAACACAGCTTAGTATGACCTTCTAGATTTCCACCCCATCCTATTGGCATATAAAGCTGTGAAATAGTACTGTCCAACTGCAATCAAGCTGCTTTTTAAGGGTGGCCATTCTGAAGCATAGTTTTAAAAACTGCTATGCCTTCAGTTTTGTAGAAGCTCTAAGGTGCTAAACTCTTAAATGTTTCCATTTTGTGCAACCAGAATTTTATCAGGAATAATTACGTGGTGCTGAATAAGTGATTTGAACAAAATGGGTTCCAGGCTATATATCAGAACATCATTTGACAAGGAGGTACACTATTGCAGGTCAGAGAAAGGAGGGTCGGGCAAGCTGAACCAGATGTGAAGAGCCGAGAGTGATGTAGGAACAGAATTTGTTACCTGGTCCTCCAGAAAGATTAATGACTAGGGTAATTCACTGTAAGCCATATTTTCTTAAGAGAGAACCCTGTAAAGATTTGCTGGCAGGGACATAGGACTCATTTAAGCAAAAAATACATGTGCCACAGTGCCACAGCTTGAGTCGCAGGACCAGCCCACTAATGTTTTAATGTAAATGGAACGTGTTGTCGCTTCACTATTTTATTCAGAGCGTATGCTTGCTGAAACACCTCCGCCATGAAATGGCCATAACAAGGTAGAAATGTAGAGCATTGATTTAGTATTTTTTTGATTGACAGTGATGGTTGTCATTACAACGTCAAGTTAATTTTGCATGTCGGCTAGCCAAGACGACTCAAATAATAATCTGCACAATCACAGTACAATTCTTTTGTAGTCCCCAAAACTTTAGTCTTAAAATTATCCTATCCATACCAAACCATTTTGGTGGTTAACATTCTTTATGATGCAGCGTGGCTATGCAAGCAAATAGTGGGATATGGGTGTGTCCTTTTAGCATTACTGCTTGTGAATACTGTTGTAAAATTTATGCATAATTGTTTGTTTTAGATTGAACTGTTGATAAATATACAAATAAAATCACAGTATTTAAGTCTTTCCTGTACTGAGTCTTGTTGCAGCTGGTGATGTTATGACTTTTGTAAAATCTGCTTGAGGGAGAGGACCATGGATGGGGGGTCATTTCATCCCTGGGTGGTCTTGGGTTCCAGACAAGAGGGCAAATATCTTGGGGGGGGAGAATGAGGCTTTTACCAAATAGTAACATTCATGAAAGGGTCAATTTGGTGAAGAAAACATATATTTGGCATGGCTCAAAAAAATAAAAATCTGTGCTTGTTGGAGGTGGAGGGAGCCACCATTGATGCTCTCCATGCCATCTCTGCTTTGCCCATGAAGTAGCCCCCAAGAGGTTATTCACCTCCTGAAGCCCTTAAATCTGAATAGATTTACTTCAGCCCTGGGCAAGAACATTTCTGGAAGGTGATGGCCGCAGCCACTGAAGTGCCGTTGTATTCTATGGGAGCGGTTTTGTTACTTTTCTTGTACTACTTACTACCACTTATCACTTCTGTAGCGCTATAGAAATGGAAAACTTAAAGGCAGCCATGCCATGAAAGGGAAAGGTGGCCAAAACACGCAGAACTGCTTTGGGCTGAAAACCCTCTGGCTGTGCTTTCTAATAATAAAAGTCACTTTTAAAGAGGTAATGAGCCTGGTGTTTAATAAAACGGGAAAGCAGCAACAGATTCAAAACCTGCTAAAAGGGGATTTACTCGCTGAATGGGGAATCATTTTCCAAGTGTTTCCATGCAGTGACAAAGATATATTTTTGCTTAAAGATTTTCAAAGTCCCGAACAGTTGGAGGGGTGAATCAACCATTATTTGCATCTTTTTCACAAGTACTCCTTCAGGCTTGGATTCTTTTCTGTTTAATACTCCTACCCTCTGATTTTGTGACTAAACCAGATCAGAAACAGCACCTACAGCAGAACTCAGAGTCCAGCTGGAAAGGTCATCCATACAATAAGGAAAAGTAGGGGCTGGCCAGGCAGAAGCAGTATGTACCGGAGAAAGCATCAGCCTATATCGGAGTCAAGATAGCAGGTATAGGAGAGACTTTTCAGCTTTTAAATGCCCTTTGCTTAACATTTTTCTAGCTCTGTGTGAAGATTTAAGGGCAGATTTAAGGAAGAATTTGCAGCTAGAAAGGAATGTGTTATGCAGCAAAATGTGATGTATTTTATATATTTACTAGTGGAAAGGCCTGTCAAAAATGGCAGGTATGGATGTAGACTCGCTGCTCTGACTTCCACCTGTCCCCAGGAATCCAGCGTCTGTCTCCTAGGCTCACGCTCAGTATGTGCATACTTTGAGCCATTGCAAAAAGTAAGCTCAAACTTTTGCTTGCAGAGAGACTGGACTGTTTACTGAAGCATCGTGGGTGAGTGTACTCATGTTTGCACGTGTGGGAAATGCACAAAAGACAAAATTCATTTTAGTTGTATTTCCCCTTTAATTAGCATTCCTAAGGGACAGTTGGGTGGGGCATCGAGAGGAGAAACCAAGGAACTAGACTTCAGCATCAAGCGGCCGAAAAAGTAAGCACAAATATGTTTTTGACTGTGACAAATAAAATTGATCAATACACAGACATAGCAGATTTTATATAAAGAGAGATTTATTGATTTACTAAGATAATTCATCTGCGTGTTCAAAGGCTTGCTGGCAGAGGAGACGGATTCCTAACATGGATTAAGTGCAGTTCTGGAGCTGTTGTGTTTGATCACTTCCTTTTCCCATCTGGATGCGGTAGAAGAGAATCTTATTTACACTGAGCGACTGGATGTACTCCAAAATATAATAAAAACTCACGGGGCCATGAAAGGCTTTGAACAGTTGCAGCCATGTGTTTAATCAGGAGCAGTGACAGCTACGGGTGTGCCTTTGTTTCTATCTGAATGGAGAAATGTGACAAATGAGTCAATTTTCAAGTTGGGTCAACTGAAGCGAATCGCTGTGGTCCCCCAAAAAAATCCAAACCTTCTTCGGCTCATTTGGTTTAGTCCCATTAAAGTCTATGGGGGAAGCAATGCTTTTTTTGGACTTGCAGCCAGACAGAGTGGAGCCGGTTGGGGATGGGACAAGAAAGGAGCAGGACCAAACATGTTTCAGCACGTTCAACCTGCCTATTCCAACTGGCAGCTGCATTTCATGACTTCATCATCTTTTTTTTTTTTTTTTTTTTTTAAGATGAAAGTGAAACTATGAGTAGTGATCATTTTGTTCTCCTTCATTCCTATGTTGGATCTTGGAGAGAGAACGAAGAGATTCTGAAGCTCTTTGCTTCAAAACTTAAGAGTGAAAGAAAAGATTAGAAAAAAATGTATAGGAGAAAGCAAAGTGCTCTGTTAATCACACTCTGACACTATGCCTAGCTGAGGTTTGGGGTGCTATCTAGTAGCAAGAGAAAATATGTGAGGAGAAACACATTTAACTAGGATTTTAAAGTGTTGTGACTTTGAAAAAAGATCCATGAAAATAGCTCTAAATTTGAATTTAAAAAATACTTTTTAACCTTTCAGATCATGCATAAATATAATATATACACACACACACAAATGCAGGCTGTTTCTCCACCTCTCTAGATACTTCTCACACAAATCTGATGTGTACCTGAGCTGTCTTTGTGGAATAGCCATCTGCTGCATGCTGTGAATGATTTTTCTGGAGAGGATCCTGTCCTGAGTCATTGCTTTCTCATTAATCAAGCCTGGGCCAGAGCTGTTTGCTCTGCCTCATGGTAACTTTCACAGGAGCTGCTCTGTCTCTCTCTCCCCCCCATACCAGCACAGTGGGGAGAACTGCAGAGGAAACCAATCAATCTTACCTGTCAAAAATATCAGCGGGGGATCCTCTGCTTCTCTCCTTCTCTCCCTCTCTTTTGCCACCTGTGTTAAGACTCGGCACTTGAGTTCCTCGTATGCTGGTGCAGGAAGAGCCACCTAGCCCTACCACGTTTTAGTATAAGCAGTTGTTGTATTGCATAAAAAGAACAGACGGCGAGGCCGAGAACAGTCAAATCTTTGCCAGGAATAAATCCTTGACACACAAGTTCCAGCAAGGCGAGAATATCTGTCTGCCCAGGTGTGGATAAGTCTCCTCATTTTATGTTTTGTTTTTTCCTCCTCCAGAGGCTTTGTCAGTTTTAAAAGTTTCAATGACAAATACAGTTTATGTGCCTTGTATTCTGCTTTTGCCCTCATGCTGGCATGGGCTCAGAGGACATGCCTTGGCTGGTATAGCTTTTGTTTTGTAAGAGTGGTAGTCGAAGCAAACATGAACCAGAAATATGGATTGGCTTCTCTCTAGGAAGACAAGACTAGTGCTTTGCAGAGGAACAGCAGGGTGATAGTCTCTGTCTTCCAGCAACAGGCCCAATCCATATTTCTGGAGCTTTAGACTTTAAAACAGATGGGGGGGGAACCTGAGCCCCATCTCCCCATTGCACTCAGTGAAATAATCTCTCTGTACCAGAACAGGATTGCTTCCGAAGACCTGGCCAAGCACACGTGTTAGCCAGTTGAGTGAGCTGGTTGACAAGTCCACTGCAAATAAAACAATGTGGAAGAGGTTTTTTTTGGGCTGGAAGCACAACTAGCAGTGGGAGTAAGAGCCGAGCGAGAGGGGAATGGGCTGTCTGGGTAAGAGGAGAGGGGAAGCAAGCCTTCGTGGCGGGAAGCCACAGCGTTACAGGGCAGTTCCCGGCTGTTACTCGTGTGCTTTTTGGATGTGAAACACGTTTGCTATGTTTATAAGAGCGGGGAGACACGGAGGTCTGCATCTTCAGGGGTTTCTCTGCGTGAGAGGCTCTGTCTTGGAAGGGCCCGAAGAGGAGAAGGGAAATAATAGCTGAGCTCGGCTGCATGATTTTCTACTCCACTTCCACTTAATGAGCTGTGATTTTCATTGCTTTGGTTAATTTGGTATTTAATTCAGCTGCAGAAAAGTATAAGATGAATAATCACAGACAGCGCTTGGTATTTCCGTGGAAGGTGCCGAGGGGAGGGAGAGTACAAAAATGTAGGTTCAGGTCCATGGTTTTCCCTGCTACGCCAGTAGATGTTCTAGGTTTAGATTGTTACAATTTGCTGCTGAAATTCATTGCTGCCATGACAAATCGATAGGACATTATTGTTATGTCTGTTTTTGGTATTGTGTTTTTTCTTTCTGTGTGTGCCCACTGTATGACGAGTTTGCTTTAAGCCCGTTGTCCCAGCTGCTCTTGATCTCTAGAAAGGTCTCTTCTTGCATCCAGCTTGGATATTTGCACGGTTTGGCCTTGCAGAGGGATGTCGAGGTGAGGGATAGAACTAATCCCATGACCTCAGTCAGGCGACATTCCCATCTTCAGAACTAACTTAAACCGGGCCCCAGGCTGGGGTTGCTTTTCTGAGCTCTAAAGGCAAAGAAGGCCTCTTGTTTGTGGAGCCTTTATCCTGGGTCTTGGGATTATGCAGCACAGGCCCGGAATTAGGTATCAACAATTGGCCAGGGTGCCAAATAGCTGGGGCAAAGAAGAGCCTGATCCTGCTTGCTTTAGGGCTGTTCTCGGGGGCTGCTTCAAAGGGGAAGTGCCATGAAACTCCTCTCTCCTCCACTCTCTGGTTCTGTCTGTTGGCTCCTTTTGGGCTGCCTATGGAGAGGAGTAGCTAGAGCAGCAGCCTGCAAACCAGGGGAGCCAGGGTTCAGACTCTGCCACCGCTCCTTGTGACCTTGGCCAAGTCACTTCACCCTCCATTGTCTCAGGTACAGACTTAGACTGCAAGCCCTCAGGGGACAGGGAAATACCTACAGTACCCGAATGTAATCCACTTTGAAGTGTCAAGAATGGCGGATTATAAAAAAAAATGGAAGCAGAAAGAAAAATCTGAACTCCGGCCCTGGTGAAATGATTGCTGCCACAAATGAGACTAGGGGAAAATAGATATTTCCGGATGTGCGACTCCTATACCTCATCTAAAAGAGCCTTTGTGTGCCATCAGACCCTGAGGAGCTGCAGTCAGAGTTTCCGTATAGAGGTAGGTGACGCGCGCTGTGCCACGTCCTCGCTGGTGAAACACAGAGGTGGGCGACGCACGGTGCGCCACGTCCCCGCTGGTGAAACACGGAGGTGGGCGACGCGCGGTGCGCCACGTCCCCGCTGGTGAAACACGGAGGTGGGCGACGCGCGCTGCGCCACGTCCCCGCTGGTGAAACACGGAGGTGGGCGACGCGCGCTGCGCCACGTCCCCGCTGGTGAAACACGGAGGTGGGCGACGCGCGCTGCGCCACGTCCCCGCTGGTGAAACACGGAGGTGGGCGACGCGCGCTGCGCCACGTCCCCGCTGGTGAAACACAAAGTGCCGAGCTCTTGTATTTGCGGCAGGTTACGGCTGCACCCCTTCTGCTGGGGTGGCTTGATCAGATCCTTCCTGCTTTTCCCGCACCCCAAACTCCATTGAGCCGCATTCCAGCCGCATTACTTCACGGGACCAGCCTGAGTGCCGGGAGCCCTGCTGCTGGCCCTCCGAAGAGAAGAAAAGTGGACATTAATCCAGTCGGGCAAGCAAGAGCTGCTGTGTATATTATTGGCGGGGGGTTGTTTTCTGTAGCAGGCTGCCAGTTCCATGATCTACGTCTTGCCACCTTCTCTTTGATAGTCTTGCTTGCTTTGCAGGAACGGAAGTGAAGACGTTGGGGAGCGGCGAATGATTAATTACTCAGTTCTCATAATAAATGTGGGGGGTTTCGGGGGGGTTCCCCCCCCCCCATGGTCCTGTGCTCGTAAGCCTACATCCAGGGGAAGTTCCTGAGAAGCAGCTCTTTTTTTTCAAAAAACACAGGAGTCTACTGTAAAAATGAAATATCAGCATTTTGCTTTTGAAGCTTCTCTCGTCAACCTTTGAGTTCTGTTTTTATTAACATACACACATTAACTGCTCTGGAAAGTGACAAACTGAATTCAGTAGTTGTAGAGAACCAGGCAAATTCTGGGCAAGCTTCAATGCACTGGCGACTGCTGTCCGAGCTGAGGCCTGGTCCTTCTGCAGTCCCTGCTATTCCAGGATTGGACTCCCCAGGCCAGGTTGTTGAAGTTTCTTAGCCTTGACTGCAGCATCCCCTGAGGTATCTGTATGGTGGCTCCCTTTCTCGCTCTCCTTTTAGTGCGCTGTCTCCCAAGAGCCGCCGACTCTGCGCTTCCCTCAGGAGTAGCCTGCAGTACTCATAAGAAAAAAAAAAAGTGCCGTGCTATTGGTCCATGGAGCCCAGTAGCCCGTCTCCGACAGCGGCCAATCTGGGTCACTTGGGATTGGGAGTACCTAGATATCACCTCCCAGGTGCAGGAGGTGGCGCTCTTCCTGTCTGCCTAGCTGAGTGTTAGTGGATCTGCAGAAACTTCTTTTAAACCCAGCTCTGCTATTAGTTTTGACCACATCCTCTGGTAACAAAGTCCATAGCTCAATAAACGGAGAACTAGAAAAAGTTTAGAGCAGGACAACACGTTTGATTATGGGATGGATTGGCTTGCACGTGGCAAGAAGCTAAAGAGGTTAGGGCTGTTCAGCTTGGAGACGATGATAGAGGGAATATGAGAGGAATGTATACAATTTAAAAATGTGCTCCCTAAAAGTAATGCATGTAAAATTTAGCACATGTGTGCGTGTAAGTAGCCTTTTACTTGCGTATTCTGTATTTTATAAAAGTTGAAAAGTGATTATTTGGGAATGTCTATGGGTGTCCTAAGGTGGGGGCCATCGCTTGCACGTGTACATTTGCCTACTTGTGTATTTTTGCACGTGTGTGGTTATCTGGCATAAGAGGTATGAAACGTGTTTCTTGTATAATACTAACTGGGTGGGAGCTCTGGGGGGAGTTCAGGCTTCAGCACCGGGAAGGCCTTGTTGACCTGCAGAAGGGCTGGGCATAGGTGGTGGACTGCTTCGTAAAATCGTTAATTTCATTCACGCGCGCTTGTTATCAAATTGGCTGACTTGGATGTGTAAATCGGGATCCGTGCAAGTGAGTCCTACTTCACTTTAGCGCTTAAAATATATGTACGTATATTTTAGAAATAGGCCGGAGTATATGCAGTTTCAATGCATTGCGTGTATTTGCGCGTCAGCCTACATACACGCGTGTTGCGGGGTAGAGGGATGCGGATGGGTTACCAGAGTAAGGTCTGCTCGCAGCCATATTCGCGTGTATTTGCCACTGCGTGCCTTGGTTTGAAAATTATTCTCATTGTGTAATATGGGATGGTTGTTAACATCATTGAATAACAGTAGGAGTCGAGGACACTTCCTGAACAGATATTTTTGAGACCACGCATAATTAAGCTATGGAACATGTTGCCGGAAAATGTGCTCATGGCTAGTAATATAACTAGGTTTAAATAAATTATTATTATTAGCCAGATAGGAGGTGGAGAAACCAAAGTCTAAGTTCTTGGGGAGAAGAACATGAAGCAGACTTTCATACTGGGATTTGCCGGATATTTCCAGGTGATCTGGACTAGCTACTGTCTGAGACAGGGTGCTGGGCTCGATGGACATTGGTCCTGACCCACTGTGACATTTTTGTTCTAATTGTGTCTTGACTGCTTGAGGGGTGTGCGCACATGTGTGTTTCCATGTGTATGTATATATGTAAATTGAGATGGGAGAGAGAATTTTGTCTTAACAGTGATAATTAACATTTTGAGGGGGGTTTTTTTATATTTACAGCAAGGGGCTTGAGAGCCTGAATTTGTTTCATTACTTTTTGATGCTAGTTAATGACTGTGTTGCTATTAATGCTTTCGTGTCAACCAGCCTTGCAGCTCTGAAAGGAACGGGAGAGGGGATCCTGGATCCCATTGCTCTGTCTTTTGGTTTTCTCCTCTTATTTCTCTTGTTCTTGTTTTGGGGGTTGCAGAATGCCAAGCTGCGCGTTTTCTCGGGTATCCAGCCAACGGGAGTCCCTCACCTAGGGAATTACCTGGGCGCCATCGAGAGCTGGGTGCAGCTGCAGGACGAGTTCAGCTGTCCCCTGTACAGCATCGTGGACTTGCACTCCATCACAATCCCCCAGGATCCAGCCACGTTGCGGCAGAGTATCCTGCACATGACAGCCTGCCTCCTCGCCTGTGGCATCAACCCAGATAAGGCAATCATCTTCCAGCAGTCACAGGTCAGTCCTCCCTCGGACCACGCTATTAAAACTAATATTGATACTGCAAAGAACCAGCTTGTGAGTGAGCTCTCAGGCTGATTATTTCCCCATCGGTAGATTTAATCGGTGCTTGATAACAAGAGTTCAGGAGGTGATCCCATATGTGGCGTCAAGGTCAGTAAAACGGTTAATTACTAAAAAAATAAGAATTATCTTCTTTTGAGGAAAAAAGGGGATATTTAGAGGCTTTTCAGCTTACTAATTGTGTAAGCCCCAGGGTGCAGAGATTCTCTTACAGATGTTCCACCATTAACTGTAAGCTGACCTGGTCAGAAGGAAATACATTGCCTTAATTCATGACATCATAGTTTGTTTTATTGGATTGGCCTCCACACCTTAAACTAGTGCCCGGCAGTGGGTGGTTCTTTGAATTGTTTGTATTTTCAAATTAATATCTGGTTTTATAACTGTTGAAAGGGGATGAGGACAAAACATCTTGTAAAAACAAACTTGATTTTTGTCTTTCTGGATACTGTTACACATTGCAAGATTTAATTGCGATCACTTAGGTGGTTTGTTTTTTTTAATTTGGTTTGTGCTAATTTCCCTTTCCTTATTTTGTCTTTTGGTTTCAAAACATGGATGAACACGAGGACCCTTGAAGTCATTATTTGGGTTGCTCGTCCTTTGAGCGCAATGTTTCCATATGAAATTGGGTCATCCAGGATAGGGCAAAAGGAACCCTCCTTTTTGGGCATAACAAAATAGATGGAATATCAACCCATATTTTCTTGATGTGGGTACTGGAACCACAGCCCTCAAACTGAGGAGCCTTGACAGTGCAGTCTGCCTGCTTCTTCTGCGGGGAGACACCATGAAAACGTCCCGAGGAAAACTGCGAAACTCCAGTGCATATCCTTCTCGTATCACCTCCAGGACCCACTGATCCGATCTGATCTCTACCCACCTCTGACAAAAGAGAGAGAGGCATCCTCCTATCTCTTGTTCCCAGGGGTGGGTCAGCAAACCTTCATTGGGAGAGTTGGGAGGTTGCACTCCCCGAGCTCTCGCCTCACCTGGGCTGTCTGGGACAAAAGGACTGAGACCTACCAAAGGGCCGAGTCCTTCAAAAGGTTGTTCTTCTGTAGGGATGAAAACGCTTGGAACCTCAGGTGACTCCTCATACCAAAGGGGCGCGGCAACTGCTTCTTATCCTCCAGCAATCAGAGATTCGCCCCACTTATTGGCCAGCTTCTCCAATTCACTCCCAAACATGAGCGAACCTTTAAAAGGAAATTTCACAAGGTTAGCCTTGGATGTCACATCAGCCGACCAATTTCTCAGCCATAACTGGCGTCTAGCTGCTATTACTGAAGCCACTCTTCTGGCCGAGGTGCGGACCAAATCGCAGCCCACATCTGCTAAGAAAGCGGCGGCGGGTTCCATAACTGCCCTGGAAGTCACTTCAGAGTCATCGACCTCCTGAGAGAGAAACAAACAAGAGCAAGCCACCAGGGAACAACAGGAAGCTTATCTGCAAGGTCATTGCACTGCTTCAAATGCTTGAGTAAGTATGGCCTCAATCCTCCTATCATACACATCCTTCAAGGCCGCTCTTCCCTCTACAGGGATAGTCATCCACTTAGAGACAGCGCATCCACTTTTAGGAAATGCAGACGTTCTCTTGCTACTGGATCCAGGGGGTACAGGCTTTCCAAGGTCCACCCTTCTTTAAAATTGCCTCCAGGGCGACCCGTTTAAGATCAATCAATTCTTGAATGGCCTCCATAACCAAGAAAAAACAAGAGGCTTTACGCAAAGTAACCAAAATGGGATTTTTCTTTGGCTCAGACATGACATCTGCTCCAAGAACTCCCGGCATCTTCAACGTCTGGGTAATCAGGGCCAGCAATTTAACTCTATGCAGGAACCACAGCATGGTCCTATACAGTTCTAATCCCGGAGAAATCTCACCATCCTCTAGAGCAGTGGTTCCAAATCCTGTCCTGAGGACCCCCCAGCTAGTTGGGTTTTCAGGATAGCCGCAATTAATATGCATGAGATACATTTGCATAACATGCACACTTTCTCTCATGCATATTCATTGTGGCTATCCTGAAAACCCGACTAGCTGGTGGGGGTCCCCAGGACAGGTTTGGGAAGCCCTGGTCTACAATATTATGCAGCACTGGCTTTGTCTTTCCAACCACTATGGGGTGATCTCTCTTGCGTAAAAGCACAGCCTGCAGAAATTATTAATCTTACTTAACAAAAAGCTATGGATCTGATTTTGAGTCTGCATGTGGGGTAAAGAAAAAAAAAATCAGACTGAACAAAAATCACCCGCACGAGATGACCCCAAGTTTAGAACAAGAGATGGGACTACATCAGCCAAGTCAGCAATCTGACTGGGTGGCCCTAGTGTCTAACTCTCAATACAGTGCTACCATGTCATCACCAAGCCCTCTGTATCCAAAGCATAAAGTCCACTTTGGAGTAGAAAGGCACAAGGTGTACACATTTGGCTATTGGACAAAAAAACACTGGCCAAAGAAGATACATTATAAGAAAAATACACTATGACAAGCCATCATGTTCAAGGGGATGCCCAACATATCTCTTTCCTCTATAATAAGTAACCGTTATTAGGGAGAATTAGAACTCCAGAGCAATACACTGTTCAGCACAACCCTGCTGCACCAATGTTCCTTTCTCTCTTTGTTTTTCGAGGCAAAAAAAAAAAAAAAAGCCTGCATAACCAGCATTAACTAAATCACTCTTAATCCCTATCTACCTCCAGCCGGGCTTCTCTCGTTAGCTGGTACGAACCTACCTCTTCCTGGCTGTCCCTGCAACCAGGCCCACTCAATGTTTCCTTGCTACCTGAAACTTTTAAATTTGGGGTTTTTTTTTTTTTTCTTCAGTGCAGCTTCTGAGCAACATCCTTTCACACAAGCTACTGTGCTCTGTGCACCCCTGCGCTCTGTACTTTGTTTAGAACCACAACTCCCCCTGTGTTCTGCACTATATTTAGAATTGCAGGTCCTCTTCACAACCCTCTGTACTCCCAACAGACACTTTCTTGGAGGCTGGGGTTTTTTTTTCTTTGCAAAGCTTTAGAAAAATCCCATGCAGGATCTATATGGGAATGAGCTGTGATTCCCACAGGCATGGAGAATGAACTAGTCAGACTACAGCCTTTCTTAAAACATAACCTTTATTCACAGCTTCAATCAAATTCACAACAGGAGACTGCCTTTACCTTCAGACAGTGCACTCTCTCTACTCACAGTTTGTATTGCTTCGTCTTAGCTCAGTGTTTGGACAGTGTTACGTTACAGGAGCTGCCTTCTTCCCGGAGACCTGGGCCTGGTCTGGTTATCCCATCTAGATCCCAGCTCTTATTCCCCAGTCTCTGGTTATGTCCTCTGATCCCCACCTGCCATGCAGGATCCCCCCCATAGAGCATATTCTCCTTAAGGCATTTAAGGTGGACCAGGCATCTAGCCTGGGCCTGCACAGGTAAATAGGGGAACACTAGGGGCACTGCCTCACACGGTCCATCTCCTTGGTCTGTGGAGACTGGGATAGAGAGCAGTATGAAGGGGTGTTTCCTCCCTCTGTCAATCCATGGACCGAGTCATTAGGAGACACTTGATCTCAGGATGTCAACTTCGGGCCTATGGGGCCTGGAATGGACCAGTTGTTCTTTTCCTGGGTAGAATTCTTCCAGGGATTGCAGACCTTTCTATAGGTGTGGTCATCTAAGTTAGCACTGCCTGCTAATATAGGTCCAAGAACTCAGAGTGCTCCTCCACCTGTCTCCACGGTCAAGCACTGTGGTGCAGCGCAGTCTGACAAGACTCGAATACAGGTGGATCAAGATGATTCGATGATGATGGTGGTGGCTCTCCCAGAGAGGAAGGGGAGATTCCCCAAGATTTGGAGCCTTATAGAACTCTTCTCCATTTCTGTCATAGAGCTGAGTTGCTGAGCTTGATCTCTCAGATCTTGAAGTCCCTCAGCGTGGCTGGATCTGACTCCTTGGGGATGCAAAAGTAGGATCCCATTTTAGTCACCCTACGCAAGGCTTCTTGTTTCTTTCCTATTCTTGATGCAATCCAGGAGTTGATTGATCTGGAATGAAGTGTGCCAGAGGCATCCTTTAAAGGAGGATGTATCTTGGCGGGTTTATATCCTTTAGATCCTCAGGCCAGAGAGCAGTTGCGTTTCCCTAAGATGAATGCCTTGGTGTGTTCTGTCACGAAACGTACCACCATCCTGGTGTGGCATTGAAGGATGCTCAGGATAGAAGGATTGAGGCTATCCTAAAGCAAGCCTTTGAGGCAGTGACAATGAACTTACTAATTGCTTCTTGTTGTGCTTTGGTAGCTTGGTCTACCTTGCCTCTTTGTCAAGATTCTGCTAGCGCTGAGTCCGATCTTGGACCTATGATAGAACTGGGGGCTGCTTTCTTAGCTGATGCGACTTATGAGTTGTTTGCATAGCCACCAGAGGAGCTGCTTCGGTTATTGCAGCCAGGTGGCAGCTGTGGCTGTGTAATTGGTCAATGGATACTACTCAAAGTCCAATCTTACCAAGCTGCTCTTCAGGGCTCACTTTTGTTTGGCAGTGAATTAGAAAAGCTGGCAAGTAAATGAGAGAAACCCAGGTCCTTTGCCAGAGGACAAGATTGTTTTACATATTATATAGTTAATTTTATGATGTTTTTATGCTGAGCCTTATACTATTTGTCTTAACAGCTAATTTATTCTTATCCTGTGTAGTTTTAGCTGTTACTATTTTATGAATTATTGTATTTCTTATAATATTATAATCCTGTAAACCAGTGTGATGGTTTGTCTGATACATCGGTATATAAACAACAATAAACTAAACTAAACAAGAAACCCATTGCCCGGTCTTTTAGGGCAAGTGGATACTCTTGAGACTACTGATGTTTTCAGCCTTATAGGGAAGGTTCTTCCCAGAGGTCTCATCCTTTCTGCAGGTCTCAGTCCTTTCACCCCAAGACCGTGAAAGGTTGTGGGCTCCAGAACTAGTGACCCTCTGTTTTTCCAATGAAGGTTTACAGGCTTACCTGATGGTGAAGAAGATAGATGGTCGTCTATCCCATTTTTATCATTGGTAGGTCTAGATTACTTCGGATCAATGAGTTCTCGAAGTGGTTCGGGGTGGGTATACTTTTGAATTTCATTGCATTCCTCCAGATGCTTTTATGGTCTCTTCTTTCAACTTCCCTCTGAAGAGTGTAGAAGTGGAAGCGACATTACAAAGGCTGTTGAACCTAAATGCAGCGATTCCCATTCCTGAATCACAGCAAAATACGGGCTGCTATTCCATTCATTTTGTCATGCCCAAGAAGGGAAGGGTCATTTCGGCCCATACTGGATCTCAAGGGCCTCAATTGACATTTATGAGTCACCATTTCAGGATGGAAATAGTGTGCTCTGTCATAATGGCAATACAAACAGTACCTCACATCTCTAGATCTGATGGAGGTGTAGCTACATATTCCCATCCATTGGGAAAATTAGTGGTTCCTCTGGTTTGCTATTCTGGATCGTCATTACCAGTTTCAGGCCTTGCCTTTTGGACTAGCCATGGTGCCCAGGACCTTTTCCAAGGTCATGGTGGTGGTAGCAGTGACCCTCCACAAGGAGGGCATTCTAGTTCACCCTTATCTGGATGACTGACTGATTCGAGCCAAGGACGTACAAGAGAGTCTTTGTGCTTCCTGCAGAGTGGTTTCCTTACTACAGGAGCTAGACTATAGGGTGAATCTGGCCAAGAGCAATTAGCAGCCATCTCAGACCCTGGAGTATCTTTGGGAT